>NC_072798.1:58448571-58751601 GCF_028583425.1 Eublepharis macularius
AATTTCGATATTACAGTAATATAAAATAAAAAAAATAAAAAACAGTTAAAAAGGAAGTTTTGCGAGTCCATTCTGAGGATGGATTCACCCCAAAATGATTTTTCAAACTACCAGATTTGATTCAGAAACAGCATAATCAATAAATCCAATGCTACGAAGTCAAAAACAGTCTTTTGCAGACTATGGAGCACTTGCAAGTTGAATCAGCCAATAGGAACTCTCGGAACGGCCAGAGAGACAGGAAGGGGGGTGGTTTTAAAAAAACGTGTAAATTGCGCATTGGCCCGTTCACGGCCACCGTGAAACTCCCGTTGAAAACCTGTGACCACATATTCGGGAGAAATGCGAATGAAATGCGTCTGTTTAATGAGGGAACATGCGGGGAACATGCGACTTAGAATGAGTAATGTGGATTCGACCATGGTTTGCACCAGACAAGAGTAGGAAAAAATGTGTTTGGTAAGAACCTTGCAAACCTGATAAGGAGGGCTTTAAACTAAATCCTATGGGGAGGAGAGACAAAAATTAAAAGACCATAACTGGACATTAGAACACTGAAGATTTGCAAGGAATGGAAACATTAACTCGCAGGTAAGCACAGAAACAAAAACCTCAGGGCATATAACTCATGGATTCCGGTATCTCTACACTAATGCACAGAGTATGGGAAACAAGCAGGAGAAACCTGAAGTCCTAATAGGCATTACTGAAACTTGGTGGAATGACACTCTCAATTGGAATACTAGGATTGAGGAATACGACTTGTTCAAAAGGATAGACAAAGAAGGGGGAAGAGTAGCATTATATGTAAAGGAGGGGTATATACTTGTGAGGAAATACATCTAACTGAGCATGGAAGTTCAGTTGAGACTCTGGGTAAAAATAAAAGGAGTAAGAAATAATAGTGATATTATGGTGGGGGTCTCCTATAGACCACAAAGCCTGGCAGAGGACTTGGATGAAAAACTCTTAGAACAAATTATACAGTTCACAAAGAGACGGGACACAGTAGTCATGGGAGATTTCAATTACCCAGATATCTGTTGGAAGTCTAACTCTGCTAAAAATGAAAGGTCAAATAAATTTCTGACCTGCCTTGCTGATAGGCCCATTGCAGGGCCTTAGTTCTTCCTTCAGCATGTGAGCTAGGGGATGTGGGGGTCATTGGCTGGCAGGTGGGTCAGCTGATGCTTGAATCTACCTATGTGGTGCCAATGCTCTTTAAGCTGTGAACCAATAAAGTTGTGGCCTTTTAACTCCAACAAGTTGTCTGGTGGTCTCTGTCAACTTGCCCTCACCTCTCCCCCATCCATTGATGCTGGCCTTGCAACTAAATCCTTAACTAGCTTAAGTTTAAGTGCCTTAGCCAAATTTTTCCTGTGATTTTCTGGAGACCTGAGCTGCTGTTCCATTCTTTAAGAATCACCTGTAGTTGAATAAATCTTTGTTGCTTTGTTAATCTCCTCTTTCAATGATCTCTGTACTCTTCAGATGCAACACAAAAACTACCTCACAATGGAGAACCCAAAGCCTTTACATTTACCATAAGAACATCTAGTAATTGATGTTACAAACCTAGTTTCCCAAAATTATGGGCGCCATGTGAATCCTCTCAGTTGGAAGAAAAGGCCTGTTGCACCTTGTCATTTACCATCTCTCCCATATCAATAACAACCATACTTGTAGACATAATGCTTTCATACATTTGCAGAACGGCATCACTGTTTTATGTGAAAAGTGAGCAGTTGTTATTCTTGTGCAGGATCCATATGCTTTCCTTAAGATATCATGAGGATATCACATTTCCCCAGCATTCAAATGGTAATGCCTGAAAACTGATATAACACAACTCTTCCTTCATTACTATTATTTCAATCACAGGTCTCAGACCAACAAGAAGAAATGTGCATGCATTACAAATGAACTCTCTGTGTGTTTTTCAAAGCTTAAACATTCAATCAAGTAACGGGCTCTGTATGAATGATACATTTTCCTTAGGTTTGGGGTACCCACTATAATCCTAAATCTGTCTCTGAAAGATTGCAGTATAGACAAGAGAAATTCCTACTCTTTCCTACATTCCATTCCATTCATACTCTGTAGCTGAGAATTTCTGATGCAGTATTCAGCCATTTGGAAAGCACCTTCTTATTTGTGGATGTTCCATGTTAATCCAACCCATTAGAAATTAGGAAAATGCACTTTGCTATCTGTAGCTCTTAAGAACAGGCACCAATAATTTTCTGTTCCCAAATAAAATCATTACAGCTTTTTTAAAACTTATTTTTCAAATGCTTGTGGCATAGTTTCTGTAAAATGTGTCATGGGTTTTGATTCTTCATGTAACCATACCTAATGCACACATAGTTTCCTGCTTCTTCTGCACATTTTTTCCATAATGACTGGGTAGATGTCTCAGTTTCCTGAAGTCTGACCTAAACGTTGTGTGTACTTCCTGTATGTATGCTGATAGTCACATCTTTGGTTTGAAGATTTTCCATGGACTATATTTATATAATGATTATTTTTGCATTGTGATTTATTATCCATCATAAATGTCATAAAATATATTATTAATCCTGAATGATTAGGTCTGCCACAGCTACAGGTGGAAAATAAAAATCTTTGATCGTTCCATTAGAAAACTGCTAATAAATGAGCGAGCTGCTGAAAAGAGAATTCTATTCTACACAGATTTGAACCCTCAGTTTCAATATTCTTTTGGTCAGGAGAAATTGTGATGAAGAGAAGATGAAGTTATTCATTCATTCATTCATTCATTTATTTATTATGGCATTTGTGTCCCACCTTTCCTAAACAGAAACAGAAAACACTTTTAAAAAATCAGTTCTGCACTAAGGCCATCTTCTGAATAAAGCTATGGAAAGCATACACACAGGTGGACTAGTATTTAGCTAGGCTCAAATTTTAACATTACTCTGCATGTGAATTCCATCCCATGTCTGTCTCTTATTAACCATGCAAAACTACTATTGGCTTAGCTGGGCATAACCTTCAAAACAGACAACAGCTTTTGAGTCCATTATTGTGTCTAGACAAAAATGTAATATACATTTCCATGGCTACAATTAAAGTGTCTCAAGATATAACTCATATCAGCTTTGGCTCCAAGACTACTTTAGAGCCTTTAGGAGCTTATTTAGCAGAAATGTTTGTTTCTGTTTTTTTCCTTATGATGTTTCTACCTAACTCCCATAATTAATATAGGTGTAATGAGGGCAAATTCCAAATGAATTATGAAAATTCTTCTTCTACCCAACTAGAAGATTTGTTTTAAAATTTTATTTGTTAACCCTTCTATTAAGAAAGTGCTAATAGTATTTGGATGGGAGACATCCAACAAAGATCAGGGTTGCAGAGGCAGGCAATGGCAAACCTCCTCTGTCAGTCTCTTATCATGAAAACCACACCAGGGATTGCTATAAGTCAACTATAATTTGAGGGCAAGATTTCATTTATTCAATAACATATATGAAAAATAACAGTGATGCAGTGATTATTTGTACTAATAATGCTGTAATTCGTACCTCATGTATTTGGGATAATCTCATAAGCTCTTTGGCTTTAAATGGGAGTCATCATGAATTACATTATAGATTGCAGTACCCAATATTGGAATGACCATTACAAGCAGCTCCAGCAAATCATACGACTTTATGATCCTCCATGTATAACTTTTAATATTCAGCCAATTGGAAAATGGAGAGTTTACTGCCAAATTCCTCAAAATTTCTTATTAAAAAAAAATCAACAACTTCAACATTTTGACTTCTGACAGAGCCTGACCAGATTGGTGTTAAACCATTGGTCACTGGAAATCACTTTATGAAAGTTGGATTAAGGCTCATTCATCAAAGGGACATGAGGACAAACAAAATAGCTGAAGGAAGCAGTAAAAAAACTTCATGGGTTGGTCAGACTCATAAGGTTTTTAAACTGCGTAGTACATGAATTGCTCCTTGAGACAAGAGTAGATTTAAAAAGTGGGCTGACAGCTACATATTTGAAATGAATATATGAAATGAAACCAAGAAGTAATCAATGAACATGCCTTAGTACTTCTCAAAAGCTTTCTGAGCTAGTACAGAACTCAGTTTAATGAGCAAGGAACATCTGTAAAAATCCCATTGGAGATGCAGAAAGGCAAGGTCAGCCATTAAAAATGGCTTTCATGGAATTCTAAATCTCTACAGGGAAAACACGCAAAGAAGGGGAAAGGACAAAAATGTTCTGTAGTTTTATCCACAGAGATGGGAATTAACAAGAACTACTTCAGGACTGGCAAGAGTATGTATTTTAAAATTATTGCTAACAACTTGAAGCGAACACTTGAAGAAATGTCACATAGAAGAGAGCAATGGCTTATTCTTTTGCTGCTGCAGAGGTCTTGACTGGGCTTAATTTATGGGTGGATAATTTGAAGCTGAATATAGTAGAAACTTTCTAAGAGTAGGAGCAGTTTCAACGATTGAACCAATTACCTTCACATGGGTGGGTTCTCCCTTTCTGGAACTCTTCAAGCACAGGCTCGATGGCTATCTATTGTGAATGCTTTAACGTCGTATTTCCTGCTATGAGCAGTGGGTTGAAGGATCAGATGGTCTATAAGATCCCTGTCAGTGGTAGGATCCTGTGACTTTGATAATCTGGTATAAGACCTATCTTTACATGATTCATATTTTCAAACTGCTTTATATTCAGAACTAATATTCTTATTCATTATAGGCAAGAAATGTAATTCCTTTTTATAGAAGTATAAATATTTTTCTGACAGCATATTTAATAAACTAGGAAAAATGCTTTAGATCCCTAAAGTTGTACTTGCTTGTATGAGGGAGGAGCATGCACACCACAATGGAAATAATAGCTCAGCATTGCTGAGATATGGCTTCTATTCATTTGAAAAAAGATTATGTGGAAAGCTTGAAAGAATACACATTAGAAGAAGGGAGGCCTGCTGTTTCAGCAATGATTCAGTGCTTTCCCCTCTCTGTTTCTGATCACACTTTTCACTCACAGTGCGTATTTTATTAATAATGTATGTATGCACAATTGTATACATTTCAGTCAAACTGAATTTAAAATGAAACTGGCAATGCTAGAAAGTCCATACCAGTGTTTGGCTCCGAATCACAAGGACAAAATAACATGAAATTAAATATGCTAAGTATTATTTTAGTAGCCACACATTTAGTGAACACTAGTAAAAATGTCTGATGTAGCATTCAAAGATTTCATGAGATCATTTATTTATGTAGAAAAATTTCATTATAATCAATGAATTTGCTGTATTTATAATTTTAGATTATTTTTGTTTCAACATTGTGCTAGTCCATATATATATTTATCTAATATAACTGAGTGGAAAAAAGAAAGAGCTTGCATATCAACGTGTACAACATATTGGTCACTATTCTAATCAATCCGGTTTTTTTCTCAAGTTAAGCAACTGCATTGTCTATCTGACAGAAGTCAAAGAATTTAACTTCACAACTGTAAAAGATGACTATCTTTTGAAATGTCAGCAATTTCCCCTACTAGAAAAGATAATGCTTTAGTTAATGTTTTAATCTGATATGTTTTTATCAACTATAGCAAGCCATGAATAAGATGCACAGTTTCAGTCCATAAGTGAGTCAGCGCTCCATTTGATGCATTTATCAGTAGTATAATTGTACCAGCAGAATTGTACCATTTAGAACTGATTAGATCCATCAGTCTCTCTCGGTTTGGATCATCCTTCACCATTGAGAACCTTCACTCTCAAAAGGAGTCATCTGACCATGAGTGACAATCATCCCCAAAAGTTCTCCCTCTCCTCCAAGAAGCTGAACTAGAGATGGGCACAATCCCAAAAAAATTAACGATCCAGCTGATCGTGGATCGGCACCGGCGACGATCCCAAATTAACGATCCACACTGATCATCTCCCGTTCCCGAGCTGTGGATCGTGGAGGCCAAAGCGGGCCACGCTGCTATTCCCAGCTATGTGGGAAGGTGGGTGGTGGCGGCGGCGGCCGGGCCTGGCAGGCATGGGAAGGCGGCGACGAGTCACACTCCAAACAGCTGTTTCAGGGGGGCTTCCAGCAGCCCATGTTGGGGCTCTGTTCACCCTCCCTCAGCAACACAGGAGGTCTGTGTTTGGCCGTCAGAGCTGCCTATCAGGGTTTACAGGGATGAGATGGGAGTGCCCATGGCTACAGAACACCCCCTTCCCCCTCCCTCCCCTGGGTGTCTTCTCCCAACTTGTGACTACTTTGCTGCTCCGTGGTTGGAAGGAAGCCCTGCTGATCAAAGAAAGCTGGGCTTCCATTCGGGTTTCCAGGGCGACAGAAGGAGGGCAAACAGAGCTCAGGCTTTCCCCTGGCTCCATTGCCAGGGGAATAGATTGCTGGCGCCTGAGTGTCTGGATCCCTGATCCGAGCCCGAACGCAACGATCCAGGCCTCTCCTGATTGCTGGATCGTTGGCTGTGGACGATCACGATCCGCCAGGTCACGATTGCGCGATCGCCATTATCGTGGGGGTTTTTTTATCGTAATGCGGATCGTGCCCATCTCTAATCTGAACCAATCCTTGTGATTTTGGCTTCATGCAAATCCAAGTGATTGTCAGCCTCATGGAAGATGAAACTTTCTTCAGACAGGGAATTTGTGGTTCTGGAGAACAGTGCCCATTTAGCCAGGTTTTATTTGGCTTTTAGGTAGGATCTGGGGGTGATTTAGGAAATAAAGTTTGTTTTATTGACATAAATAAGCATACTGTTAAAGGCCCAACACACCAATCTTATGAGTACAGGTTCTGTGGGAAGGAGCTGTGTGTGTTGGAAAGGGCAACCTTGAATCTGAGCAATAATCCTGTCAGTTGTGGTAAAAGGTTCCAGTTAATCCTTGGATACAGATGTTACCTGCCTGGAGGAAAGCTCATCAAATATCCTGTCAGTGTTTATTTGGATTAACTGAGGCATAGTTACAAGGTATTAATTCCCATTAGGAAAATTGGTAATCTCTGAGGGTGAACATCCTGTTTTACTTTATACACTGAAGCATTCCACAACTTTTACCCTGTTAAATACCTTATTTTCTGGCACCTGCAATCCATTTCTGGTACCTGCAACCAGAGGCAGGGACTGCCTGAACTCTGTCTGAACTCCTGCTGTTGACCTGGAAACCCCAATCTAAGCCCAATTTAGATTGATAGGCAGGTCTTCCTTTCAAGTGTGGAGCTCCAAATTTGTTACAACAAGGGAGCACAGAGCAGGGGGGTCGGGGATCCCAGCTCTGGTTTTTCAGACAGTGGAGAGGGAGAGACAGTTGTTGGCATTTTGAGAGAGAGACCGGGAGAATGCATTGGAGCTTGAATTTTCTTTGTGTGTGGTGGGATAGGGATCTACCTCTTCAGGTTCCAGGGCTGCTGCCAGGCTCTGGGGCCAAGCTGTTATTTATTATTGGTACATTTCCTGCTGCCTGCTCAGGTAGGGTTTCTGGGAGTGGTGTGGCAGGGATCTTGATGGCTGGAGGAGAGCCTGCTGGCGCCCACAAACAACAAACATGTTCATGAACAGGTCATGTTTGTCAATGTTCGTTGTTCGTTGTTCATGGATGGCATGTTCATGACACAGACTTCAGTATCAATCCTCCTACAAAATCATCTCTGCTGCAGAAAAGAAAATCCAACAAATGTTTGATCTCATGTTTTGAGCCAAAAACAGCCTAGGACAGTCCTACAGTTGCCATTATAGTCATGAAGTCTGGGACTGGCCCAGTCAAGGAGGCCTCAGGCTGGACAATTAAATCAGCCAACATAGTAATATTTGGGATCTGCAGCACCAGCTCCAATGGAAAACTCTATTTTCACTCTTCTTCATGAACCAAAATTGTCTATGGGTTTTCATGACATGGCATTCAGTAGCATTATGGGACAGCTACAAAGGGTGTAAAAATTATCTTTTAAGATTATCTGATTATGCGGGTGACCCTGAAACATTTTAATGTAATTTAACAGGAATAGCAGTTTCAGATTAAAAGATCAGTGCAAGTTTCATGATCTGAAGACCTGTTAACATGTTGCAGAGGAGGAAAACAAGATAGCATCAGTAATCTTTAGTTCTTTCTTGCCTGGCTTTTTACCAAACAAAATAGAATACTGACCCTGAACAGTGTATGAAACTGCACATATTTTATCAAAAGGTCTCTACTCTGGTTATTATATCCTATTAAGTACTGTTTATAAACACAAAACTGAACATTAACCAGATGTTCTGCAACAAGACCAAGCACTAAACACTAGTCTAGTATAGGGGAAGTATACCCCTCCTCAATTTGGCTGAACCAGATCTGAGTTTCAATGATACCAAAAAAAATGTGGTATCCCTGAAATCCGGATGAGATTATCTAATCTGGTTAGAGCAGGTGTCCCCCAACATGGTGTCCACGGGTGCAATTGTGCCCACCAATATCTTCCTTGATGCCCATCAAGTATTTTAGAAAGTGAGTATGGCCAGGTGGGAGTTTTTGCAAAGCATGGCTTCTGACTGGCCACTGCAGTATTGATTAGCTATGCAGATTTTTAAAAAACATTACTTTGGCAGAAGCTTCCTCCATAGCAAAAGTATCTTAATTGTTGTGGCTGAAGGTAAGCTGTAGCAGCCATTCTGTGGCTGGCTCCATCTCCTGTAGCAACTATTTTGTGGCAGCCATTTTGTTGCTAGACACACCACACTGTGTCAGAATTCCAAATGTGCCTGCAGACTCAAAATGTTAGGGATCCCTGAATTTATTGGGCCATTATTCCCTATGGAGAGAACTATCCAGGGGGTTGGAGGGGTGCATTTTTTGAGCAAACTCTACCAAATTTGCAGGGAACCTACACCTTCCTGTACACCAAAGACAACCAAAGCTTCAGAATAGGAGAGAAAAAGCATAGTCTGCCTGTCTTGACAGTGATGTCTAGTGATTTCAGTGTCAGTAGAGATGGAAGAAGGTTTGGGAGTAGAACCAACACTTCGATTTATATACTGCTCTTCAAGACAACACCACTCAAAGCAGTTTACAAAGTATATTATTATTATCTCCACAACAATCACCATGTGAGTTGGGTGGTGCTGAGAGAGCTCTGGAGCCTGTGACTGACCCAAGGTCATCCAGCTGGCTACAGGTGGAGGAGTGGGAAATCAAACTCGGTTCTCCAGATTAGAGTCCCGTTGCTCTTAACCACTACACCAAACTGGCAAGATGGCAATCTACCCACCTTGCCTGTTGCCTCTTTGTGAGATCCATGCAGCTGAATAATCCGGCCCAGCATGGTTCAGCTCCTTGGATCTAATCCCGGATTCTCCAAAGTGATCTGGCATCACTGTATTATGCTGTATTGGCATAAATCCAGCTATTTTGCTGGTTCATGAATCTCAGATCACGCACCTCTAGACTAATATTGATCTTTTTTTCTAGTATAGTATGTGAAGCAATAGAGGGAGACTCTGGCATCTGTGGGCTTCTGGGGTATCTGGTTGGCTCCTGCAGGTCTACATGGTCCAATGGTCTGATCTAGTAGGGCTCTTCTTATGTGCAGTGGCATAGAAATGCTCATACTTGCTTCTAGGAAAGACAGCTTTTGAAGTTATATTTATCTAGATCTACCCTTTCCCTCCATGTAAATTTCGGAACTCCAAATTATGTGATCTGGTTTCTAAAGCAGAACCAATGAATTATGAATTTTGTAGTTTTATATTTTATTTCGGAATGTTGCATACAACAAAATGCATGTCTTTTCTCTTCCTCTGCATTCACCAATATGGTGAAACACAATGAAGAAGCCTTTGTTATGTTATTGTGCAGGTTGTATCAAGATTATTTTTGGATGGTGTTTGTATAGTAATTCATCTGCCAGGGCTCAAAAGGAACACATGTTTTGCATGCAAAAATTGCCACATTCGTTCTCTGGAATCTTCAGATAAAGGATCTCAAGGATTAACTTGTGTCCGCTTGAAATCCTGGAAAGCTCCATCAGTCATAGTACAATGATGCTGACCTACATGGACCATGGGTTATAAAATAAGAATATAAAAGGGCAAAGTGCACATCAGTAATGTACAGAAGGAAAAAACATATTTTTCTGCAGCAACCCACACATACCTGGATTCTGGTGTAAATTTTAGAATTTTCCTAATTAGAGTGTAACTGAGAAGTAGGGCACAGGACAGAGGGAACTCCATGCATGCCTACTTGCCTTGTATGATTTCTCTATATAAACAGTTTCTGTAGTTTGGACATTAGAGCTCTTTGGTCACAAATGGGAAAGGAATGGCTGTGCGTGACACTGAACAAAAAGGAAAGTGGTCTTTAAGCTGTGGTCTGTTCCTCAGGAACATTTGGGATTTCTTTAGTAAACATCTCATCTTCACTGAAATGAACTCTTCATTTTTAAAACTTGGCTTCTTAAATATGCAAAAGGTTTTGGATCAGTATTCTTGCTGTAGTAAATTAGTTAAACTAAAGGAAAGAGGGGGCCCTCCTTCTGGCACTTGATAACAAAAGTGGTGCAAAACCACAAGGCAAGGGTGGTGATATGGCTGAAGTAGTCAGTTCTCAGGTTCCAGCATTAGGGTGGATTCCAGCTATGTCTCGAAAATCACTTCCTTTAATATCATCTTGGATACATTTATGTGCAGCTGGACATTAAACTATCAAACCCTGAATATAATATTACTACATTATGACTAATCTGAGTTGAAAAATTAATAACAACCAGTTCTGCTTGGAAACATTTGGATCTGGTTGCTAAACTGGCACCTGGCAAAGAGGTCAAGAAAGTCAGAGGGAGGAGGAACAGTGAGAAGAGAGTGGCTCAGAAAACCCGGAAGTGAATCAGTTGACCTTACACCAAAGTGGTACTGATAGTTCTGTTTTTTCATCAATTACTGGGGAAGCCTTGATTCTATATAAACAATGCTTCGTATTCTGTTTTGCTTGGATTGAACTAGGGTTGTGCATTACAAAATTTCTGAGCCAAAAATTTACACAACAATCACTGTTTTGGGACATTAATATGATTTTCCAGGACAGTAACACAAATCCAGAATTATGAAACACTCTCTCTGAAAAATTCTTGTTGTTCTTTGTGTAATTCTGGATCAGAATACCTACGGGACCGTCTCTCTCCCTATATTCCCCAGGGGGAGATATCGCTCAGCAGGGAAACATCTACTGATGGTCCCTAGCTCCAAGAAGGTCCATCTTGCCTTAACTAGGGCCCGGGCCTTTTTAGCCCTGGCCCCAACCTGGTGAAACATTCTGTTTGAGACAACTTTGGCCCAGTGGGATTTATTATCATTCCGCCAGGCCTCTAAGATGAAGACGTTCCACCAGGCTTTTGGTGGTTGAGACAAGCGGGTCTCCTTTTCAGCCTCCTACTGGGGAGAGCCCCCCCCCCCCCGTTGTTTGCCATTGGCCACTGTGGGCCCAACAATTACGAGGGATTGTGAAATGCGTTGCTGAGGGTGGATGATGAACTTTTTATGCTACCAGTTTTTACCTGTTTTAATTTTACGCTGTTTATATTTAATGGTCATACTGTACACTGTATTGTATTTTAATCTGGTTGTGATTCACTCTGAGCCTGTGTGCGGGGATAGCATACAATAAATTGTAATAATAATAATAATAATAATAATAATAATAATAATAATAATAATAATAATAATAATAATAGGTGCTTACTCTCAGGCAATCCAGCGGCATCTTGTTTTTCTTTAATTGTACCAATTTCTCAGGCAGTGGCCCAGGAAAGGTAGCTCCTGGCCAGCATAAGACGTGTTCAGGACCTGACATAGCTGTGGTTTTGGCTCACGCCTTCCTCTTTCCTCCTTCCTTTGTGGGGGTAATGCCTTTTTCCTCTGCAAGTAGGATGGCTCAGGCCATCTTGTTCAACAGCCCCTTGAATTGGACCCCTTGGTCCAATCACTTGAAACTGGGACTACAGTCTTTAGCGGACAAGCAGCCCTTGCTCCCCTGCAATTTTGGTGTCATTTGGTTTCAAAAAACAGTCACTCTAGATCCCGCGAAAGGCAATGGGAGTTCTCAGCACAGGACACCTTCCTCACTTTGAGAAAGGAAACAAATAGAACACAAGAAGGAAGAGTGGTAAACACAGAGTTTTCAATGAAAGGGAAATCAGTTATGGAGAGAGGTTACCCCAGGTTCCTCAATGTGTTGCCTGTGGCACCATGGCACCCACCAGTACTTTTCTGGTATCCCCCAAGATTTTCAGAATTTGGGCAGGGCCATCATAAGGCACAGCTTTATTGGCTGCCATCATTCAAATGAAAAGGTTTTTCACTGCAATAGCAGCTTCAGCCACTATAGAATCACGAGGAATGATAAGCACCTGCATTTTCCTTGATCAGTTTCCCCTTCAGGCTTTCTTTATTTTTATTTTTTTCTCTCCTTCACCTTGGCATTTCCTTCACTTCTTTTTATTCCCTTTCCGGAAAGAAGGAAGAGATTGCATTTATATCCAGCTTCTGTGGCAGCCATTTTGGGGTATTGTTTCCACTCCTTCTCAAAATTCCAAATGTGCTCACACAAAAAAAGATTGGGGACCTCTGGATTAGCCTTTTCCTCTAGGGTTGCCAACCTCCAGATGGGGCCTGGAGATTACCTGGAATTACAGGTGATCTCCAGACTATAGAAATCAGCTCCCCTGGAAAAAATGGCTGCTTTACAGGGTGGACTTGATGATGATACCCCACTAAGGTCCCTCCCCAAACCCACCCTCCTCAGCCTCCATCTCCAAGTCTCGAGGAATTTTCCAACTCAGAGTTGGCAACCCTACTTTCCTTCTACCCACCCTCCAAGTGTTCCCCTTTCCCTCAGGGGGAAGGATGGGGAAAAGACAAACTTTAGCTCCTATGTAAAGAAAAATATATTGTCGGGGCAAGAGAGCTATATTCTGCCTCTTTTGGATCTTGCCTAAATAAATTTCCTTCCAGCGAGGCTCCACTGTCAGACGTGAATCAGGTTGGGAAGGGAGGATGTTTCAGCCCTTCGATTTTAGCAAAGTATGTAGAACCAATAGGGTTGCCAGGTCCCCTTATCCTTTTGGCAGGAGTGGGGGGACCTGGCACTTACTGTGGGTGTCTGTGCGCGTGCTGCTGTTGGGCACAATGTCACTTCCAGAGTGACATAATCACACCTGGCGGTGGGCATGCTCCTGCACTTCAACAGGGCCAATTTGAGTCCCTGTGAACAGCAGGATCATGCCCACCACTGGACATGATAATGTCACTTAAGGAAGTGATGCCATCATGTGGGGTGGGAGCTTGCATGCTATGCACTGGCCCAAGAGATTTTTTTGCCTCCCGGGCCAATTCCCCAGGCCTTTTCTCCTGTGGCCAGGTAAGTAGTGGTAGGGGACAGAGGCTGGGGACAGGGGATCCCCCCGCCCCCCGAATTGACAAGACAGATCTTCATGCACATCTGAAAAATGCCTCAGTTAGACAGAAAAATCTGAAATATTTTAAAAAAATACATTGGGGGTTAAAAAACCCAAAAGGATAAAAGGAGCACTTGTAACTTTAACCAAATTCAGCCAGTATTCCAGGTTTAGTTTTTGTCAGGCAAAGGTGGGGGGGAGGCGGGGCCCTGTGCCACCATTAGGGTTGCCAGGTCTCCATGTACTCCTGGTGGGAGATGGGAGTCCCAGCACCTACCTTCTTGGTGACTCAGTCTTCTGAGAAGTGACATCATCAAGCGCTCTGCGGGGGCCCAATTCGGGCCCAAATTGGGCTGAATTTGGCCCAGATTGGGCCTGAATCAGCTTGGAATGGGCTGCTGCAGTGCGAGGGAGCACTGCCCCACCTGGCAGCAGCCTGATTCAGGCCATTTCATGCCCAAATTGGGCCTGAAATGGACCAGATTGGGCCCAAATCAGCCTGGAACAGGCTGCTGCCAGGTGGGGGAGCACTCCCCCACCCAGCAATGGACTGATCCACCACAAGGAACTGCAAGGAAAAGGCTGCCAGGAAGAAAGAATCTCTAGGCCTGAGGGGAAGAAGATCAGGCAGCAATGAGCAGCTCCAGTCTGAGCCATTCCCTAGATGAGGCAAGGCCAACAGGCAGGCTCCAAACCCAGGGAAAGGACTGAACACTCAGATTAAAGGGACAGTACACCTTTACTATGCATAAAACAGATTAGAAATAAAAGGCTCAAGGCAGCTGTTGATGTGGGTAAGCAAGAAGAGGAAGACTGCAATGGGTGTCCCTGCCCCCTGAAACACAAAAATGCCAAATGTTTTAAATAAATGCATAAATAAATAATTTTCTCACTAGCTGCTAATAGCATATCTCACCCTTACAAATGGTAATTTGTGAAGGTATACTGTTACAGTTTTCTAATTGGATCAACATATCATGCATCTGTATTTCATAGTTCACCTTGCACTAGATCTACTTTATGGTTAATCCTACTTTGCCAATTTGTCATCATTTGGGATTGGTCCTTCCTAGGGGTCTCAGGTTCCCCCCCCCCCAATTTCCACCCTCTGCCATACCACCACTCAGCTGGCCAGCAGGGGGAAAGAAGGGGGAATAAGCCTCCCAGGAGTGCTCCTGCGCATCACAATGGGCTGCTTTGGGCCCCAAATGGGCCCCACTGCCAGCCAAGTAAGCTGTGGTGGGGGGTGGAGGGTGGAAGCAGGGGATCCCCCACCCCCACCTGGAGAATGGGATCCCTAACCCACACTAATTTCAATTCTTGTGGATCAACTGGTAGGAAAATCGGGAATAAGTCAGGCATGCAGAAAATTCCTTTGTGACATCCCTCCTATTGTCAGCAGCTCTGAGTATAAATTCTTCTCCCCCATGCGTGAACACTTCATGCATCTGATGATGTGAGTTCTTCTGACTCATAAAAGCTTGTATGCTGGAATACATTTGTTTAGTCTTTAAATTTCTACTGGACCCCTCAAATATTTTGGGGAAACACTCACATTTACTCACCTTTTTCACAATCTCCTGAAAAAATGCCATACATAGATTTGCCTGTGCAAACTCTTCACTATTTGTGAGTTAGTGATATAGTAGGGGTCACGGTCAAGCAGGAGCATGTAATAAAGATAAGATGACATATACTAGTCAAAAATTCAACTCTCATTTTTTCTATCACGTTTATGGAATTAAATATATTTCAAAATTTGACCATGCTACATCCTTTCTAATTCAAGCAGAAAAATAAAAGAACAGCAAAGAGGATGGCCTCTCACATTTAGGGTGACCCAGCATCGTTAAAGTGCAGTTAGCCTAATTGCAGGAATTTCAGAAGAGCTTTGCAGCAAATACAACCGAGTCAAAGAGCATATTAAAAAGAATCCAATAGACTCTGGATGAGTTTTTGTAATCTATAGCCTACTAAATGAGATGCATTAAGTTTTGCATTATGTTTTGGCTTCCAATTTTTACGCAGCATCAGCTTCCAGAATTTCAGATCAAGGGATTTCTAAGGCTTTAATCAAGAAAACAATGTTGGTTCCAAAGAAAATCTACAACCACCAATTTTAGCAAAACCAGTAATAACCTAAACACATTTCAATAGAGAACATATCCCTCTGCTCCCAAACTGTCAGAATTCTATAACTTTTCTTTCTGATTATTTCTTTATGATAAATTACTATGAGTGGGAGCTCCTCCAATACCTGTGGTTGCTATCTTCAAACTAGTGATTCAAACAAACCACCCTTACAACTGATTTTACCACAGAGCAATGCTCTGTATTGAACCATGTTCACAGACCCTTCTTCTATTTTTGTTTTCATACCTATTCATTGCTCCACGTAAAATGTACAGGTTTGGGATGCTGTTGAAGTCTAAAGGCTGACTGATTCTCCACTGCGAGAGGGCTCTTCCTGCCACCACTCAGTTGGGCGACAAGAAGAAAATGGTGAGGAAACGGTGGAGCAATGGGCAGGATCCCAACGTGTTGATGTCACTTCCTATGAGCCCAGAAGGAACATCATACATATAACCAGGGACTCTCTAGCAAATGCTAGAGTGTGCCTGGTGATGCACAGATTTCACTTCTGGGTACATTGAGAGTGATGTTAGCGCATTGCTGGTGATATCGTTACATTACTGGCATGGGTCCCCCATACACTGGGTAAGTCTCATGCCAGTTGTTAGCCTTGTGCTGGCCTCCCTAATCCAGACAGTGTGACTATAGCAAGAACATTAACTGGGCCCTGGTTCTAACATATTTTACAAAAGGGCGGATCCAAACCTGAATCATGAGGCCTATTGGACTTTCAGGTTCTATTAATAAAATCCAGATGTATTTCTTCATGTGCCATCATTACACAGCACCAAGTCCCCAAGTAACAATTATAATACAAATAAAGCAATCCTAAACAGAGTTATATTCTTCTAAATGCACTGACCGATAATTCTTCTTAGGATTGCACTGTTTAAAATGTTTCAAATAAACCCAAATTTAAATCCTGAAGTTCTGCAAAAAAGGGGTTGGGGGAAAGCAGCCAGTGTTTGCCCAGCTAAGTACCATGAATGGAATTTTTAGACCATTTCAGATCTTCAACGTGGAGCTTGAGGAGGCCTGCTTTAGTTATCAGCATTTCCTCAGAGTTTTCACACAGTCAAATGCAATATCCTTTCTTCATCTGTTGTTTGTTCGTAAATGTGTTGGGTTATACAGAGCAGAAACAGGCACAAAACTGCACATTGTACCATACTGTGGTCAGGAAACTAAGGTCAGTTATGTGCCAATTTGGATTATTCCCAGTAGTTGAGGAAAACACAATAATATAGTGTTCACAGTAACAAAAACATATGCTCCCAAAGATGAAAGGAGCAAACAATCTAAGTATTCAGCATTCTAACGATTATAGTTTTGTGGTGCTTCCTTTTTTAACTCCACATGGTCACAAAACAGCTCAGCACAGTTCCTGATACACAAATTGCTTCCTTTATTTTCAAAATAAGTAAAGTCAAATCTTCAAATTGTTTCCTTCTGCAGATCTGCATATAATATTTTATATATTAGGAAAATGCAGTCATTTATTATAGATCCATACATACGTCTTTTGTGTACATTTGCTTGATTAACAAGGAGTTGGATGCTTATAAGAAGAAAGGATCTTTCTCTCAACAGAAACAATCGTCTGACATAATTTGTCAAAACAGATAAGCCACAGCTAAAAGCTTCAGATAATTATCCAAATAGTCTAAAGTGTTCTGTATATCATACAAGACATGACTCGGACAATTCCCATGTACATTATGGAGAGAGACTTAAGCACCTCTTTAACTTTCTCACTGGAGTTAATAGGACGTTGAAGTGCTTAATGCAGTACCTATAGACCGTAAAAGAAGGCATCTGAATTTTTAAATTAGATCTAAATACCAGATTGCCCAGTTTGGGCTTAAAGGAGAGAAAGGAGGACTCATGTCTAATGAGAAAAATGAAAGAATATTCCATTAAAACCAAAATAAGTTAGATAAGGGATTGGTGTTGTCCTCTGCTCACAAAACATGCAATCATGACATTTATATTACTTGTTTTTGTATTGCTGATATCTGAGCTGTTAAAATTTTCTTATCTAAACCATTTTCATGACAGTTAAAGGGTAAAGATCTGTAGGCATTCAGAAAGGCAATATGTATTCCAAGAAAATCTGGGATAAATCAAACAATTTCATGATATGGGAAACTACTCTTTACCACCATTGCTCCCATTCCCTTGCATGTGTTCAGCAATCTCAGCACTTTTTGCAGTGTAAGTCTAAGAAGTTCATCACTATCCCTCAAGACAGTTTCAGGTGGGTAGATGTGTTGGTCTGCAGCAGCACCTGGAAATCTAGTTGCTCTTTAAGGAGCTACTACTGCCCCCAAATTGCACTATCCGTAAGTCAATATCCATTTTGTTGCACCCTTGTTCATCAACCGAGTTAGGATTATGTTATCATACACTGTGACTAATGTGCTGCTGTACGTACTTTTGAACCAAGGAAACCATCTTAGAATTAGTACAGTGTGTCAGTTTCCAAAGAATGGACGTAAGGATGGAGCAGAGGGTGCTGCCTTCCCCTTTTTTCCACCCCCCCTTCCCCTTCTCTTTTTTCCTTTTTTCCCTCCCCTTGTACTATTGTAGTTTCTTGTAGTTTACTGTTTTATATGTTAAAAAAATATATATATAAAAAAAGGATGGAGCAGAGGGAAAGAAGACTTCAATTTTTATAAATTCAGAAGAGTAGCCCAACTAGATTGTTGCAGCAAAAATCAATAAAAGTCTTATGGCACCTTAAAGCCTAACAAGTTTTTAATTTAGTTTACACTTCTGTGGACTTTGACAGTTGCATAAAAAATGATAAACAATGTATCTGCCCCAGTTTTTCTGGCCATTTATTTATTTACTTCACTTTTCTCCCCAATTGGGACCCAAAGCATCTTACATCATTCTGTTCTCCTCCATTTTATCCTCACAACTAGAGATGGGCACGAACAGCAATACGAACAAAAAAAGCCACAAACAGGCCAATTGGCTGTTCATGAAGAAGCTGTTCATGAGGCCCCATTCTAAACGAACAGGTGGTCGTTGCAAGCCTCGTTCATTGCTGTTTGTCAAGCCAGAGTCTGGCACCGGCAATCAATTACCTTGGCAACTTAGGCAGGGATTGTCTGAACTCTGTCTGAACTCCTGCTGTTGACCTGGAAACCCTAATCTAAGCCCAATTTAGCTTGATAGGCGGGTCTTCCTTTCAATTTGTTACAATAAGGGAGCAAAGACTAGGGGGGAGGGGGGTTCCCAGCTCTGACTTTGCAGACAGTGGAGAGACAGTTGCTGTTGGCATTTTGATACAGAGGGTGCATTGGAGCTTGAATTTTCTTTGTGTGGTGGGATAGGGATCTACCCCTTCAAGTTCCAGGGCTGCTGCCAGGCTCTGGGGCCAAGCTATTATTTATTATTGGTATCTTTCCTGCTGCCTGCTCAGGTCAGGTTTCTGAGAATGGTGCAGTAGGGATCTTGACTTGGATGATGGCTGGAGGAGAGCCTGCTGGCCCCCACGAACAGTCAACCATGAACATGTTCATGAACAGGGCCATGTTCGTGGTTGTTCATGAGTCCCTGTTCGTGGATGGCAACGAACAACGAACATCATGTTTTTTTTCTGTTTGTGCCCATCTCTACTCACAACAGCCCAGTGAGTTAAGTTAGGCTGAGATTGTGATATCACCTTACCTTTGAGTTAGAAATGATTTCAAAGAATCAGCATTTCATCAAGACTTCCTGTGCTGTCCACAAACTTATGTTAAATACTAGAAGTTATTCTGGAAAGGGAGCTTACAAGACATCTCGACTCAGCAAAAAGATGCAAAAGGGAAGGGATGAACCTCCTCACAGGAGGGTTTGTCATAGCACAAGAATTTGGTGTGATCATTTATTAGTTGTACCGGTCTTGCTAGTCTGTTTGATAATCAGCATTAGGGATCATGAAAGTCCCTGTGTGCACTGTAGCTATTAGCCATCCAGATGTGCACATGTCCCAAAAGAATTGACTTGGTAAGTGTTGTACTGAAAAAAAAATCTACTTGTGGCACCTAGCCACTATTATTAATAATCAAAATCTGTTTCCATATCTGGGAAATATACTGATGTAAATCAATGCATTTTCAAAACAGGTGATTAGAGATAAATTTATTTCAGTAAGCAAGCTACAAACTAATTTACCTTCCGTACCAGGTATTCTTCTCTTTAGAGCTGCCTTGTATCAGATCAGATTCAATGGCCCATTTAGAAAAGTGCCATCCCTGGCTAGCAGCAGCTCCTCCTTTCAGTGACCTCATTCATGTAAACCACATGCTCTACCACTGAGCTACGGCTGCCCTGTAAAAAGGAAACATTCCTCCTGTTTTGTCTTTTTAAAATGCTGAGTTAAATATTCACAGTCAGTTGGAAAGCCAGTTTTCCTGGCTTCAGTTCTAACTGGCCATTCCTCTTCCTTCTTAACCAAACTCTACGCTCAGTTTCTAAATAAAGCTATTTACAACTCTGAAAACTTAGGCAATTTTCATGGCACCTACAAGGAAAAATAGCTTCCTTTACATCTTTTTGGGTGATGTCTGTATTGGCTACTACAGGACAACATAAGAACCAATGTGATTTATATGTTGTCTCTTTGTGGGGGAGGGTCACTTCTATTTAGAAACTATACGACCCTCTGGAGCGTCTTTTGCATTACTGTAAGGCAGCAGTCTGCATTTGCAAAAGAAAATCCTGTTTACTGACTGCCATGCATTGCCAGGAAATCCCATTGTTGCTGTTAGTGGTGAGTAAAAGTTCTGTGTGCTGATTTATGTCTTACTCACCCTAAATTATGTCTGAGCCATACTGATCTTTCCTGCTGGATGAAAGCATTCTACAGAACTTGCTATGAAGCTGACTTGCTGTGCCTGACCATCCTGATTACTAAGATGTGATGGTTTTACAGATGTCCTATAAATCAAGCCCTGTTGCACAACAGGAAGCAAAGGCTGCCAAAATCCTTGGGAGTCCAGCACAGCATCATCAAGATGCTGGGCCAGGTGCTAGAAATTTGGGAGTGCAGCTTTGCTGAACAACATTTGGAAAAAGGAAATGCTCGGGAGACCCCCATTGCCTCCTCTTGAACTCATTTTTCCAGATTAACCACAGCTGCATTAATTGGACATTTTCAGCAGAATAATGATTTTGAGCATGTGTTGAAAAGTGGACCCTGGTAATGAGAAAACAGGCTATAGAGCCGTTACAATCATAGAAGATTGGGCTGAAGAGGCAGTCAGGGAGGTTTAGGTCCCCTTGAAAACTGACCACATTCTTCAGGGGGGAAATCCTCCATCCCTACACTCTGACCTAGAGCTGACAACTAATCAGAAAAAGAGCAACTTGAGGCATTTCAGATGGAGGGGGAAGTTGCCTGAACTTTTTAGTATGTAAAAGCTAGAACTTGGGGCTGTTTGCCAGAACTGGTCTAAAATTGGCATTTGTGTGTGCAGGAAGCAGCAGTGCAGCACTCACCACTTCACATGCTGCTGGCACAGAATATGGCAGAGTGCCTTTGTGTGCTTCCTTGATAGCTGCTCCTACGTAAGATCTGGCCAGCATCATGGACAGCGGCAGTGCAGAGCAACAACTGGGCAGAGGTAATGGGAGGACTCACACTCACTTCCCTCAAGGGGCTTTTCCTGGCAGCTCCAGAATGCAAACCGTAGGCTCAATCCTTCAGAAGCATCACCACAAACAGAAAGTTCTGGCATCCAACAGCCTCTTTGCCTGACTATACTCTGATGCCATCTAAATACCTCTTCTGAATTAGAAAGTGGCCTGATCCATCAGCAACACATCCAGCAATAACAAACAATTTCAAGAAAAGCAAAAGCATGCATGTATTCTGCTAAACAGATAGTCTCCGTTATTATGATTATTAATGCTTTTTACATGCAGAGGTATAGACGTGGTCATAGGCTACAAACAACCCTGCCTGCATACCCACAGCAACCTAACCACTTAAGGATTGGCTTCCTCTTGATTTAGTTTGTTTATTTTTCAAACCCTCTCCACATCGTTTATACAGGGCTTGCATAAGAGCCACCAAAATTCTACACACTTTACATTAGGGAATTTGTCTACTTGTACTTCCCAGACACAACATTGTGGATTCTCTTACTAAGATTTCAAATAAGTTATGCAATCTTTCAGCAAATTTTTGCTTTCCAGTAAAAGCAGGAGAGAGCACTTAATGACTTTAAAACTACCACAGTGACTTAAAATTCATGTGGCAGCTCTTCCTGAAAGCAGAGAAGGCTGATTGACGCCACGTGTGTCTGTGGACCAAGTCCGTCCTCCGAATGAGCCAGCTAGCACAGCTAGGTGCTGTTTGTCTGTGCTTGCACTGCATAGCAACTCAGAATACAGGAACAGAAAAGCAGGCAGGTCTTTGCTTGCTAACCCGTATTCAGTGCCTTGAACCACCCCTGCAAACTGGACCCAGATAAAGCCTCCTTCTAGTCAGATCAGCCAAGGAGTAGTTAGGAAGTGAAAATGGGTAAGAAGTTGAGGAGAGAGAAAGAGATGAGGTGGAATCTCCCCTCCCAGTCATGAGTATTTCTATGCACCAGGGGAGCAGTGGTGTGTAGCAGGATCCTCAGGATCTCAAAATCACACTTTCTGCTTCTGGAAAAAGAGTTCTGTGGATGATTATGTCAAGTTCTAGCATCATCTATACAATCTGTACATCATCTGTTTGATAATGTATCATCTATACATCATCTTCTATTCTCAGCATGTGTCTAATGGACTTAAGTGTGGAGGTGAATACTAGGGAGGAGTAATCAACTTCATATTAATGAGTTATGAGAAAGGAACATTTACAGCAACCATATTCCATACAAAGCTAATGAAGTAGTTCTCGGAGATCAAACATGAGCAACAGTGCTACAGATATCTTTGCACATTAAACTCTTCTTCATAGAGGGTTATAGCAACAACAACAATAAACAAAAACAACACTCAATTTAGATACCACCCTTCAGGACAACTTAATGCCACCTCAGAGCGGTTTATGAAGTATGTTATTATTATCCCCACAACAAAACACCCTGTGAGGTGGGTGGGGCTGAGAGAGCTCCAAGAAGCTGTGACTAACCCAATGTTACCCAGCCAGCTTCAAGCAGAGGAGTGGAATCAAATCCAGTTCTCCAGATTAGAGTCCTACCATTGAAACCCCAGCCGGAAGGAAGAGACAGACACAGGCTTGGAATAAAGGGCCGTTTATTAAAATGACCATAAATGTAATGCACGGCAAGAGCTAACTAAGCGGTACAGGTCAAGCCCTGGGGTCATACCACTGACCACCGCCTTGCCTGTCTGGGCGAGCCCCACTGCCCCGGGTATAGGCCATCTCCTGAATGGCTGGAACCCGGCAGCCAGGCCTTGGATCCCCCCTGAAGCACCCTTTATGCCCCAGCCGACTAGCATGAGGTTAGGCCTTGCTCCTGGGGATCCCCTCAGGCGCCTGCCCTCTTAGCAAGGAGCCGTCAAAAGCATCCCGCTGTCCTGGCAGCCCTGCACCCCATGCATGGGGAAATGCCAGAGGGGCTCACCGGCCCGCACCCTATTCCCAAAATCTCCTGCCAACTATTAACTAAACAGCACAACCCAACAATAACTCAACCACTGCCATTAGTGCAAGGTAGGCGAAAAAAAACCCCTTCCCAACAGCCAATCAGGGAAAAGAGGGAAAAATTCCTACCTGGCTCTGAGCCCAGCAGCCAGCTAGTCCTGCACTAAAAACAGGGTGAGGTGGGTGGGCCGAGCGATCGAAGAGACTGGAGCTGGGGAAGGGCGGAGCAGCCAGCAAATGGCTCCTGGCTCCGCCCCCCCAGCAAAGCCCCGGATGCCCAGGAAGGGAGACTGTCTCCGTTCCACCGGGCGGGGCTTCAAAGGACGGCTCCCAGCTCCAGCGGCATTCTGCCGCGCTGGGAGAGCCGCACTCTTAACCACTACACCAAACTGGCTGGGAAGTTGTAGCCAGTCACGGATTCCTAATTCGGGGGGAAATCATGAGCATTATCATCATCATATGTTTTCAAATACATAGTATAAGAAAAATGAAAAACAACAGTTGAAAAAGCACATACACAGTTAAGACACGTGCAAAGGAAGGATTGTAATGGAAAGACTAGATGAAACAGATACATCTTCAACTGCTAGCAGAAGACAATGATAAAGAGCGACAGATGGATCTCCCAGGATGGGGGTGGGGGATTCCACAATTTTATACTACCTGTGTAAAGTGTGAATCAAACATCAATGGACAATAGAATCAAGCTATTTACTGCATTTTGAATTCATGAATATTCTAGAGCAATAATCTCAGTTATGCTGAACACAGTGACAGCATCTTCATAACAATAAATACAATCATCAATCACAATCTTGCAGGATTACGTGAAAATTTGTACACTCCGCAACTCTGACAGCTGAGGCAGAGTCCGTCACTGATGAACAAAGTTTTGTCCCTGCCTAGGGAAATAGTGCTCTAATGAAGGATCAGAGTGCTGGGGCAGCTAGGGTGTTGGACTAGGACGTGGGAGGCCCAGGTTCAAAACCCTGCTCTGCCATGAAAGTTTGCTGGGTGACCTTAGGCCGATCTCACAGTCTCATCCTAACCTACCTCACATGATTGCTGGGAGGAAAACATGGGGGACACGAGAATGATGTAAGCTGCTTTAGGTCCTCATTGAGGAGTAAGGCATGGCATAAATGAAGGAATGAAAGAAAGAAAAAATAATGAAAGAACAATGAATGAATCTTGGGACTCAGGCTTCAAACTGTAACATAGCTTTTTGCCAAACAATTGCAATAAACCTCCTTAAAGAGTAGGGAAAGACCCAAAGGCAACATACTTAGTTCTTCATCCTTGCTGTGAATGGAAACAATATTTTAACAGATAATTCTCCAGTTTAGTTTGAAGAATGAGAAAAAGAGAACACAGGCATATTTCTTTGGATAAGCAAGAAAACTGCGAAGAGCCACATCAACAATGACAGGTATACAGTACAAGCACAAAATTCTTTTGTCTGTGCTGAATCTACCACCACTCGTTTAGTCTCCAAATAACAATATGTCATAAGAGCACCACTGCTGGATCAGACAGTGGCTAAGCCTAGACTAAGTTGGGCTATTCTAGCTGCTAATTTTAACAAAAAGCTGCTAGAAATAAATCAAGCACTCTAAGGCAAACATTCATTACTACTATCAAAGACACAGAATGCTGTCAATCAAGCAATCAAGCAATGTGATGATGTTAAGTAGACCTATCTATAGGTAAAGATATAGATACAACAACAAAATGTTAATGAATAACAAGTAAAATAGTATTCAAAGCCACATGATTATGTGAACCGTGTATGTGAACCGGCAGAGCCACTTGGAACCTTTGCATGAGTGCTGAGTTCACTATGACATACTCCGCAAGGTCATATGGATATCCATTCTCTGTGGATATCCATGCTATTTTCATGAGTTTATGGACTTACATCACAGTGAAAGGATTACACATGTGGTAAAGGTTTCAAGTCTCTTGTTTCAAGTTCACTTACGCACACTCCAGCACTTGCAACAACAATACTATAATCAGATTTCTTTTCCAGAAACGTGAATAAATTGGTGTGTTGTAAAAATTCTTCAGGGCAGGATATCTATCTTTTGATGAACAGTGGACAATTGGAAAAAGGGTTACAGGTTACATATTTCCTTAAAAGAAATGTTTTTGAAGCATGTGAGGAAACAGTAGCAAAAGGTACTTACAGATTTTAAGGCATTTCTCACCTTATTCTGCACAATATTTTAATGGGAAAATATATTGCATGCCCAAGCCTATATGCAAGCACAGCAAGTCCGGGTTTGGAAGGAGGAGCATCTAGAGAGCCATGAACTGATTTCTGCAGCTGTATTCTAAGTCAGACTTGGCACTGCAATGAAGTCTGGAAGCCAACTGCAGTGTCAAGAGTCTCTTACAATCAGGAGCACAGGCCACAAAGGCCATGGAGGAAGCAGCTGGGTGGCAACACAACCTACTAAACTGACATGTGGAAATCCAGATTTACCTTGGAAGTCAGAGCAGTTCAGACTATAGACAGAGCATGCTACACAGTTTACACATGGCGTTCTTCCCACCTGATAGGAGAAGAAAGGTTAACAGCCGTAGCAATTGCTACAGTTGCATTTCCAATTTACTTAAAAAGCTAAGCTAGAATCTCATAGCAGCAGCCAAGGATAAATGTAAACCAGATGATTAATTCATACTTTCCATTATCTTTAAAAGATATCAAGTCATCATTTTCCCCACAAAAATGAGAGTTCCCATATATCCAATTAGACTCCATAATTGCACAAGCACACACAGATTTTCCTTGCATTTGGAAATTTTGACAAGGTATTCATTACATTTTGACTGAAAAGGCCTTTTATCTAATCACTGTCAATGGAAACATTCTTCAAGGTATAGCATTATACCCCCAGAGAGCCATGTAAGAATGTCATGTGTTTAATGCATTTGCTAATCCCAAGAAATTTGCCAAAGGAACTATTTAGGATACATCACTCGATAATATTACAATTTATGGAAGCAATAAAGCAGAATCCACATCTGACCAGGATAACCTGGAGAGACAAGGGTGCATTCACGCTAGCAGTTAACTAGTGGTTTGGTGGTGGATTAATCTCTATAAATCACTCCCAATATGAAGAGTTGCCCCGATCAGAAGATGGTCCCTAGAAGTTCTAACAGTGCATAAGTACGTAAGTAGCCAAACAGAAAGGGAGACTGAGCATCTTTTTAAATACTACACTTTCCTGTACTTGATGACAAATAATGTACAGTGCCATCCTAAGCACTGCAGGAGTATTGGCTTTAGTAGACTTAATGTGCAATCCAAAGAAAAGTTATTCTAGTCTAAGCCCACTGAAATCAATGGTCTTAAACAGGAGTAACTCTGCTTAGTATTGCACTGTTAGAAAGCTCTAGTATCTGAAGAAGTGAGCTGTAACTCATGAAAGCTCATACCTTACCACAAATTTTGTTAGTCTAATAGGTGCTACTGAACTCTTGCTCTTTTCTACTGCTAGAAAGCTGTAACTCTGCTTATCACAGCTGTAGTAGGCATTATCTTCCTCTTTGCAGCAAGGGCAAAACAAAGAGGAACAACACTTAAGTCTGCAGATCCAAATGGCATATGTATGAGGATTCGTATCAACTCATATATGAAATTCGCATCTGTTATCTACTAACAAGTCATTATCATGGGATAATAGCATGGCTCCTCTTATGGATAAAATATTTGTTAAATGGTAGGAAGGAGAAAGTACAAAGAAATATTGTACTTGAAATCAAGGTTGCCAACTCCAGATTGAGAAATTTCTTGAGATTTGGGGGTGGAGCATGGGGATGGCATGGTTTGGGATGGGGAGGGATCTCAGCAGGGTATAATCCCATAGAGTCCAGTGTCCAAAGCAGCCATTTTCTCCAGGATATCTCTATGGGCAGGAGAGCAGTTATAATTCTGGGAGATCTCCAGCCAAACCTGGAGGCTGGCAACCCTATTTGCAAAGGAGGTAAAGGAGCAGCTGGGTCCCCAGAGGATTATTATTGGAAGTGATAGTATATAATTTGTTCATTAATAACATGGAATTGGGGTTGAGTACTGTGATTGCCAAGGGATGGCCACAAGCATAGAGGACTTCAAAGGGGGGTTAGGCAGGTTCATGGAGGAAAGGTCTATCAATGGATACTAGCCATGGTAACTAAAAGGAAACTCCATATTCCTTCCTTCCTTTCTTCCTTCCTAGGTTGTATTCTGCCTTTCTGCCCAAACAGCGGAACTCCTCTGGCCTCCACCGCCACCTGTTTATCCAACAGCAGGCCCAGGTCCAGCAGCACCCCTGATACTTCAGAGGGAATACAATCCCACCTAGAATAGGAGAAAACCCATTTCCTAGATCAGACAGTGACAACAAACCTCTGAATACCAGTGCTAATTTAACCCCCATGAGGTAGTTGGTTCAGCCCAAGAGGGTATTTGGAGCCTGGCAGCTGAGGAAGAGGCTGGTTACTGGGGAGATTGATAAAAAATTTTGTCCACTTATCACTTTGAATAAGATAACTGGAAACATACTGTCTGTGAAAACTGAAGAGTAAAAGTGTGAGTGAGTGTTATATTTAGTTTGCCATGATTAGTGGAACCACAGTATTATTGCAAGGTTGTAATTCCTAAGATGAAGACAGAAGCCTGGGTTTCAGTTTGTTTCCACAATCAAGAGGACTGTAGAAAGGGACTCAGGCACTTGGTGGACCTGCAAGTTGGACTGTTGGACTTTGCCCACCCTCAAGTGGTGCCAAGAGACAACCAGTTACTTGGCTTAACTTAAAGACATAATCAGCTGCAAGCTTCTGTTCTTTGTTGCACCTATGTACTTGGTTGTAAAAATCTAGTTGTATTGGCCTGACTATAGAAAGGTTTTGAATTAAAGGAATTTCTTAATTTACATTTGTCTTGCAAGTTTTGTTCCTAATTTAGCCCAACAGAACCCATACAGAAAAGAGATTATACTAGCAGGCAGCATCAAGGGAAGGCACCCCGTTTGTTGGCCCTTCCACTGTGTGAAACAGGATGCTGGATTAGATGGACCAGTGGTTTGATCTAACAAGCTGCACTTATGTTCTTATGTGCTACCATATGTTAGTAAAAGCAGCATGCAAAAATAGTGTTCATTCAAAACCGATCAGTCACATCAAGATGACTTTTTTTGCATCATTGTATGAATGCACACATTCACATCATTAATGGTGTGTGTGGCGGGGCGGCGGGGGAGATACAAAGTTATGCATGAGATCTGTATATAAACTGAGAGGATTTCTTATGCAATGCTTCCGTTTAAAAAAGATTGGGAAATTCTCAGAATTCCAGAATGTCAGGACCAATTTGGATAGAAAGCATTTCAGAAGCATCCCTGTGTGAGAATAGATTGCTGCTGTTAGAAAGGTAGGCTATGCATATCTTATGTTATGTTCATGGTTAGGCACACTGCTTGAATGGATGAAGAGCCAACACTTCCCCCTTGCAATGGCACACAAAAAATTATTTAACCACTTATTTGATACATACAACAGCATCAATACAAAATGCCAAAGTACTTGAAACTGACTTAGTAACATTGCTTTAATTTACTTAAGCCTATGCAGAGGACACTTGTTTTCAACCTTTTATATGTAGCATAGGTTTCAACAGGACTTATATTAAATCAAGGCATTTAGACGTAAGTGGAAGATGATTATTCATCTACGACCCTATGTTTCCTTGTTTCTGAAACTTCTTGTCTTGTTTGGCAATGTTACTAACTGCATGTAACTTTAGTTGCAAATAGGAAAATGTCTTATCACAGTGATAATCATGTTTGGACACCACCAACATTCATCAAGGCTTCAGTGTGCTTAATGACACATAATCCCTATGCATATTCTGAAAGCAGATGATATAGTAACCATGCTAAGCAAGTCTGGATTTGATCAGCGCCTGGATAGGATATTGTCTGGGAACTTTATGTGTGTAGAAAGCTGAGATTTAAATATAATAAATAAAACTGTGTGCTGGATGACTCCAGTTGGCTGCAACAAAGGGCTTACGCATGCCTGGGACATCCATAGCTAGTTATGATGACAGCTAGATCTCTTTGGGTATATGGCACAATTTCTCCAGTTGCAGTGGGAAAACCACACTTGTCAAGGCAGAACATCAGAAGATAATGAGTGACTTTTGAGTATGAAATACCTTGTCAAAATAACCATTGATGTATACGATGCTCCTAAAGGCCAAGAAGCACAAACAATTTCAATGGTTTCTGACACCTGCACTGAAATAAATAATGAAAATCAGCAATGTTTCATGGATTTTATCCTTCTGCTCCATTCAGCACAATGTACATTAAATATAAGGAGATGTTCAGATTGAAAATCTATAATCCAGCAATGTAACCAAATCTCAGGGTAAGACTGGGGCATAAATCTAGAGCACAATGCAGAAAAGGGGGCGGGGGCAAAGATCGCATTCCCTTAATGTGATTTAACTATTTTTGTCTGTTTGTTTTTTGCAACTCTCATAACATTCAGATTTCAAGAATATTTCATTCATAAGTAAATAGAAAAACTTCAAACCAATTGTACTTAGTCAATCCAATAAAGTATCAAGAGCTTGGAAATGCTGTGTTGAAATTGGGTATTCTTTCCACCTTTGCAAATAATATCACTCAGGAGTCAGGACCACACTAGTTTTCCTGTGGTAATCTATCTAGGAAGGCATAATATTAAAGAAAACATTCTTTAAACTTATTTGCATTTATCAAGAGCAAAGAAATATGGAGAACTCTACTATAACTAAACTTTAGCATATGTGCCCTGTTAAGCTGCTGATCGGGAAATGGAACTGAAGACTTTGGTGAAGACAAATTGCAGTGACTTCTGTCCGGTAAAAAGCTGAAATCAATACAGAGCATTGGCAATTTTCAATAGAGCATTCTCATAGTCTCACTGATCATTTATGAACGTGGCAAAATTTGATATAACACAAAATGCAGCACAAGCTGGTAACGCATCTTACATTCCAAGCAAGTCTGTGGAAGAGCTAAAATCATCCTTTTATCTCCTAATCAACACCCTGCTTTGACAAACAGTTGTATTTCTATCATGAATTCAGTTTTAAAGCAAAAACCAACACAGGATTTCTTCTGCATCAGCTACACGGGAATTAACAGAATGGGCCAAGGAGCTCTCCCCCCGGCACCCGCCTGTTTCATGAATGCCCATGCAGGAGAATATACTGGTGGAATGTACATTCAAAGAGCTATAGAGACAGGGAATATGAGCTAGCACAAAACCATTGTTTTATTCATTTACTGTAGTTTATGAAAGCATAGCGCATCATGCAAGAAGGCAAGTACTGTGCTGTATTACTATGCTAACATCAAGAGACTTAAAAATAGCTAAAATTCTTATATTGAACATGCTTCGTTTTTTTCAAAACAACCTTAGAAATTCTTTAATTTAAGTTACAATAAATTCTCAAATAATACCAAAACAAAGGTCTAAATATCACACTACTTCACACTTGTAAATATTTTAGAGCATCTCTCTTGCATCATTGTAGCCCCTTTACCTAGTTTTGTAGTTCTGCAGAATGTCTAGCTATGTAGATTGAGAAATCTACTCGAGCATTTATTGGTGTCATGTAGTCTGGAAGCACTTTCCTTGTGGAACAAGGGTGAGTGTGGGAACAATGTTTTTTAAAATGCAGCACACATTTGCCAAATATTTCCTTAACCACTGCCATTTCACAGCCCTGTTTCTCTGAGTATCTGTATGAAGTGATAAGATCTGGCATGCAAACAACATACTAAACTAAATAATTTGCCCATCCTCCCACCCCCACCCCCAAGCCATCCCGTGGTTTTCTTACCATCCACAACATTAGACAACATAGTAAAAAAGTAGGTCAAGCCCCTCCAAAGTTCAGCTGTACAGGTGAAGTTCAGAACTCACCTTGCTATCTTCTGTCTCCTTACTTTTTCCTTGAAGTGCTTTTACTTCTCCAAAATCGCAGGAAGATTTTAATGTAAGTTGACAAGAAAGCATTGAGCTCTCTGCCCTAGAAAGCTCCAGAGACTTTGATGAATATTGCTGTGACCCACTTGTACCAAGATTTGGTATCGGATGCGCTGTATGAATAGGCTTTGACCCTATAGGTGGCTGTCTTAGCTTTGAGGCAACACCAAGTACAGGCATGGCTTTTATAAACGTCTCCGCTTTCTGCCAAAAAAAGAAAATTGCTTCTGACCTCAGCTGGGTAGATTTCAGATTCAGTTAATTCCTGAAGAAATGCTTTAAAGCAAAGTTGCAGTCATCTTCTGAAAATATTTAAAACAATATAGCAGGTTTTCATGAAGAAGCAAAGCTTGGCATTCATCTCTCCTTTCATTCTTCACACACAGAGTTTAGTGAGTCAGTGGCTGTGTAAGACTAAACGTTCCTTTGGGGCGTGAACTTTAGTTGAAGGTAACGGCCACAAAGCCGCCTGTCTGGCATTAAAGAGCTCATAAGCACGCTGTTTCTTCTTCTTACACTGTTACATTGCTGCACATCCATTGAAGGAAATAGAGACACCGAGAGACCAAAGAAACATCTTTGTAGTTCAATTGTCTAAACAGCACGGAAACTGCAAGGCTGGAAACACAGACCTCTTCCTGATTACATAAAGAACCAACCCACATTTTTATTTTTAAAAAATCATTTTGAAAGGGGAAAAAGAATCTGAGTAGTGGCCAAAGCAAACAGCTGTTAGAAATGTTTTTAGCCGGAAACAATCATAGCAATGAAGCTGTTTGTTTCATTCCCAGCTATTTTTCATTGCTGACAGCCATAAGCTACAACAGTTTTTTTTCCTTTTTCCTCCCATGAAAAAAGGTTGAATTCAAAGAACAGTTTGGTTAGCAATAGTCTGTATTGATAGCTTCCGCCTGCTCTGCAATAACCCCATAGAAAAGAAACAAGTTAAGGGTTACCTCTTATTTTTAGCTAGATTTTGCCTTCACGAGAAATAACACAATAATTTCATTTTTTAAAATCATACATTTTATTCAAAGATTGCCAAGAGATGAGAAATTGCATGTCTCAAAGAGTCAGAATATGAATAAGCAACACTATGACTGTAACCCTTCTCTCATTTTGAGTTGGAATAGAAAGTTACACTGACTGACAAGTCAAACTCCCCTCATGAAACCAAGTTGAACCCAATATAGGCAAGTTGGGTATAACATCCTTTAAAACCATCTATGCTGAGCTATATAATAAAGCATTCAGGTAGCTGCAAGCGGGAGGGATGCGTCTAGATTTGGTCCACAAGAAGAAGCTCATCATGATAATGGACAGCTTCGAGTGGGAACTAATAGATACAAGATGAGCCGCGCATGAACTGCACATTTGCCATGTGCAGGGCAGCTGGGTTGCCAGGATGTGAGTGTAAGACAGCTGGCATATATTAGTATGAAAAGCTGGGCAAAAGGTAAACAGTGGATGGGTATTAATAATTTCAGCTGGGATTGGAACAGCTGGAGCATTTAAGGAGCAGTCAAATTTGGTAATAGTAATTGTGAAATCGGGAATCACAAACACTAATCGACATTTGAAATATGCTCTTAAAATCACATTATGTGGATAAGTAAAATTTTAACAGGTATAAGCACTTTCTGTCCATATAATAAGATTATTAAAACACCAATAAAGGGTTGTTTTTTCAGTCTATCATTGACTGTTCTATGAGTACTTTTTTCTATGTTGATATGTGTGGGGTTTTTTTTCAAATTGTCCTGGAGTGCACAATTAAATTAACTTTACTATATAATTACTTATTTAGGAAAGTATATATTTTTTTCTAGGGAAAAAATTGATTGTTTTTTCTAGGGAAAATGGATTGTTAAAATCCATTACAAAAACATTTATTAGCAGTAAAGGATTCTATACATTCCTTCAGTTATTTTTGCAGTTGTTTTCTAGGTGAATTTTTTAAAAAAACGCTTGTTGAGTTTGTACTTTAGCCACCATAATGCTGATCATTCTTAAAGAAACAATTTATGACATGTATTGATAAGCAGCACTCACATGATTTTGATACAGTAAGTACATCTGAATACATCTAAGATTATTAGATATTACAGTAATTATTATTGTTTCTTGCTACCCCATATTTCCATTTGAATTTCTTATGAGGACTCAAGCTTTTGTTTTTGTTTTCCTTATCACTGGTTGTTCTTTTTTGACAAGGTTTCTCAGTAGTTGCATCCTCTTTGATAGCTTTTTGGTAATTATTGATTTATGAGACTTTATATCCTGCATTTCTTACAGAGCTCGAGCCAGTTAATTACATAGAAATTAAAATTTTAAAGCAATAAATGCTATATCATATAATAGCAACAATAAAATACACAGGATTAATAATAAAAAACCTAAACCAACAAAAAAGCAAGCAACAACTACTACTACTACTACTACAAGACCCCTCCCCACAAAAAACTTAGACCTTGAATCTTAAAACAGTAGCAGCAAGTATCCCTTTTCATAGATAAGAAAGCTAGCAGTATAACAAATCAAAGCTAACAAAAAAAATTAAAAGACTAGCACAGAAACAGACATTTGGAGGTGGGAAATGTTAGCTCCCTGTAAAAGGCCAAGAAAATCCATCAGAGTTGTCCTTCAATGAAACCTACCTCAGACAAGTAGGGCTGCCACCTCCAGGTTGGAAAATTCCTGGAGATTTTGGGTTATTGCCTGGAGAGAGCTGGGGTTTGGGGAAGAGAGGGACCTCAGCAGGGTATAATGCCATACACTCCACCCTTCAAAACCACCATTTTCTCCAGGTGAACTCATCTCGGTCGCCTGGAGATTAGTTGTAATTCGGGGAGATCTCCACCCACCACCTGAAGGTTGGCAAGCGTAGACTCAAGGAAACCCTGGTAGTCAAATCTGGAGAAAGCAAGAAAACCTTTAGCAGAACTGGCAACTTGAGGGGGGAAAGCATCCAGTGTGTTGGGTGGAAGGGACCTGTCATCATAATTCCTGGTCTAGTTATACTACAGGAAGCATTCTATTAAGGATTATTAAGAAGAATTAGCTTTGACAGAAATCAGAACAGGTTCTTTAAAAATTAGCTCTTGCATGAACATTCTTTTAGGATTCTTTTGTAGTATAACTAGCCATGCTGATGGGGTCAGTCTTAAAAACTTGGGATGGTGGTGGTTGATGACACTGAGCAAGAAATGCTACAGTAGTTTATATCATGACAGGGTTAACCTATGATAGGGTTAACCTGTGGACAAGTTGCATATAGAAACAACATCCTTTCCTTCAAAACACATTCAGTGAAATGGCTTGGCTGTAGCTGCAGGATGGGGGGAGAGCACTTATTCATGCAACAAATAGTGTATAATGTTCATTTCTACAAGGTACGGTCGGTGACTATACTAGAATTAAACAGTGCCATGGAGGTTATATCCATCAGTGGTTGTTAGTTATGACAGTGAACAATGGAACTGCATATGATTAGAACACCATATGGCTGATTACCAAATCTGAAGATTAAGCAAGATAATGGCTCTCTCCATCAAGTCTCATGTATGAATTTCTTGATTTATCTAGCTGACACAGCTGTATACAGAATACTGGATAGGGTAGGCATTTTGGTCTGATATGCTAAGAAAATTCCTATGTCTGTAACACACTTTTGATGGAACTAATATTAGTGGTGAACAACTGAGAAGGAATGGAGTTTTCAGCCCCAGCATGTATACATGTATTAAAAGCTTTGAAGTTTGTTTACTTTGAGATTTGTGGTGAGGGTAGAACTTTAGACTTTTCATTTAAATCCAACCCAGATGCCAACTCCCTTAACCACTGTTCCTAAGAGAAGACACACCTTCGAAGCATATTTTTATAATAAAGAAATGTTCATTCTGCTGATTAAAGAGGCTCTTGTAACACTGAGGAGTGTAAATCTTCACAGCACCTGTGAAGCATATCACACTCTGCAACAGCTCTTTCTTGTACAATCGCTGTTTTCATACTGACCATGCAAATTGGTGTGCATGGAAATTTGTACCTAATAATAGAGTATACTGTTTGGTTAGTATGTTGATTTTTCTTTTAATGTTGTAGCAGATTTCTGCTCTCCTAGACACCAGGAGCAGATTCCATTTCAGGTCATGAATCGGTGGAATCTGCCACACAGAGCTGGATTCGAGGCAGCTGCCTAGACAGGGTCAACAGGGGGAAGTTTCTGTACTTGGTTTTGTGTAGGGTTCATACCTGTCATCTTGACATAGAGTGCCGACCTATTCCCAGCCACGTTGATGACTATGATGATATATCTGCAAAATAAATTTATACTACTGCTATCAACCAAAAGGGAGACTGCAATGAAGAAATGAGAAGAAAACTGAAACTTTGAAGAGCAGCTGAGAGGGAGCTAGAGAAGACCCTTAAAGATAAAGATGTCTCTCTGGAAACCAAGAGCAAGATAATCCAAACTATAGTATTCCCCATTACTATGTATGGATGTGAACGTTGGGACAGTGAAGAAAGCTGACAGGAAGAAAATTGATTAATTTGAAATGTGGTGCTGGAGAAGAATTTTGTGGATACCATGGACAGCCAAAAAGACAAATAAGTGGGTACTAGATCAAATCAAGCCTGAAGTCTCCCTAGAAGCTAAAATGACAAAACTGAGGCTATCATACTTTGGTCACATCATGAGAAGACAAGATTCTCTGGAAAAGTTAATAATGCTAGGAAAAGTGGAAGGTAGTAGGAAAAGAGGAAGACCTAAAATGATATGGCTTGACTCAATAAAAGAAGCCACGTCCTCCAGTTTGCAGAATCTGAGCAAGTCTGTTAATGATAGGACATTTTGGAGGTCTTTCATTCATAGGATTGCCATAGGTCTGAGGTGACTTGATGGCACATAACCACACACACACACACACACACACACACACACACACACACACACACTGCTATTAATGTCAACAATTAATAACAAAATCTTACAAACTATTTTGAATTTATACCTCACCTACACCCTCACCTCAGCCCTACAGGGCAGTTAGCCAACACAAATGCATTTCTGAGCTTTAGGGCTTGAAGAGACAACTCAAATGTTTCTCAAGCAGCATCCTCTTTCTTTAAACACCAACCTCTTAAAGTAAACCCTCTTTTGAAATTCTCCTATATTATTGGGGTTAGAAGGTAGCTGAGCAACTTGCTCCTCACTTACTAAGTTCTAGGTTGTCATACAGGTTGTTGTCATCCAACAGCCTACATGTAGCAAGCTACTTGCTTCTATTCAGCCAGTCTTCAAGCAGACTGAGAGCCCCACGCCACTACTGTTTCTACAGCAACAGGAAAGCAGCGCTCTTGCCTAACATTCATTATGGGTACTATTCCGTTTTCTTCATTGCTATTTCCCTTGTGCTGCTATGTGATTAGCATGGGCCTCCAACTTTACTAAAGAGGAAATTGTGTATGTTTTTATGTTAATATCATGAGCTACCCCTAGCATTGTGATGATGGAGGCCATTCTATCAATTTCCCTTCTATAATGATTTTTACTGCCCATCTAACTTAATGTTTGTGGGGAAAACTACACAACAGCTGTGCCACTGCCCTGCTGTTTGATTGGTTCAGGGAACAGATACTTCTGGTAAGTGCCCCACTGAGCTTGCTAGCTTCCCTGAATATTGTAAGGCAAATGAATCTGTTGGTTCATTGTAGAGTGGAAGATCGGTGGAAACCTACTTTCACTGAAATTGAAACAACTTGATGATGGAAAGATGGAATCTGAAGTTTCAAAATAATATATAAAACATGTCAGTACTTCTTTGGTAGGGCATGCTATCAGATTCCTGCAAAGATGGCTTCATCATTTTGTGGCCTTGCTACAATGATGATATAGAACAAATGTAACTATTTTTCTCTGTTAACTGTCAAAGAGTCCAAAACTGGTTAAGAAATATGTTTGTAAGATTATCTAAGTCCTAAGAACTGTAAGCTCTTCTAGCTACCTCCAGTCTCCAAAGCCACATACCAATTTAAATTATCTGAGACTGAAGAGGAGTTTGCTGATTATCTGCCAAGAAGCTGGTTGGGTGGCAAACTAATGCTTTCATCTTCTAGAAAGAGGCTCTTCTCTCCAAGAATATCAGCTCACAGCTCTTTGATGCTGATCGATTTTTGTTACTGTGGATTGGGTTGAAAGTTTGAAAATCATAGCTATGCTGGCATTTATTTCTGGACTAAAGTAGAGAAAATTGCTCCATAAGGTTCCCATTGGTGTTTTCTTTAAAAAAGGAGAAACATCTGTTGCAGTCATGAATAGAACTCTGGCCAAGTTTAGCAGCAGCAGTTAAACACTTTGAAGTCAATCAACATTGTTATCACCAACAGATATTCTTACACTCAATAAAAATTACTGCACAGAGGAATTGCAAGATGATTCATAAAGGCAAAATCATATGGAAAACAACAGGTGAGGGGATCACCTTTTGTACTTATTGAAAAGGGAAAGAATGGGAGAAAGCTGAATTCCCTGATGCAGTTGTATAATGGTTCAATTTACTTACCGTATGACTTTGCGGACGTACAAATAAGACTTCATAGAGTTACACTGAAGTGGAGCTAAATGAAAAATATAGCAATTAATCTGGATCAGAAAATTTAGTGCCAATTCAAACAAGTCATCCTATTTCTTCCCCGAATGCAAACCATGAGTATGCACAAAGGCTTGGAGAGTGTACCATGTGAACCAGCAGTATATGCAACCAAAGTATGCAACAATAGAAATGACCATGTAAACTGAATCCTTCCTTCCTCCCCTGATCTAACTGATACATCTCCTTCATCATTTATCCAAAGAAGGACTACAAACATACATAAAACTGCCTTATAGTGAATCAGACCCTTGGTCCATCAAAATCAATATTGTCTGCTCAGACTGGCAGCAGGTCTCTAGGGTTTCAAGCAAAGGTCTTTCACATCTAAACTTGCCAGGCCAAGCCTGGAAACAGGTGAGAAGGCTGTGGGCAGAGACAAGGGGTCATTCATGTAGCAATGTCCCTATCATGAGAATCATGATGCTCCATTAACTCTCCCCACACACACACACACATTTTGTCCTAGGATAGCTTGATCTCATCAAATATTGGCAATTAAGCATGGTCAGCCCTAGCCAGTACTTGGATGTAAGACAACCAAGAAAACCCAGCTCCACCTGGAAGTGACAAAGATCTAGGAATCACTAGAAACTCTATGATTTTACCCAGTACAACCTGGAAGTAACATAGCATCGTTGCTGTTTATTGTTTTATTTTTCTCCCACTGCTGATCAGAGTGGCAATGGACAATGGGGCTTTCTGGCAGGAGGCCTCCCACCAAAACAGGAGGTCTGGCAAGCCTATTCGCATCACCCACTACCTAATCCTTAACTGGGGATGCCAAGGATTGAATGTGGGATGTTCTGCATACTAAGTAAGTAGATGGTTTTCCCTATCATGAAAAGCATGATGGAATACGAGTACTGTTTTAATAAATAAATAAGTACATTGTGTTCAGCATTCAGGAACCATGCTATTTGTCTCCAATACATCTGAGCAAATTATGTGGCTTCTTTCCACACCAACATCACCCCTTTCTGGAACCCAGCCATCCTGGCCTGAGGGGGATCCACATCATTCATTCAATCCATATGGTTAACTCTTAGAGATATTATCAGAATGGCAACACATGAATTGGCCTTTATTCCTCTGCAATTAAAATCTCAAATATGTTGCCAAAACCAACTATCTCATACACTCTAGTTCTCTTGGTCAGAAATGGCATATCTACCACTATATCTCTTCTGTGGGATATAGAGACTGAGACAGAATTCCTTGTTAGCGGCTAAAGCTTTGGCTTTCCACTGACACAAAGTGTATAGTCCTCATACAGAAGTCACTTCCTCTTTCCACACTCTTTCATATTAAAGCACAATCATGAGAAAACCCTGACGAAAATGCTGTTCCCTATTACGTTGCCTGAAAAGAAGCTCCTCCAAAGAAGCTAAGAACTCTTGATCAAGCCACATCATGGAAATCAGCATGCTTCAGAAATATAAGTCATCTGTTTGATTTCACCACTTCCTCCCTCTCCTGGTAGTGAGATGATATAGAAAATCAAAGAAGCCCATTGTCTGCCACTTTTTTTTTTGTTAAGGGATAGGCTGTAATTGGAATCCCTTCCATACAATAGTCAGAATAGGAAGATGTAGCCCCTGGGAAGCTGATTCCAAAGTGCAGTGCCACCACTGAGAAAGCCCTGCCCTGTGTCCCCTAGCAGCAGCAACAACAACAACAACAACTGCATAAATATACTGCTCTTTTAGACAGATTGGTACCCCACTCAGAGTAGTGACACAGTCAGTGTACCACTATCCTCACAATACAGCTGGAGAGCTGGGCCTGAGAGGGTGGCTTACCCAAGGCCACTTAATGAGCTCATGGCAGTAGCAGGATTCAAACTAGCAGAGTGCTGATTTGCAATCCAACCACTTAATCAGTATGAAAGTATACCTTGCGCAATGGAAGGACCAGAAGCATAGTGCGCCAGTAAATTTCAAGGAATGGGTCATAGAGGTTTGCAGCAGTTACCAAATGTTTAGGACTTTAAAGATCTTAAGTAATACTTTTAACTGGGCTTGGTGACATACAGGCACCTAGTTGAGATCATTTTTATAACCATCTTGATGGAACATGAAACTGTTATCAAAATGCTAGAATCACCATTAGCTTCCTCTCTTTGTAATAAAAAAAATGACAGTATTTGGCCATTAATTAATTTGGTCCTATTGAAGTGGGTATTAAAATAGTATAAACATAGGTATTCCTATTTAATTGAACTGTGGACTGGTCTTTCTGGCTCACATGTGTGCTTATAATTCATTACTATTTTGTTGGCAGTACCACCTGGTTTGTTTTATCTTTTACAAATGAGAGAGATCAGAATAGCTCACAGATGTAAGAGATTTTCAGATGCAACAGATGTGAGTTGCTTCCTTCCTGTTGCTGAGTATGCTTCTCAGAAATATTACCTTACAGATGTGACATGCATTTATTACATTGGTTTAACCTTCAAAAGTAAGATGGAACACAAATTGTAACTTTAGCTAGTATCTTGCCCACACCGGTTTGTGGTTTCAGAAATGATGAACCAAAAAAAAGTCCAGTATATAAGAACTGAAAAGGTCATCCTTGTATAAAATAATTTAATTCCCATTTTATTTACAGTTTGATCTGATCATCAGCAACCACTGATACTAAATTTATTTATAGCAGGATTTGAGTCCAGGGGCACCTCAAAGACCAACAAGTTTTTCAGGATGTAAGCTTTCAAGAGTCAGAGCTCCTTTCTACAGACACAAGTCGAAAGGAGCTCGGAGTCTCAAAAGATTACATCCTGAAGATCTTGCTGGTCTCTGAAGCACCACTGGACTCAAATCCTGCTGTTCTACTGCAGACCAACACAGCTACCACCTAAAACTAAACCTATTTATATGAGTCAAAGCCAGTTAAATGGAATTCCCAAATCAGCTTAACTGTATATGGCTTTAATCTCCACACACAACTAAAATCAATGAGAAAAAATAGTGTTCATGCTCTCCACTTAGCCAGCGGGAAAGTTCCAGGGGCAGAAATACTAGATTTGCTTTCCTTTGAATGCACACCAGACTTACTCCTCATTTTCGAAGAAGTTGAGCCAAAGTCAATGCAATCAGCTGGGACACTTTCCCTCCTCTTCCACGTTACAGTGGTGTATTGTCAGTTTATTTATTCTGCTTTGTATTCAAATAAATCAGGATTGAAGAGCTCTGATGTTGTTATCACCAATGACGTCATTGATGACATCACAGTGCCAGCCCTTTTAATTTTTTTTTTCATTTTTGTGCATACATTAAATTGATGCATCACTTGAATGCTGGAGGGGTCTCTGTTCCCAGAATTCCCCCCCCCCCCTTGTTGGCTGATTCTGGCTCTGCTCTTCCTTCCTTGAAATGGGGAATGAACTCCGAAGGTGATTAGCTGTGCTATTTTTTTTAAATGGTGGTCAGCCTCATTCACGGGCATTTACAGATGTAACATGGATACCAGCATAATGAAGTTTTTGAGCGAGGTTCTACTCTGGCTGTTGCATGTCCTTTCACTGTGCCTCTAAAGCTGCTTAAATGTATCCTCACTTTTTCTGAGCAATCATGATGAGTGATAATCTTGGGGGTGGGGTGGGGGGTTGTTTGTTGTTTGTGTAATACTGTCAGGAAATCCTTGTCTTTTCATAATTTTTTTGTTTAATAAAGTTTAATATAGTTGCCATGCTCTGTTTTAGCTGTGTATTTCATTCCCAGTAGGTTAAAATGTATGATTGGGGCATGGGGGGGGGGATCAAGTGGTTTTGCCAAAAGTGAGGGAAACACTTTCAAGCAAACATTTCTAGCACCCCAGCCTTCATTTACCCAGAGACACCTGGATGGCAACATTTCTGAACATCAGAAGTTGGATAGCATCAGAAGTTGCGTAGGAAAGGTTTTTTGCTTGGCATACATTCCACAATCCAGCCCCATATTGCTGGAATAGTGTGGGGCTCCAATAAAATGGCTTTACTATAGCATAATATGGCTACTGGTCTGTGTGTGGGGGCGGGGGTGGATAGGATAAACTATCGTCCAGATAATCTTTTGCCCCATTTTTGACAATGCTGAACTGATTAATGATGTTTGATAAATAGCCCAATCATTCTGGCTTAGTAGCAGTTTAATCTTTAAGTAGGAACCCTCTCAAAGTTACAGGCGGATGAGAAGTCATGCTTGATTCTTTTTGCAAGTTCTCTCAAACTTTTGCTATCACTCTGGTCACTGCTTTCCAACAGGCTACTTGGAGAACAGGGGAATAGGAGAGGAGGGCTGAACAAGCCAAAATGAATCACCAAAGGCTTTTTAAAAAACACTACTAATAGTAGCTTCTGGAGAATGGGGAAAGAATGTTATGCTGCCTTGCTCTTTGTCCTGCATTCTAGGGCTGAATGTCTCAGCCCACTGCTCGCCATCTGCTCAGCTTCCTCTCAAAAGTATAAATATTCCTGTAAGAGGAGCTTAGTGCTTCCTGGACCTTCTCCTCACCCCAAAATGAGAGATACGGTTTCCTTCTCTAGCCACAAGACTCCCTCCCTCCAGCCACGGCATCCTCTTGACTGCTTTGATCACCCATTTCCCTGCAAATGGAAAACTGCTATCCTGGAAATTGCAGTATTAAAAAAATGGCATGGATAAAAACTGCTTCTCCTAGGTTTAAATCTGCCGACTGCAGTGCTATCATTCTGTAGTGTGGCTCATGAGGTGAAGCGATTGGTCAGAGGCTTGTGACAACGGCAATTTTCAGTGATGAAAATTTGAAAATTCATTGCCAGCAAATATAATTAACTAGATGTATATGTTGGTGTGTGAACCATAGAATCATTTAAAGGTGCTGCTAGAATTATTTCCCAACTTGTGAACATTTGTCTTGCTTTGAGTTTTAAAAATTTGTTATTGACCAACCAATGCAGCAACATTTGATATCTTAGAACACTTCTAGGCAAAGAGTTTTTTCAATAATCAGCATCCTAGAGATGCTTAGTCATCCTCATAATGATTGTTGTTGTCCCTTGGGAAAAACAAGTTAATAGATGCTAGCAGTCCTAAGTACTAGGGTGTGGGATAGTTGTCGGACTAGAAATAGGGGGAACCAGGTTCAAGTACCCCCCATCAGCTGTGAGGCTCATGGGACACCCTTCAACTAACACTCATCTTATTCTACCTCACAGGGCTGTTGTGAGGACAAAATGGTGGAAAGATAAGCATGTATATGATCTCCGAGATCCTTGGAAGTAGGAAAGGGTAATAAAGTCATACATGAATAAATACATACTGAGACAGCCTTTTCTTCCAACTGAGGGAACCAACACAGCCTCCTATAATTTTGGATAATCAGGTTTGTTTTAAAATGTAAGCCTCCACCGAAGTTGCTAGATATTCTTAAGGTAGTGAATTCAAAGACTTTGAGTTCTCTGCTGTGAGGTAAGCTTTGTAGTAAGAACTCAGAGAAGACTGAAGCAGAACAATCATAAAAATTACAAAGAAGATTTATTTATGTATAGGTTGTTTTTAAAGCACAGATCAGCAGTCCAGGACTCTCAACATTCAAAGGAGAAACCTGACTGAGGCACAGAAATTTAAGCTAGTTGTGGCTTATTTAATTAAGCTAGTTGTGGCTTATTTAATTTAAGCTAGTTGTGGCAGATTATGATTTTATCCCTCTTTACTACTTTCAAGTACAAACAGGCTTTCACTGATTAGGCACCATGTTAGAACTTTTCACATACACCAACAGCAGTCTGCCCTTTCTCAAGAGTCCAACAAAAAACAAAGGGAAGTCCCCGGAAACAGGCAAACACCAAACACAACCCGGAGAACCACACAATCAATGAAAAATATATGGAATTGTTATTTATGCAAAAGTGCAAATATGTGCAAGGCAGTTTACAAAAATTGCATAGATGCAGTAAGGAGGTCTGTCGCCAAGAATAAATACAAAAATTCAAACATTTATGATAATAGGCTCAACTGGAGGTGGAGAGTACAAACAGAGGAAAAAACAGTCCATATGTCCATAGATGAAATCAGAGAGACATAACTAGCCGACGGGCTTCAGCTCTCCGTTGCCACCTCTCCTCACACACCGCAAACAGTTAAGAGCACTGAGTAATCGACAGATTAACTGTTTGCGGTGTGTGAGGAGAGGTGGCAACAGATACCCATAGGCACTAGCCCTGGAAGAAGAAGATCCGAAACGGGAACTGAAAATGAGAGCTGAAGCCCGTCAAATGAAGCTGGTTCATTTGCCGTGGACAATCACGAACTGCCGGATCGCGATTGCGCGATCGCCAATTTCGTGGGTTTTTGAAGTTCATAATGCGGTTCGTGCCCATGTCTAATCAGAACACTGTGGGGGTAATCCTTTCCATTTTCTGTCCCAATAGTTTTAAGGAGGAAAAAAATCAGCACATGCTTATTTCTGTCAGTAAAATCAATGGACTTGCCTAGAGTCAGAAATAGTTTCAGTGACAGGAATTCAGCAGTTTGCTTTGCTAATTTTGAAACCTGTCGGATGTTCTTAGGATTCTTTTTTTTTTCAGTGTACTCTGAGGCATGGCAAATAATAATGGCCTTCTCATAAACCTTTATTCATTCCCTATAACATTTAACCTCCATCCCATTATCTGTTGAAAAAAACCTTAAAATGATCTTCCCCATCCAACCATTCTGCCCTTGTGTGACCTTTTATTTTGATATCAAGAATCTGCCATTGTTTCTCAACCATTACAATTTTCAAGTAACTTCCGAACATCTTTCAAGTTATTTTCAGCATTTCTGTTTTTGTACAACTTGCAGACCTACAAGTTGATGAACCTGACCTGCCCAGAAAGGCACTTACACTACAGACACAGTTGATTATCAACTGCAGGAAAACACAACCATTTTCAATTGCATTCTGTACCCATGCTGGCAGCAAAAGGTAATGGACTTTCTGGGAGACTACATCTTCTAATAGATCTGACTCAGACCTAGAAAAAGTTGCCTTTTCCTTAGTGAACAAAGGAGAGGGTGAGGAATGGAGGAAAATAGTGAGGGGCAGTCTGAGATAGAACTACAGCCAGAATAGGCTTGCCAACCTCCAGGTGAAGCTGAGAGATCTCCAAGAATTACAACTAGAGTTGCCAGGTCCAGGTTGGGAATTTCTTGGGGATTTGGGGGGTGGAGCCTGGAAAGCACAGGGTTTGGGGAGGGGAGGGGTCTCAGAATGGTATAATGCCATAGAAGCCAGCCTCCAAAGCAGCCATTTTCTCCAGGGGAACTTATCTCTGTCACCTGGAGATCAGTTGTAATTCTGGGAGATTTCCATCCACGACCTGGAGACTGGCAACACTAATTACAACTGATCTCCAAACTATAAAAATCAGTAATAATAATAATAATAAGAGTGTGCTTATATACTACTCTTCTAAATAGATTAGTGCCCCGCTCAGAGCGGTGAACAAGGTCAGCATTATTATTATCCCCACAATACAGCTGGGGAGCTGGGGCTGAGAGGTGGCGCTAACCCAAGGCTACCTGCTGAGCTCATAGCAACACAGGGATTCAAACCAGCAGAGTTCTGACTTATAGTCCAATCACTTAACCACTATGCTACATAGTGTTTTCAGGTCCTCTTACTCTCCCAGTGGGAGGGGGGAACCCAGCACTCCCCTTCAGAGTCTTCTCTGGGTGTGACACCATCAGGAGTGATGTCAGTTCACAGGCCAGGAAATAGTCTCACACTTTGCACAACAATTCATAAAGAATTGGCCTGTTTGATGCCCAAATCAACCCAGCATAAAGTACGGGAGCGCTCCCAGGGCCTCTGCAATGATGTCACTCTTGAGAGTGACATCATCATCCCACACCAGGAGCACACCCGGGAGGCCTGTTCCCCTTGCCAACCAGGTGGGTGGTGATGGGAGGCAGAGGCTGGAAGTGGGGGATCTCACCGTGGGACTGGCAACCCTAATGCTACAGCAGCTCCTGGAGAAAATGGCTGCTTTGGAGGGTGGAATCTATGGCATTATCCCCTAATGCGGTTCCTCTCCTCCCCAAACCCTGCCTCCCCAGGTTTCACCCCCATATATCCAGGAATTTCCCACCCTGGAGTTGGCAATCTTAAGCCAGGAACAGGTCTGTAAGATCTGAAATGACACCAGTGAGGATGGTAGGACATGAAATAAAGAACTTCTTGGGAGTTCTTGTAACTGAAGCTCCAGCTAAAGACTTTTTTTACACTTGACTGTTCTGGAGAACCGTGCAGCCTGTGCACTCTTATTACTTAACTGACAATCACCTAAGGCCTAGTTAAAGACTCATCCTTGTAAGCCAGTTATTATTTCTCACCCCTTTTAAGTTAAGCTTCACTATTTACTTACCACATTAAACTCATTATAACTATGTATCAGTGCAGTTGCAGGGCCCACCCAGCTTGAGAGGGAGAAGTTGCTAGCCCTGAAATGTCTTTAGCATAGGTCTGAGATTCTCCAGGTAGAGCCTGATCTTTAAATAACAGAGATCAGTTCCACCAGAGAAAATGGCTGCTTTGAAGTGTGGGCTCTGCTGAGGTCCCTCCCCTTCCCAAACCCCACCCTTAAGCTTCACCTGCCAAATCTCCAGGAATTTTCCAACCCAGAGTTAGCAACCCTACTTTAGCACAGCACTTTAATACTTGCATCAAGTCCTATATGCAAAGACACGCCACTAATATTGAGGTTATTTTCAGCATTTCTCAAGGCTTGCTGTAACCAACCAGTCTTGCCACACAAAAAGAATCTCAATGCACTATATACTATACCAAAGATTGGGATTGTTTTCAGTGTTTTAATCAATGTGCACACACACACACACATCATTAAAATAGATTGCACAAGGTGGTTAAATTTATTGGAAGAAACTGAACATTGTGTGGAAAACATCATGCTCCAAGTCCAGAATTAATTTAGAAATTCTCTGAGTAGAAACATAATTCAGGGAACACAAAATGAAAAGCACAGTGAACTCATGAAAAAATAAAAGAATGGAATGTGGGGAAATCTGCTGATCCCTAACTCCTTCCTCCGCCTTCTATCACAATCCCTAACTGTACTTATTTTCTAACTAGAACTGAGCCAGGCAGCTGGGAGAAACAGTGAACAGCTGCCAACCAGCTGCTAGTACCTTGTCCTCCTCCCTCTCAGTGTGGTTAGTAGAAAGAGACATCTATAAAACCTAGAGGAGGTTTCCATACGGATAGCAAATACAATTGCCATTACAAGATTTTCTTGTATATCCCCTGATGCGAACCCTCAAGAGTAATAGCTCTACAGTTTAGGAGCCACAACTCTATACTTGTCCACTGGCAAGGAACAAATGTTAGACATCTTCATCATGTAGTAGTATTTATGTATCGTGCTTCAAAGGACATGCATCACTAACCACCCTGATGTCATCATTTGCTCAATACAGGAGAATATTCTGATCTCTTGATGCACTCTAGTATTTTACTCTGGTGAAGATCCCTCCATGGCTAAAGCTCAATTCCAACCAAAGCCTTTAAATATATAGATTTCAAATAACACTTGTAACTTGAGTAAAGATCATAAAGATTTTCCTTAGTACATTTTAAAGTGGGTTTTTTTTGTTTATTGTTGTTTTTCCTCTTTCAAATAATCATAGACTGAATGGATTTTATTCATTTTTGAAGAACTAGACAGGAAAAATACAATGTCCAATAACATTAATGAATGAGCTAGACAAAATGAATGGAGAGCTATCAGATGCTTTTAGTGCTGAATTAATTAAATATTGAAAGAAACAGCTCATCTTATGTTCAAGTTATGGTGCACAACAAGTTAGACAGAGATAACATTTAAGGCATTATTTGGACCTGCAGAAACTGTCAATGGACTGTACTGACTAGGACAATTCCAGTTATCTTAACTCAGCTCTGCATCTCTTCCAGGACTTTCACGCTTTGCAGCTCCACGCCAACTTTGTTGTTTGAACTGGGGGGTGGGGGACTGGGGGTATAACCTTTTTGGGAGTACTTTGCTTTGGCATTCCAGGCAATTACTATGTTTCAGTGCACTTCTAGGGAGCAATCTCTAATAAAGACCCTTAACTAGTACAACTATGTTTGATGAAGTGGAGACTAGCGAATCCCCTAGCTAGGCCTGACAGCGCCAAACAATACAAGATAAAATTTTAATGAAAATGTTTTCCAATCCATTTTCAATTTTCAAGAAGATAATGATTTTCGGAGACATGGATGGGGTCATGGATCTAAAAAAAAAGACAGGTGGAAAAAAAAACCAAAGACAACACATCCCCAAAATGTGTTTAATTATATGGAAATGTTACAATTGGAAGATGCTTGGAGAAGAAAAAATCTGAATATTGGAGACTATACTATCTTTTCAGACAGACACCAAACACATTCAAGGACTTATATGTGCTGGATATAAAAATACTGAGTTATTTATATTGTTTATTATATTATATGTTTACTCTTTCTTTTTCTTTTGATATAATTATAAATGTGCTATCATTTTTATTTTCTTTTTTCTGTTCTGCTTATATTTATAAATATAAATTTTATATAAAAATAATTTATACACTGCCTTAAAATACCTATGGCTATGGCCCACACTAAGTACTTAGTCCTTAACCTGGCTGGCTCTACCCACTTTCAATGTAGCATCAATCAGACTTCAAGGCCTCTGTTGGACATAATCTGTATAACAGTCAGATTGCAAGGCTTCTGTTGGACATAATCCTGACTGACTCATCAACACCCAGCCCAAATCCCTGGACCTAGAAACATGAAATGTGGGGAGAGCATTCCTTTCATGATGTAAACACCCACTAAGAAGGGGTTTAAAGAAATTTGCCCCCTAAGGGAGTCAAAAGGGGTAAAAAGTGTTTTCCCAAAGGGATACAGCTTTCCTGTGTGGCTCCTGCCTGCTTGCACCACCACCCCTCTCTGATTGGTCAGCTGTGGAACTCTGTGTTCTGAGGTAAACATCAGGTAAAGGAAACTGAAGACAGTTGAAGAAAGGCAGTTACTAGATTTACAGTGCAATCCTAAGTGCAGTTACTCCAGTCTCAGCCCATTGAATTTACATTTGGGGAATGTTAGAAGACCCTACTTCTAATGCTGTCCCTTTCCTCAGGTTTCAGAAGGGGACAAACCAGAGTTAGAAAGATAGGTCAGGGCATCTGTTTTACTCCTTTACTGCCCTGAACTATCCTCTGATGTATAGATTGCTAATCTCAAGGCTTCCTCCTCATGACATCCTTCTCTCCCTCCCTTTGTCACATTTCTATCTTTTCTCTCCATCTTGCACCATGGATGCAGAACTTGTCCTGCCATCCATGCCCATCCTTAGACTTAGGTAGATATGAATCTCTCCACTTACCTATCAAAGTATAGAGTTCTTATAATAAGGAATTCTTACTTCTTTTCTAAATTTAAGGCAAATGTAGGTTTGTTACTTTCTCTCTCAAACTCATACCAGCCACCATGCTCCGACTGCCCATCATGTTTTCTTTGCAATCTATGCTACTCTGTTAAGGACCAGTTTCTGTTCCTTTTAATAGGGAGAAGTGAGTATTTTACTTTTCAGTTATATTTTCATTACATTGTATTTTGGAAATGAAACACTGGGGAAGGGTAGGCTCTATGTTTCCTCGTTAAAGTAGTTTTGCTTGCCTGCTTGCTTGCTTGCTGGTGCTATGGTCTGCTCTGGTTTTTTCTGGATGTGGGATCTCAATTGAGAACAGTTTTTTCATGGTTGTGTGTGTGTGGGGGGGCTCCTTCAGTCACTCCTAAGCTCCTCTTTCAATTTCCATTCCATTTTTAAATGGTGAGGTGGTATCTATTGAAGAAAAGGATAATTCCTAAAATGACAACCTGGGTGCTGTCTCTCTGAAGCAATGAGAAAGCCCATCTGCATGAACAAGATTGGGGAGGGGGGATGCAGATCAGAGGCCTTTTAAAAATTTCCTTTTGTCCTGTGTGCAGCTCAGAGAGAACATTGGCAAGGAATGTGCACTCTGTAAATGTTCATGCTCTTCATTTTGCTGTTACTTAAAAAATGTGGTACAGTTTCAAGCAAGCAACCAACTACCTAATACTTAGAGAAGAAATTGGGGGGAGGGGAGTTGATAGCATTTTCAAAACTACTGCAAATGTATTGCTGTAGAATTTGGAGATTCTTTTGGTAGATATATATATTGTGTCTTTTTCAAGCCTGTGATTCCTGATGTTTGCTGAAGTGGATGCTGAACCAGTTCCTTTTTAAAGTTAATTAATGGCCCAACCAAGCCTGTTAAGTGTTCTTTTTAAAATGTCTATATTCTGAAGAGTCAAGTGTGTATTTACAGTTGTTCACTACCTAGGCAGCTACAACAAACATGAACTGGATTCAAACATATAATAGTATTTTTGCACTGTGGCTTACTTTGCCTTGTGGTTGTTTGGATTAAAAGCTATAAAACTCTTTGGCAAATTTGAAATGCTATTAAAAAGTTAGAAGCTCCAAGGATTACACCCTTCCTGCACAAGCCAGGTAAGCCTGTCCCAGCAGACATTCACACACATTTGCCAAGGACCAAAACAGAACATCTAATGTGTACAGGCCAGAATATTCAGACAAGGAAAATGTCTGCATTGACGACTACCAGAATTAGCTAAACTTATCAGAACAGGCCTTACCATATCTGTTTCCTCCTGCACCTCAGAAAGATCATGCTCATCTTCGTAGAATAAAGACCTTTCTACGGTCAAGCATGAGACAGACAAGGCTCAAACACATGTATCTTCTTCATGGACATAAAAAGATCTCCCAGAAAATTGATCATCAAACAAGATTCCTGTAAATGAACGTCCAGAAAAACTTTTAAAATGTATTGTCGAAGGCTTTCACGGCCGGAGAACGATGGTTGTTGTGGGTTTTCCGGGCTGTATTGCCGTGGTCTTGGCATTGTAGTTCCTGACGTTTCGCCAGCAGCTGTGGCTGGCATCTTCAGAGGTGTAGCACCAAAAGACAGAGATCTCTCAGTGTCACAGTGTGGAAAAGATGTAGGTCATTTGTATCTACTCAGGAGGGGTGGGGTTGAGCTGAGTCATCCTGTAAGAGTTTCCCAGGGTGCACTTATTAATCAGATTTTCCCAGAGGATGTAACAGCCTTATTCCACCATTGCCTGACAACCAGTTACTTCCAATGGGACAACGAATTCTATGAACAGATGGATGGGGTGGCCATGGGGAGCCCACTCAGCCCAGTTATAGCAAACTTCTACATGGAACATTTTGAAAAAACAGCTCTAGAATCAGCACCCCACAAACCTAGTGTATGGTTCCGGTTTGTGGATGATACATTTATCATTTGGAGCCATGGGGAGGAAGAATTGATGGGGTTTTTGAATCATCTCAACAACATCCACCTGAACATACAATTCACCATGGAGAAAGAAATCGAGGGAAAACTCCCATTCCTGGATACCTGGGTCATCCGCAAAGCAAACTTTCAGTTAGGTCACAAGGTCTACAGGAAACCAACTCACACTGATCGGTACCTACACAAAAACTCCAATCACCATCCCCGACAGAAAAGAGGCATAATGAAAACATTAGTGGATCATGCAAGACGGATATGTGAGCCGCACTTGCTAAATGAGGAAATTAATCATCTAAACCACGCACTTCAGGCAAATGGCTACTCCAGAAATGAAATCCGAAGAGCAATCAAACCCAGGATGAAGCAAACAACCAAAGAAAAACAGTCTCCCACAGGAAAAGTGTTTTTGCCATATATCAAAGGAATTACTGATCAGATGGGAAAGCTTATGAAAAAGCATAACCTTCAAGCAGTATTCAGACCCACCCGAAAAATACAACAGATGCTACGATCAGCAAAAGACAGCAGAGACCCCCGAACCTCTGCAGGAGTATACCGTATACCCTGCAGCTGTGGACAAGTTTACATCGGGACCACAAAGCGTAGCATCCAGACAAGAATAAAAGAACATGAAAGACACTGCAGACTTGGACAACCTGAAAAATCAGCAGTGGCTGAACATAGCCTAACTCAAACAGGGCACAGTATCTTATTCCAGGACACCAAAATACTGGACAACACTTCCAACTACTTTGTCAGACTGCACAGGGAAGCCATTGAAATTCACAAGCACAAGCAAAACTTCAACAGGAAAGAAGAAACCTTAAGAATGAACCGAGCATGGTTGCCAGTTCTGAAAAACACCAGGCTAACAAAACATTCTATCCTTGACAATAGCCCTGCAGAGAAGATTAGCACATCAAGTACCAATCCATATGCAAAAGAACCTCCTCAGGATACAGTGAAGCCTCCCGCCATTAGCATTCCACACCCTGGGAAACTCTTACAGGATGACTCAGCTCAACCCCACCCCTCCTGAGTAGATACAAATGACCTACATCTTTTCCACACTGTGACACTGAGAGATCTCTGTCTTTTGGTGCTACACCTCTGAAGATGCCAGCCACAGCTGCTGGCGAAACGTCAGGAACTACAATGCCAAGACCACGGCAATACAGCCCGGAAAACCCACAACAACCATCAACTTTTAAAATGTTCCCCTACAGGCTTTTCCATGTTGCCTTTCTTAGTGTCAAATTTGTGACCAGTAGTTTGTCCTATGCACATGGTATGTATATTCGTAGATCTTAAAGTGAGTATCTTAAAAGTGAATTTCAAAAACAGTACACAGCAGGAGATCACTGAGATACCACTACAACCACTGGCCAACTTCCACCTTTTCCTAGGTTTGGCCCAGCCCAGGGGCATTGTTAGGGGGTGTCCAGGGGTGCCTGGGACCCCCTAAATTTGTAGGGAGCCCCTTTCTAAATCCTCCATAGATAGTAAAGGCCCCTCCCTACGATGTCACCAGGCCCCAGTTCTTTAAAGGACCTATGACCCAGCCTCCGCCCCAGCCCCCGCCCCAGGAAACTGGAAAGTCTATGCCCCTGCCTTCAGCTCCATAAACTGATAAAAAAACTCATATTGGTAGGACAGTAATCCAAGCACATGAAGAGGCAAAGCTGGACACCCACATTTCCTGCGATATGAGTTTTTATCCATTGGATAGAAATAATATGAAAACTTCCCAAAAGTCTGACTTTCACTTTCATAGCTTTGTTTTAGCCATTTACTTTCTTTGTTCCCTATTCATTAATCTGGGAAGGCAGGAACTCCTGACAACTCTGTAGACTGACTTAACCACATGTCTACCCTTCAGTTTGTTGACTGTGAATTCCCTAGTGTTTCTTGGCTCACTAGTATATAATCAGTTTTAATTTCCTTTCCTTGATTTATTCTTTGCCCTTACATGACAAGTGTTCCGCAAACGGTAACTGCTATCTAGCAACTAGTTATCTTTTCTCCTATTTTAACTATAATTCCCATGCCCTTAGCCAGTTTCACATAATTGGCAGAAACCTCTTCAAAACAAATAGTGCACAAATTCTGACCTCCAGTATTCCCATATAGTTCCATGATCACCCACTAGGAAAAGTAATCGGTTGCAATATAAAACTCTTGAGCTAAAACATTCCTTACTTTGCTCCTTTGGTCATGGGGTACAGGCTGAAATCCTCTTGGTTTAGTGCTAACCAGTTTAGTGCTAACTCTAACAAACCTAATTGCAGCTCCACCTTAAGCCCATTAGCAGTATGCCCTGGCAGCCACCTGCTGCCAGGCATGCACCACCATACCCCACTCCTAAGATTCCTTAGGGGAATCCCATTACCGGGGAGACTGGGCCTACAAGCCGTCATCTCCCCCCAAAAGGATCTAATTCCAGTGCCAAACCTCCATGTTAAGTTGTGACAAGGAATGGAAACTCAGCCAACATATGGCAAATTGCATACATGCAACAGAAAACGTACATAAACCTGAACTGAAGGATGGCTGGGCGGGATGCCAAAAGAACACGAAGTGCAGAGGGACGGAGCCGGCAACCCTAAATACATGGCCACTGGACCTGATTGGAACCAACATATCCCAAGTCCAGCCACCAGCTCTGCCCCCCGCCCGCCCCCCACCCTGCCCCGCAGCCAATCCCTCGGCAGGCCAGGATTTGAATTTTCCAATCACGGGGTAGCAGCATGGGCTGCCATGCCTCTGCTCCCCTGTGGGCTGCAACTCATCCTCCAGGAAAGTCTAGGGACAGCATATTCCAAACAAGTCTACGTTTGTAGCTCAAAGCTCTGAGGGAGAAAAACCCAGAAGCTTTATTTTGCTATAGTTTTGCATAGTAATTATCACATATCATATTGACGGGCAAAAGATGAACTTTTTAAAATGGTGGAATGTGAAATTAAACATTTAGATCTGGTTTCCTATGCAAATAATACAAGAGTAAGGGAAGCAACCCTGAGCTGGTCCATGCAGAAGTCAGTCAACTTTATTCAATAGGGTTTACATCCAAGAAAGTTTTCTTAGGATTGCAACCTAAGACTGCTAGCTAGAGATGGGTACGGACCGAAAAACAGACTAAAATTTGACACGGACCAGCTCGGTTTGGCATTCGCAAACAGGCGACGCAATGACTTTGGGGCAAGTACATTGGTCTGTTGGTCCATTAATCCAGACATCCTGGTGCCAAGCAATCAATTCCCTAGGTAATGTAGTGGCGTCACCTGCAGACCTTTTGTTGCCTTTGGAACATACCAGTCTTAGCCCTGAAAACCTCTAGCTGCCAACCAGAGAGCTCCCATTATTCTCTATGAGAGCAAGCAGTATATATAACACCCAGCACCGTGGTTTCACTTTCCAGCCGGCAGTTACCGAGGGAGGAACTGCTTGTTATGGGAGGTTTTTTTGGTTTGCGCAAGAGGGAGGCTTGGGGTTTGTGCTACAGCAAGGCTCTGGGAGCAAGCTTATTGGGTTTCCTTGGCTGAGGGCTCACTCTTCTGTTTAATTTTTTTTATTTCAATTCTTATTTGCTTGTGGGGTGGTGGGCTAGAGCAATGCACAGCTTGCTCCCCCTCTTGAAAGTCTTCTAAGGGCCTCTTGCTCCTGGAGACAACCACCACCCACCAGTGCAGCCTCCGTACCTCCTTGCAGAGGTCTGGCTTCCTCCATTGGTGGAGCTCCTCATTATGGAATGCAATGCTGACATGCAATGGAGACCTGCCAATGCCTGGCTGTCCACATCCGCCTCCTCCCAATTTTTGTCTGTTCCCCACAAAATCCTCACTTTCATCCTCCTTTCCACATCTGTCCCCTCAAGATGTCTTCCCCCTCCCCAAAGTCCTGTCTTTTAATCTCCCCATGCCTAGGTCTGCCTCCTCATGATGCTTTTCTCCCTCCCAGAGTTGGCGCTTCCAGCCTCCCCTCAGCCAGCCCATTGGGGAGATTTCTATTCCCCCAAGGAGACTCTCCTTCCCCCCAGGATTAACCTCCCCTCGTGGATCGCCTCTGTCCTTTCTTGTACAGGGATATTCCTGTCTCTCCAAAGAACATCCACTCTTTCCCCCCAAACTTAACCTCCTCTCATAGATGGTCTCTGTCCTCATTTCCTTTAAAATAATATTCCTCCTGTCTCCCCTAAAACTCTCCTTTACTGTCTCTTCAATCTCCCTCCCCATTCCAGGCCCAGAGCAGATTTTCTGCTCCCTGGAACCATCATTCCACTCTGGGTACCATCATTCCATTCTCAGATGAAGATTCTCCAGATCAATCCATCATTTTCATTGCAACTTTTTGGTGCTCCAAGCCAATGCAAGTCAATTGGCATTTGCGGCTCCTATTCTATCTACTGGAAGTTTCCTGGGGGCGGTTGCTTCGGGGGTCTGTAACTTGACTGTAACTATGCAATCTTGGCCAAACTTGGAGGCTTGCTGGAGGAGAGCCTGTTGAAGCCTCGCTCCAAGTTTGGCATCTCTGAGTGCAAAAGGGGCAGTCCAAGGGCCTCTGGAAGTGATGGACCATGGACCAACAAACCAATCCGCAAACAGGGGCGGGTCCGTGAAAAGTTCATGGTCCGTAGTCCATGAAATGCCATGGACTGTGGACCAATGGTCCATGTTTTTTTTCCTGGTCCGTGCCCATGTCTACTGCTAGAACATACTCACTTACTTGGGAGTAATCCCCACTGAATGAAGAGGGACTTATTACTGAGTAAAGATGCATAGGATTCTACTGTGAGCATGACAAACAAGTGGCTCTAACATGGAAATGCTAACAATTAGTTAAATGAATGTAAAACACTTCATGCATGGAAATAACAGTAAACTGGGGCCATTTCCACACGTCTTACCTGCCTGCAGAACATTGCACAAAAGACCCGGAAGACAGCGTCTTCACGTGCAAAACCGTGCCAGGAAGACGCTGTTATCTGGGAGTTTTGCACGAAATCGCGTCTTCCTGGTGCGATTTTGCGCGAGAAGATGCTGTCTTCTTGTACAGGCAGGTAAGACATGTGGAAACAGCCTGGTTCTTCAGGATTTGGTAAGACAGCACTAGCTGGTAACTGCATGCAAAATAAAGCAGCTGTTCCATAGCATCATTTTCAGTTGAAAAATCATACATGGCAAATGTAGAATTGTTACCAAGAATGTAAGAATGCTGCTCTATTCAATATCTGGCACTTTAACAGTGTCATCCTAAGCACAGTTACATAGTTCTAAATTCATTAAAGTCAATGAGCTTAAGAGGGTGTAACTCTTTAGAATTACACTGTAAGTTGCTCTTCTAGCCAGATATGAAATTATTAACTATAACCAGGGCTTTTTTTCAGGGGGAATGCGAGGGAACAGAGTTCCGGAACCGCTTGAAAATGGTCACATGGCTGGTGGCCCCGCCCCCTGATCTCCAGACAGAGGGGAGTTTAGATTGCCCTCCACGCTGCTCAGCGGCACAGAGGGCAATCTAAACTCCCCTCTGTCTGGAGATCAGGGGGTGGGGCCACCAGCCATGTGACTATTTCCTCTGAGGGCAACCCACTGAGTTCCGCCACCTCTTTTCCCAGAAAAAAGCCCTGACTATAACACCTTTCTTACTATGATTTCTTTAAGTAACAGAGTTCATACACAAGCACCATAACATTTAAAAAGCAACAAGCTTTGCTTCCTACATTTAATACATACTTTATGTAAAATAGATACCCTTGGACAACTGCTGCAAAGGAAAATTTGAACTGTTCTAAGCAGATACCGCAGCAAGGTACATGACTTGTCAAAGAATTTGATTTATGTTTCCACATCTTTTGGGGAATGTTGTTTTCTTAGCAGCTAAAAGTGCCTAGATGTAGCAGCTCACAGTAAGCAAAGGCAACTATAATAGATCACTTTAACAACAAAAGGTCAGTACTGAGTTGACAGGGTGAGGATTTTCATATTAGTTTTTCATGTTCTATTTGTGTATTATTTACAACAGCATCTATTATATTTATACTGAATTATATTTAATTGTACTAATTTACAGAATCCTTTTCTATCAAAATTCAGAGCACTTTGTAAAGGATGTTTCAATTTGTTTTTAGAAATCTGAGCAGAAAATTCAACTGGCTTTTTCTGTAGATTAGGGGTAACAACGTTTTCATGGAGGATGTTCACCGAATGTCCTGGCCCTTTCATACCTATACAAAGGATCGTTTTAAACTCTCTTCAGTATTCCATACCTACAAGAGATTCATACTAGAATGCCATTTTTGAGAATTTGTCTTCCAGTTTGACCATTTCCAAGATAGAAATCATTTACACAGTCCTTTCCACAGCTATAACAATTTTTGTGTGTGTATTAGTGTTGGGGATTTGGGGTAGCGGTATTTTTTTTTTTGTTTAAATCTGGTTCTCTGTTTTAGTTTCCTGATGAGCTTCTGTATTGGGGCAGGGGACAACTTGTATTTGGATTGCTTTTTTGTACATCTACCTATTTTTTCACTTTTTGTGGTTTAGTTTTACTTAGGTTTTTTGCTGCCTGCTTTGGTTTTTAGTTTGAAGCTTTTATTAAGGTCTAATACTTTTCACAGGTTGTTCTTTTCTGTGGGAAGTGATCTTTTTTTCTTGAGGGTGGCATGTTTCTATTTCTGTGGTTTGTTTGAGGAGACTCTTGAGAAGAAAATGGAGGTTGCTTTGATAGGTTGAAGGTTTTAAGTACGGCATTTTTCTCCATAAGAAACAATGGAGACCAAGATGGCTGGGGACATATCCAAAAATCAGTAACAGATCAGGCAATTTATTTTATTGATTTCTACATCCTTCCTTCCATTGGAGGCCTCGAGTTGTATTACAAAATATTAAAATACAAGATCATATAAAATATATAATATAAAATGCAAGATATAATACAATATAAACATAAAAGATAGTGTGTGTAGTGGTTAGAGTTCGGACTAGGATCTAGGAGACCCAGGTTCAAATCCACACTCTGCCAAAGCAGCTTGCTGAGGAACCCTCAGAGAGTCACACACCCTCAATCTAACCTACCTCACAGGAATGTTGTGAGGATAAAATGGAGGAGAGCAGAATGCCATTTGTAGCTGTGAATCCCCATTGGGAAGAAAGGCAAAGTATACATGAATTAAATAAATAAATGCAAATTGAAAGCCATCATTTCAAACATTAAAACACAAATGTCAAAGTTGCCATGGTCACTAGACAACCAGTCTTTTAAGAGATGGCATACCTAAACAATTCAGTTTTACAGAGTTTCCAAAGTCCCGTGCTGAGCATTGAGGGATAAAATAATCAGGGAAAGCATAAGTCTCTTTGAATTATTGGAGCATCAGTGGAAAAGTCATATCTGAACAAAGCGCCTTGTGTGTGCTCAGCATTTCATTTTTCATTTATAGTCTGAAAATATGGCAGTGAAAAAAGGAAGTGAAACCACATGCACATTGTTAGTAACAATAACAAAAATCTTACACTGTATAAGTTAAGGCTGTTTTCAAACTGTTGTGGTATATGTTTAGTTTTTGTTTTAATTCCATCACTCAAAAGCCAAAGAACACTAGTTAGACAAAAATGATCATCTTTAGTTATTTGCTTTGCATTAGAGACATGATAATAGCTTATGGAGAGCATTAACATTTGGGGAGCTAACAACTATATTTTACACCAAGACACGGGAACTGGTGTCTTTCAATATTTTTCATGTAATTTTCCTAACTATTACATCAAACCTGACTCACTCTAGTTTATTTCAAGCCCTAAGGATTGTACAAAATTTAGACAAAATGTAAATAAATATCTTTGCTGGAGAACTATGTCAGGTTTGCTACAGATATCCTGTTAGTATGATTAGCAATGCTGCCAAAATTTGTAAGTTTCTACTTAAAAATATGAAACATGACAATGCCTAATGCTCACTTCCAGCCTTCATTTGGCAGTCTTTACATAGTTCTTGAAGTATTGAGGGCCAAACTAGAAGTGGTGGTTTGCAAAGAGTTACGTCCTGGTCCCCAACCTGTGGGGAAAAGCTGTTAAAAAATAAAGGAAAGCCCATTTGGGCTTGAACCACACATGTGGCTGTTTTCCTATGCCACAATGTTGCAGGAGGAGTTGTTTCCCTGTTTTTGCGACTCCATGTGCACTAGCATTGCCAGGTCTCCCCTGGAAACCAGAAGGAGGGGGGTGCTTACCAGTTCATACACAAAAACTCTATGTTTTGGGCCAAGTGTTAAAGAATCAGCCCTGGTGCAACAGCATCACTTTTGAGTTGAGCCAGAAGTGACACAGTTGCCCGTGTAACCATTTCCCCGGCCTGCTTCCTCCCTGGTGATTGGTGGGCGTAGGCATCAATTGCTTGGAAGCCTAATGTGCATAGAATACTCACATAGAACAGCAAAAACAGGGAAATAACTCCTCGCTGGTGCCATTTCAACACAGGAAAATGGCTGGGAAGAGAAGGCAGCAGCCTTTCTTCCCTTGAGGTGGCATTCCAAGCCTGTTTGAGCTCTCCTTGATTTTTTAACAGCCATTCTCCGCAGCTGCTATGTGGCTGAGATGGGAAAAGCAGAAATGGGAAGTATAGGAATGGGGAAACTAGGAATCTGACTTTTTAAATTGAATTTCAGAACTGCAATGCCAACAAAGAGACTGTCAAATGTATAACATTTGGAAACCTAGCTAGAGATATTGTCTGATCTTTGGGCTTTTTCATGTTTCCTCAGCAAATCCTCTATGTATATAACATGTCCCAAAAAATAATTGCTTTGGAAGAGATGAGGTAGAAATTAGGTATATGGGAAAATACAGATTCCTTCAAGTAGTACTTTTGCAGAGATGGCATAAAGTAGTACTTAACAGGATGAGCCATGAGAGGACCATTTCAAATCTCCATTTAACCTACATGAACACAAGGGCCAAAAAGTATTTTAGTTTGCTCCTGTCCTCATCCCCTTCCCCTTCGAAGAATAACAACATTAATCTACCTAAAAGGATTTTTTTTATCCTACAGATTTTGGTGGTTTTATTTATTTAGTATTCTTATATATTACCTACCGGCTTTGGAAGGCCCTCAGGACAGCTAATATCCAAAAATACATTAATAATATTTCATTAAAAGCCAACTTCAAACTAAAACTTATCAATGCATAAAACATCAGGCATAATGCAGACAATAGGTGCTGCCCCTCAGTTCAACTCAAATGTCTTCAGGAATGCACAGATTGCTTTAGAAAACTTGCTTTAGAAAACCTGTCACCCTCACCTCCTGTTCCAGATACGTTTACCAGATATCTTGGGCTCATTAGTGAGAGGGGGAGGTCCCATTACTCATCTTACCTGATTCCACTGCCAGCTTCCACACAACGACATCATCTCCAGAAGTGACATCATCATGTTGGCCATGGGCGCGCCCCATACTTTGCACAGGGATGGTTCTTTGAGAATCAGCTCATTTGGGGCCAAAATTGCCCCTATGTGAAGTACAGGAGCACTCGCATGGCTGGCGGGAGGACAACACTTCCAGAAGTGACATCGTTGTGTCTGCTGGAATTGCCCAGATGCCTGTTAGAGGTGGGCTATCACTGGGCGGCTTGCAACCATTAAGGGTTGTTATTATGATCGTTGCCATCCACCAGTAGTTTGCCACCACTGGTGGACACCTGGGAACCCTAATTCCAGGACGGGGGGCAAACAGTTGAAAAAGCCCTCCTGCAGGTTGAAACAAACCTCACCTCTGATCAGGTTAGTTCCCACAGGGAAGCACTATCCTAAGATCACCAGATTTGAGAGAGTGGAAAGTGGGGAGGGGAAGAGTAGCTGATGCAGTGATGTTACTTCCAGGTGATTATGCACAAGAGACATCACCTTATCATTGATGCTCTAGGAATTCTCCCAGTCTCTACAGTAAACAACATTGAGATTGGGGCAATTCCTAGAGCATCACAGATGTGATCAAAACTTGTGTTGCCACATCCATGTCTTTACCCTCCCATTTTCTTCCATCACTTAATTACCTGAGAGCAGGCAAGAGTGGGTGGAGTGGGAGCAGGCAACTGCTAGCCTTATACCATCCTTAGATTACAGAGCATGTGCAGGCTTTCATGATGGAGGCAATCCTTTAGACCATGTATATAAAGTGCTCTGAGCAACTGATGAGGTGGAAGTGCTATATATATATTCCTACTAATACTTCTACCGCTAATGATGCTGTACACGCATCCTAACTTTCTGAAAGTAAAATGGTGAGAAAGATGGACAAATTTATAGGATCTCTGCAGACAGGCTATGTTGAGATATATGTTGAGATATCTTTTTGTTTCATGGAGCCTTTTATCTCTTCATACTTCCTTTATGTGGGTAAGCCTAGGTAAGCTTTGGAGACTTGATTTACAACCCCTAATCTTGTACTGGTCGCAGATTGTAACAATAAACTTGAACTTGAACCCCTAATCTTGTCTGTCCAAGCTTTAGGAAGCTTCTCAACTCTGACTGCTTTGCAAAGGCTTTTTCTTAATCTGGGTATGCTGGTATTTACTGTGCCACTTGGCTGCAGTTTCAACACTATTTTCATTGGGAAAGCATCTCTAAACACAGATGTCATTACACAGCCAATCGGATTTGACTATGAGATAAAGTCACCAAAGGCAAACAAAACAACATCAGAGTAAAACAACATCTGTTCAGAAATAATTGGCCTCGGTATCAACCAGCTTTGTCTCCCACAAGCAGAATCAGTATGTAGGTAAATTATATTGGCTGCATTATGATGATAGTTTCACTATTAGTAGGAGAAGGGGAACAACTTTCAAATAAAATAGCAGAGAAGCCACAGCTGATCACTGTGGAATGACTCACAACAGATCACCATCTACAGGAGAGGTTGACCATGGGACATATGAAGGAAGTATATTTTTTCTCTTCATCACTGGCTTTGCATAAATTTGTTGAAAAATCACCCTCACCTCTCCCAAAAAATAAACGGTTTCTGAAAGGAGGGATTGTACAGGAATTGAAAAGGGGGGGGGGGACACATTGATACTAAAATACATCATTCTATTTTACCTGAGGCCCAAGATATTAAACCACTGATGCAGCGAAAATGCCCAGAGGAGGTTTGCCAGCTGGGATCAGGAGCAGAGCAAGTGGTAATGTCCCCCCCCCCCCGCCTTCACCCAGCTGGGATCAGGAGCAGAGGAGGTGTCAATGACCACCCCCCTTCACCCAGCTGGGATCAGGAGCAGAACAGGTGTCAATGCCCACCCACCCCCTTCATCCATCTGGGATCAGTCATGGAGGAGGAGGCAATGCCCACCTGCCCATCCTCCCTTTTCTAGAGCCCATTGTTTTGTTTTTTTCAAAATGGACTTTGTTACTAGTCATATAATATTGCTTAATCTGGATGCTGCTAAGGAGTATTTCATCCATCAACAGTAACCAATCTTAAAAACCAATAAAATTTGAGTTTTGTTACTGATTATTTGAACTGAGTCAGGAAATTTAACTTTAACCTAACTTCTCAGATGACTGTATATCCATCAAATGCTAATCTTGTAATAATACTAGGCAGAAGCAACCATAAATTAAAATAAGAATAGCACAATATACTGTTCTGTATGGATATTTCTTTGAAGACTCCAACTCAGCTGGAGAACCTTTGTCCTAAACCCTCATCCATTTATCTTAGTAGCAGTTCTACTTTGTAAGAACTCTGAATTTTTTTCTCATTGAGTGTATTACCATCCATTGGTAACAAGCTTATATGAACATAAATGTAAAAACAAAGAAATGTGCCTAAGATTAGATGCTTTCTTGGCTAAGAAGCAAACACAAGATTCTTCATTGCAAGAGACTACTTGCACTGCAAGAGTTGTGCAGAGTTATGCCCTGTTAATGCTATTGAACTCAATGGGCTTTAAAAGATATTTCTTAGGATTGAACTGCTAAAAATGTTAGGCCTAGAGTTGTGCACCTTTAAAAATTGTATTTTTTAATCTGGATTTTGAGAAGGGCATAAATGCTGGTATTTGGAGGTATTTGGGTCACCCAACACTGTTTTGGGATTCAGGTTAAGGTATTTTCCCAGTATTGTGGAGGTATTTGGGACCCCTATGGGGGACTTTTTCATGGGGGGGTGTGCAGTGACTGTTTTTCAACTAAATGACACCAAAATTTCAGAAGACCTAGTGCTACCTGTCTAAGATCGCTGAAGTTTCAAGCAAATGGGAGGTCAATTTTTTACAGGCAAGGCACCCTCAGCCATCAAACTAGAGGAGGGCAGAGTTTGGGAAAAAACCACAGGCCGACGGACCATGGTCTGTCACATTTCATGGACCACAAACTTTTCACAGACCCGCCCCAGTTCGCGGACCAGTTTATCAGTCCATGGTCCGTTACTTTCGGGGCCTATCAGGTGAAGCCAGACCCACGGGGGAGCACTCGTTTCCATGCTGCTTGCAAGCAAAGAGCATGGAAACAGGCACTTTAAACCCCACATCTTGCTTCAGCTGGCAGACAGGGATGTCCCTGTAGGTCAGCTGGAGAAAGCCAAGGGGGGTTAAATGTTAAAGTGCCTCTTTCCCCACGGCTTGCAAGCCACATGGAAAGGGGTGCTTTGCAACCCCTCTCGGATTGCTCCAGCTGACCAATGGGGGAGTCACCACTGGTCAATTGAAGCAAGCCAAGGGGGGTTAAATGTTAAAGCACCCCTTTCCCCACAGCTTTCAACCCATGTAGAAAGGAGTACTTTGCAACTCCCCTCAAAGTCCCTGCAGATCAACTGGAACAAAATGAGGGAGTTTAAATGTTAAAGTGCCCCTTTCCCTATGGTTTGCAAGCCATGCAGAAAGGGACACTTTGCAACCCCGCAAAGGGAGTCCCCGCAAGTCACCTGGAGCAAGCCGAGGGGGGTTAAATGTTAAAGTGCCCCGTTCTGCGTTGCTTGCAAACCGTACAGAGCAGGGTGCTTTGCAACCCGGCACAACTTGCTTCAGATGTCCAGCTGGGGAGGAAGTTCCCCCACCTGTCAGCTGAAACTAGCCCCATGGGGGAGTGCCCATTTCTGAGCCACTTGCAATCAAGGGGCAGTAAAATTGGTGCTTTAAACCCTGTACCTTGCTTCAGCTGACAGGCAGGGAAGTCCCTGCCTGTCAGCTGAAGGCAGCCCCACCAGGAGCACCTGGTTCCATGCTGCTTGTGAGTGGCATGGAAATGGGTGCTTTAAATCCCCACACCTTGCTTCAGCTGGCAGGTGTGAAAGTCCTGGGGAAGGCACGGACCGATGGACCGGCCCAAAAGTTGCCGGGTCCATGGAAAACGTGTATCCCATGACCCTACAGTCCGTGTCAAATTATGGTCCATTTTCCAGTCCTTGCCCACCTCTACATCCTACATGTCTCCATTGTTTCCTATGGAGCAAAAAAACAAATCAAAGAAGCCAATAGCCAAAGACACAAGAGCAAAATCTGATGAAGCCTCCAATGCAAAAAAAAACAACAAGCCCAATATAACCAATGTCAAACTGATGACTCCGAGCCAAAACTAAACTTGTATTTTTTTAAAAAAAAATACCTAAAACCTCACTATAACATTCCCACATCCTTAAAACCACAGAAATGGCACCAGAAGCATTTTTAAAATTCAAAAAATAACCAACTCATTTATTTACATTAGAGTGGAAAGGTCAGGGGTTGAACATTTCTGAGGTAAAATTCAGAACATGCACAGACATCTGCTCTTATGTGCTTCACTTTTACTTAAGGCTTATGTTTTGAGGCTTTAGTTTCCTTGTTTCTTCCCCAAGCACTCTAGTATACGTTCTTCCTTTCAGTATTCTCTTTCTCATCTGGAGTTAGGAAGGCTGGTGCCCTCTTTCTAGTACCCCAATCCCCCTCTGTCCACACACCAGTGCTTTCCTTCAGTCATTAAGTGAAGGTCTCCACAGGCAGTTTCCAACCACACTTGACTCAACCAGGGATCTCTCCACTTTACAGACCTACCTCCCTTTGGGTAGGGAAAATCTCCTCTCCTTAGAAGATCTACCCCTTTCTTTGGTCCATTTGGGACTCTGCATCACTTCCCAAACCTCCTTGCCAATTTTCCCAGTTCTCCTGCTGGTGTTGAAACTGCTCTCCCTGAGGACTCTGTCTGTCAACTCTTCACACTTTATTCATTTCTCTGCATGGACTGAAAACAGACCCTTCTCTTTCCAGCTCATGCTATCCAATCAGATACCTTGGAGTAGCCTGCCACTCAATGCTGTCTGATTCTTTCTGATAACAATAGTCCTGCAGCAGTTTCTACAGCCCTTCCAGGCTTTTTAAAAAATGTGCAATCCATCACATTCACCTATGGGTAAAACATAACCAAAAATTTTCTTCTGAACCTGCTGTGACAACTAAATTTTTAAAAACCAATAGGAATACCCCAAAACTCCATGAAACCACAAAATAAACCAAGGAAATCTATTTTTAAAAAGAACCAGAAAGAAAACAGGCTGATTTTCTTCCTCACTACCCTTCCCCAGTAAAAAAAACCCACCACCACACACAGAAAAACTTCTGAAATAAATTCCACCAATCCTAAAGAAGAAGGAGATCTTCCCAGGCAGAAACAGGCAATAGAAATCTATAGCAGACCAGGGCAGCAGCAGCAAAAAGCAGCACACTCCAAGCAGCACACTTTTGCAAAAGAAGATAAAAGCAGCCATTTCCACATGTCCTTAAAGGGATGGCCATTCACCAAATGCAGGCGGCTTTCCACTTCACTCCAGAATCTAAGTTTTCAAAACTGTGCAGGCTGTTTGGCTTCCGTTTTTTCATTGCCTTGTCTGGAACCGCACTTTCCCCACGGCGTCAGAAAAGGCATCAAAAAAACAGGAGCCAAACAGCCTGCAACTGTTTTGAAAATGTAGATGCCTGGAGTGAAGTGTTCAGTGAGTGGGCTGTCCCTTTAAGGATGTGCAGAAATGGTCTAGGACAGGTTATTTGGAGGTCATGGAAATTCTAGCTAGACTTGTTTGGCTTTTGCTCCTTGCCTTTGCTTTCAGTTTTCAGTCTCTAACAATTGATAATTTCTGTCCTTTGTGATCACAGTACTTGTTCGCTGGTAACTGTAGAATGATTCTCAGGCTTAAGTCCACTCCAAACATAGATACATTCCCATCTGCCAGCCACACTTCTTTAGAAAGATACCTTTTGGGAACTGTCAAATGATACTCATTGAAATTATAGTGATCTACAGAGTCATGCATTTTGATTAACTAATTTGAAACATAATCCTTCCTTACATAACAGGACAAAATTAAAATTTATTTTGTACAAATTCATTATTTCATGTATTGTGAAACTGAGACCTGCAAAAAAAATGTTAACATGAGAAAATCCACCAAGATCCACTTAAAGTCCTTAATCAAGACCCAGGACCTGGGTTCGAATCCCTATTCAGCCATTAAAGCTCACTGGGTGTCCTCAGACTGGTTACTTTTTACCTCATCTAGACTATCTCATGGGGATTTTGTGAAGATAAAACAAAGATGGTATAATCATGTACCCCACCCTGAACTCCTTGGATAATGCGTGGAATCAAGGCTAGACAGTTAGCAACACAGAACTGACTAAACACAGAAGGTCACCTTCACCAGTCTCAGGATCAAATGGCTCAGTTACACAGTCCTATATTTGCTGCTTTCAGGTGCTCCAAATCAGCTCCAGGAAGTTTCATTTGGGGGTGATTCGAAATCCACATCACTACGTGTGAAATCACAGCAAGAATTTCTCAGCACTTCATGGTGATGGAAAGTGCTGTCAAGGGGTAGCTGACTTATGGTGACCCCTGCTGGGGTTTTCCAAAGCTACTTCAGAGATGCAGTAATTTTAACAGATTCCCCTTCCAGTGCAGCCCATCATGCTGCTTGAAATCCTTTGCTAGGGATTGGTAGACTTTGGGAAAGGTGAGGCCGTCAGTGGGAAAGGGAAAATGCAGGAATCTCACATTGGTTAATAATCTATAATTTATTTTTTCTTGTTTAGTATTTTAAATGTATAATACTCCTGAGCAACATGCTGTTTCATGGCCATTTACACATTATGTAGAGGAAACAAAAATTTGCCATTGAGTCTAGAGCCAACTCGCTCGGTTCCTGCTTCTTCATCTTGGCCTTCTGCCCTACCTCTGGGAGAGTCACAACAACCTATATTTGAGTCCCAACCTGTAGTCTGAGAGCTACTGATTTAAGACAATGATTTGTTATTTTTTTAAGCTATCAGAATATAACAACTTTTTGAAAGGCATTATACTTTTTGAACAGCACGCACAGTGAAAGCGATAATAAATGGTTATAGAAAAAATGATCAAATTATTGAAAATGCCAGGATTTCTGAGTTATTACTCTGAAAAAGACTTGTAAACTTTCAGTGTGTGCCAATCATCTAGAAAAGCGACAGTCATTGCAAGTGCACAGACCCTGCTGCTTGACATAACATATTGAGCAGAATTGGGCAATTCTGTTTTTATGTACTTTGCAACAAAAATACAATCAAAATGGAAGAAGATGACAAAATGGTAGGATAATTTTTATTGTTGCAGGGGTTAGTCTTGAGGCGGGGTGGAAAACAGGAGCCTTTTGTTTGCTTCCACTTTATAATTTCAAAGAAAAAACAAATTAAACATCAACAAAATCCCTGTTGAATAATCCTCTAATCCTTGTATTGAAACATTTCTCTAGTGTACTTCAGCAAACTTTCAGATAGGAAATACAGGTATAGCCAAGTAAAATCTACCACTGCTCTGGAATCCAACTAAAGCACAGAAGTCCTTTCTATAAGATTCAAACCACAACATATCACAGGCAAAGGAGTTGCCGCTTAGCTTCAGTGTCAGAAGGAAGGCTGTTTCATGTTTTACACCAAAGAAAAACTCTCTGCCAAGTTTAAATTAAGAACAAAAGCCAAAGTTATATAGTGCATCAGTTGTGGATTTGGCACAAATGGAAAAGAGATAGCCTCAAAGCAAACTCATACCTTTTATGGAAACCAAATATTGACCACACTTGGCAAAGAGAAAACTGCATGGACAAACAGAACTGCTGGAAAAACAAATCCAAATTACATAGGAAGCTGACACCCATTCTTTAGCGTGGAAAATGCAAAGACAAAATGAGTCATCCAGTTTGTATTTTTGGACAAGATAAGCTTGTGTGTCTGCTGGCAATCTAGGATTTAATTGGTAATGAAACATGTAATGGTTCCCATATCATTCCTAATGCTCCTACCAAATAATCAAGTGTGATGGCAATTTAAAATAATTGTTGTCATGGAACAGATTACAAATTTTGATCTCATGGTATAGAAAAGGACTGATTTAGAAGCTTGGAAACAGCAATTTAAATGACTAATTATACTGAAGTATTACAATTCACTGGTTATCTGATTTTCTTAGGGAAATTAATTTCACTTGGAAATGGCATTTGGTTTTTTTTCTACTATCATTCATTAAAATCCCCTCTCTGAAGCGTAAAATTTCAGCTGATATCACTTGTAATATTAAACATACATGATTAATAAGGTATCCTGAATACAGGGAGAAGATTCCCTATGAACTGTGAACACAGAGAATCCACAGGATGGATTTTTCCTCTTCTCCCTGTCCCCTGAAACCTCATGTAGCCCTCCAAAAGTTGTTCCCAAGAGTCCACTGAAACTCTGAAACTGACATTTAGCAAGGAGGATGCAACTCAAAGGGAAAATCCACAGAAATTGGTCACTCTCTTCTAGTTTGAGCAGTTCCATGAACAAAAACTTGTACTATTACTGTTTAATTTTCCCTTCTTCTCACTGCATCCCACAGTTAGAGGATCCAACCTTTTTATTTTATTTTCTACATATTTTATTTTATTCATTTAATTGTGTGCTTCTGTTAGAGATGCTACAGAACCTTGTAACTAACTTGTTTGAAATATGAGCTTGTAAAACTTGCAGTGTTTAGCTTTATTCTGAACTGAGCACCACTTCACTGAAAAGTTTTCTGCAGTCTAGAGCATAAAATGGAATTCTGCACATGCACATTCAGGCTCACTAGGCTGCTTTGTAGGTGCATGCATAAAAGTTCTCTAATATAAGTTCTCTACATTCTTGTTTGAAAGTCTTGTTGATTCCAATAAATTACTTAAACAATACGGCACCCCTGGCCAGCGGCAACAGCTGCTTCAGCTAGGAGACACAATTTGCCTCCGTGAAGGAGGAGGAGGCAGCTGTGCTTTCCTGGCCATATGGGAACACTGGAGGGGGCAGAGCAAGAAGCCTTATAGGGCTGCTCTGCCACGTGGTGTCTCATTTGTGCCTCATCCTCACCCTGAGAAGAACACACCTCAAGGTCTCTCAGCCAAGCTCCTCTGAGGCTGGTTTTACTGAAGGCTCTCTGGGCTAGGCGGCAGCAGCTGCTTGGAGAAACTGTGCTATTCCCCTGCTTGCTACCTTCAAACTCCAGGATGAGATCCAGGGCCCAGCACCAGGTTCACTGGCTTGGCAGATACTTTTTCTTATTTATATTTGGGGCCTGTTGTCTATCAGTCTAGAGGGCTAAAGAAGGGTTAGACCCAGCCCCTGAAGGCTTCTGGCTTATCTAGGCTTCCCCCCATACACACACACTGTATTTACTTTATTGGGAGGGAGTATTTCCAGCAGCAACAGAAAAGGCTTTGCTGAAGACCACAGGGTGGATTGCAGCTATCTGAGGGGTGGATTGCTTCACACATTATTGCTACTGGCCTAGCAGGGGTCTACATTCCCAGGGTGGATGCTGGTAGGCCCTCCTCCCTGTCCAGGCTTCCTCCTTCCTGTTTACACTTAATTGAAAGGGAGTATTTCCAGCAGCAATTTCAAAGACCTTTCTGGAGTCCACAGGGATGTCTTGCAGGGGTGTGCACTTCGGGTTTCCAATTCAGATTTTTAACCCGAATTGGGCCCAATTTGTAGAGATTTGGTGTTCCAGAATCAGCCTCAGCATTGCTGAGCTGCTTAGGGAATCCCAAAGGAAAGCTTTCCGAAGCATTTCAGAACACTTCGGGAAGCTTTGTGTAGAGCAGCAGCAGCAGCAGCAGCAGCACTTTCCTTACCATTTGCAAACGGCAAGAAAAGTGCTGATGCTGCTTTCAAAGCTCCTCACCCTCTTTTTCACCTGATGGGAGGGGGAAAAGAGAGTTCCCTCTTCTTCACTCCCATTGGGTGAAAAAGCCAGCCTAGAAGTTTTAAAAGCTCAAATCAGCTCTATACAGGGCTGATTTGAACTTTCAAAACTCCAGGCAGGCTTTTACACCCAATGAGAGGGGAGAAGAGGCAGTTCCCTCTTCCTCGCTCCCATTAGATGAAAAAGCCAGCCTGGAAGTTTTGAAAGCTCAAATCAACTCTTTTCAGGGCTGCTTTAAGCTTTCAAAACTCCATGCAGGCTTTTTCACCCAATGGGAGGAGAGAAGAGGGAACTCCCTCTTCTCCTTCCCATTGGGTGAAAAAGCCTGCGGGAAGTGCTGCTTTGATCTTAGGTGTCCTTCGAATATTTACAGAGCATACCGAAGCAGCTTAAATATCCAAAACCGAAGCAGCTTGCTGCTTCAGTTCATGGTTATTCTGGATTTTTTTCCTGCTTCGGGTAAACCTGAATAGGTACAGAGAGTCACAAAGGCCAGTAACAAAAGCAACAAAAACCTGACGTGCTAACAAAATAAATACCACTTACAAACTGACTTATATTGTTATTACAAGAACCAAATTGCCATTCAATATTCTTCAGTACACACAGTCTTCATGTAGACCCATACCTAAAGTGCTAGTGCATAATAGTCATCATGATATTGTAGCCCATGAACAATTAATATTTCTTCAATACAAAAATATTATAAAAGGTTCAGAAAGTCCACAGGGCTGAAGTTGAGTACAGGTCCAAGTAGTGCAAGCAGAGTAGACCAGAGTAAACCCAAAGCAGGAAAGCGTAATCTTTTTTGAGCGCACACCACTAATGTCTTGCAGCCATCTGACAGGTGGATTGCTTCACATATCATTGCTACTGGCCTAGCAGGGGGCTGCATTCTCAGGGTGGATGCTGGTAAGCCCCCCCCCCCCGCCTCTGTTTTTTTCCTGCTAAATTTTTCAGCCCTTTTAAAGGCCTAAAGAATTGCTATTAGGCTTTCTCATTCATGCCACTTGATGGCATATTGTATTATTGAATCTCCTTTAGCAAGAACTGGGTTTTTATGCAAAGAAAGAGAGGGGCAGAAGGGGAGAGCAGAAGTTAACCATTTGATTGGCGTGTATGGGATTTGATGAATAGCATTTAATTTACAACAAACAGAACAAATTGATATTGATGGATAATCATCACAGTTACTAGGTGTCAGACTTTGTAGGTCACTGTAACAGCATGGTGGAATGCCACCTAAGAAAGCTGTCCAAAGGCCACCCCAAAGAAAGGGGGAGCATGTATGCACCCCACAACCAGGATACCCCTGAGGCAAGTTTCCTCATCCTCTGAGTACGAGGGAAACCAGGGACCTAGTGGCACATCTAGATGCCAGGACACCTGCAAAGCTGTCACGCAGCGTACAGAAGTCTAAGATGTCTGACCTTTCTGATAGATTAGCACAACTGACAGACAGTAGCCGATCTGGGCTAGTCTGCTTCAATCCAGTCCTGTTGCAGTGGCAGTGGAACTGACTGACAAAGTTGGGTCCATCTGGCCTGGGAAGATCATTCAGCATCCCTGGCAGTGATGAGTCTGGCAAACAACCTCCAGAGGGCATGATGGTGGAAACTGACATGGATATGGCTGAAGGAGGCTGGTCGTTGGAGCCTGGGCCGGTAGCAGTGGCAGTGCAACCACTTGATAATGAGATAATGGGAGCATCTGCCATGCTGGTGGCTAGGGAAGTGGATTCTAGACTATAGAGTGTGTGGCTGTGAGGCAAAAGTGGTGACAAAGTATCAGGTTTGGTCATCAGAGTCTGGGCCAGTAGCAGAGGCAGATATCCAGTAGTCAACAATGGTAGGTCCATTTGGCCCTGGTTGGGGTAAGCTTGGCCATGGGGGCCTTGTGGGTCAGTCCCTGCCTCCTCGGCTCCTGGCTCTTTACACACAACACAGCCAACCTAGGACATGTGGACAAGCCTATATGGAGGGGTAGCTGAAGTGCCATCCACACAGGCACCTATCAGCACCCCCCCCCCCACACACACACACTCCATTCTTTGCAGGCCTGACTGGTTATGTCATGCCTATCCAGGGCCCTTAGGATGGCTTCACTCCACCATATCTTGCCCTAAGCAGCAGAGGGTGGGTCAGGTGTCGGTATCTCTAGGAGCATACCCAGCAGGGTCTGGTATTAATAAATTACTCAAAGAGCCTTTCATAATATGGCTGCTGTACATATTCAGCCAGGTCCCAAATTCTTGTTGCAGGTTTGTTAAATGGGAAGAAATAGGAGGGAGGAAAGTAGGTGATGAACTCTGCAATTCCCAGTGTGCAAAACTGACACCACTGACACATATGTGCAAGGATTACATGCCAGGAAAGAATTCTCAGAATCAGATGAAGCTTTATTTTGAACACTTGTCAAGAAAGTTTGTAAATACTAAACCAACCCTAAACTGAGTTCAGGAGTGCATCCATCGCCAGCTTCTGTCAAATGAGCCCATTTCATAGATGCAACAACACATACAGATTGTTGCTTTTAATTGTCCAGTCTTTTGTGCAAGTTCCCACTCACACAAAATCTATAAATATTACTTGCCAGTGAGGAATTACTGCTGCAGTACACTGTTGGTGTTGACTTGAGGGCACTCTCCACCACCACCACATTGTTGGTATTACCCAGCTGAAATGTGATACAGAACAGAAGGAGATCTTACCCATGCAATCTTACACATGCCATGCCCAAGTCTCATTGAAACTGGGCTCTCAATTGCTTTGTGTGCATCTTCAGCTCTCCACAGATCCATAGCTTGTGTGGGCTTTGTGCTAATGTTGTGGTACAGTGGCACACATAGGAGCACTGCATGCACAGAAGAACTGGGCTTTCTCCTTGCCAATGAGCATCTAAATAAGCTCTGTCATTACATGGTTCAGAAACTGAGTCTAATTTGACTTTGTTATATAACTGAAGATAAAATACATCTACGAAGTAATCAAAAGTTCCTTTCTCTTGAATGAGTATATGCTCAACATTGCATGTATAAGTAGGGACTATGTGACAAAACTTCCCACACTTCCATATTTGAAGAATAACCTGATAAAGTTTTGGTACCAAAGAAGAATATATAGGATTTTAACTACTTGAATTCCTAATTCATCCACTGCTTATAATAAGCCAAATATTATTATGACTCATCTCTTCTTAATGGGAAAGGGACAACTTAATTTCTTAAGATATTCTATTACATTCATTTAGATAATCTCCATTTACATTAAGGCTTAAATTCTATGGAAGAGCTGGTGCATAGGGGAGAAAGACTCTACAATTAGGAACTGACTTGGGTCAGTTTGTTTAAAATTAAGTCTATAAATCTAACTTCCAGTGCTAGAACTGAATTCTGTATTTGTACTGAGATACTAAACCATGGGCAGCACAATCTTGAGGGGGGGGGGGCTGAAAGTGCTCAGGGAACCAACCAGACGTTACGCTGTCATAGCAGCCTGGTGCTGTTCCACCCGGGTCCTCTGCTGGTGCCCAGGCAAGATTGTAACTGAGACAGAAGTCCCTGTGCCGGCATACTGTGTATGGGCCAGCCAGGACATGAATTACTCAGCTTCCTAAGCCGTTTCAGGCCCAGAAACACTCCCAGCAGAGCCAGAAAGTTACGCCACAAAAAATGATGTAGCCCATAGGTACCCATAGAGGCAGTTGCCTAGGAAGCCACGCTGTTGGCGGGGGGGGGGGGGGGAGCTTCCAGCAGACCATTTCAGGGCTCTGTTCAGACTCCCTCCGTTGGACTTTCCCTCTTAAGTAAAAAAAGGAAAAACGCCGCCGTAACAATTTAACTGCTTGCACTCTTTACTCTCTGTTCAACTTTTTAAACAAACCAATAGAATATATAACCACTTGTCAGTGCCTGTTCATATACAAGTCAGGTAACAACACTTCCAAATACATAATCATAAAAGGATCTCCTGTATTATAATTGTTAAGTACGTATAATTTTATTAATCAGTCCCATAATTTATTTTTTGCAGGAGAAATTCATCATTCCAGACACCATCCGACAAGGAGCCTAGCTTGTTGTTATATAAAATATTAAAATAAAACCCAGTTCTCCAGATTAGAGTCCTACTACTCTTATCCACTACACCAAACTGGCTGTCTCTCCACCAAACTGGCTTTCTTGTGTTGGCGATGGGATGATGGCTCCTGGAGTAGTTCTTCTGGTCTCAGAGGCTGTCATTCTACTCTGGAGGCCATCATCCCAGCACCAGAGCACAGCTCTTGAGGTCCACCCCGCATTTTCCTCACATCTTTTTGATGCAGTGACGTATTTCAATGGATTCACTGCAAGTCAATAGGCATTCGTGGCTCTCATCACATCCAATGGGCATTCTCATCATTTGTTTTAGAACCCACCCACCCCCTTGCCTCTAAGGGGGCTGATGCTGGGTCCAGGAGGCTGCAGACGTGATAGTTGCTGGGTCCCACTGCCTTTCTAGTCTTCTTTTTCAAGGAAGGGGTGCATATTTCTCAGAGCAGCAGTGGGAGGTGGAGAGAATTTGCAAGTGAGCAGTACTTCAGCTCACTTGTCAGGAATGAAGGTTGGGTGAGCAAGTGAGCAAATTTCCTGTCTGCATCTTCAGTGTAAGTCTGCCCCAACAGGGCAGAGAGCTTCTCTCGAAACAGGCCCCTCTGTTGGGGTGCAGCAAGCCTGATTGTAGAGTCTTTCTGCCCTATGCACCAGCTCTTTGCAGGGTGGGAGAGTAGCACTGGCAGGTGGTGATGGCAAACCTGGCCCAGCCCGCAGACTGGCTATGCCTTTACCTGCCACTCATGCTGTCAGCAGCAGCCATCCTGCAATTCTGCCAGTGTTGTCAGTACAACTAGGGAGTATTCTCTTCTTGCCACGCCTTGCCGGATTCGGCCACCACCAGCACACCTCTCTCACCAAAGTCCTTAAGGAGCAGACTAGTGGTGCCGTAGTTAAGTGGGTGCACAGTTGCCAGCAGCCCAGTGGGCCTTGGGACTGCTCTGTAAATGGCCCATTTCAGCTCCTCAAGCATAAATGAGAATTGCCCAAGTTTAACTGTACATAGCATTTGTACATTAATTTATTCAGATTTTCCATGTTACAAAAGTACAAATTGATTTCACATGTTATGAACTCATCAATCTGATAAACACACATGATAAACACACATTATCATATGATAAACTCGTCAAGTGATAATTTGTGTGCCACAAAGTTCCATCCCAAATGGAGTAAACATAATATCTCCCCCATCTACTCAAAATTATACATTTCACAGTTCATGGTTACAATGAGAGTCATCAAACATTAAAACATTGAGTAATAAGATGCTGAAAGAAGCAAATCAGCACTGTTCCCAAAGATCAGGGGACTGCAAAATGTGGCCGTGCAAGCAAATAACGAGTGCAACAGTATATTATATTGGATGAGGCTTTATTTTCTACTGTATCATATTTTGGACCGGAGAAATCTGGGCTTAATTTAATCTACATTCTTACTGGAAATATGAAATACAAATACAGAGAATTCCTTTGTACGTATCCAGAGTTTTTCTTGTTTTGTACTGAACAACTGCCACTACCCCAGAGCAGTTACATGTGAGCTGCCTTTATACATGTAGCTCCCAACCCAGACATTGGGTCTAAAGTCTGTGTTTACACAGGCACGATCAGGAGCAATATTTCTGGAAAATGTATAAGGGAAAGAGTGGAATAGGAAAACTAAATTTGATTGTAATTGAGCATGGATTACAGTCAGAGAAACCAGGAAGAAAAGCAGAGTAAAAGGCTATAAAATACACCAAAATTAGACAATAGAAAGGAAAAACCAATAAATCAACAAGCAAACAATTCCTACTGGAAATCATCCCATTAACCTAAGGCTAGACCAACTGAATGCAGGTCACTCATGTGTGTGTGTGTGTATATGGTGTCCCCAAGAGAGAAGCAGGAGAAGGAAGAAGGGTATTATATGTGCTGACTGGGACAGGGCTTGAGAAGAGAAGGAAAGGAGCAGAGTAGGGCTTTCAGGTTTGGATGAGGCACAGAAAAAGGAAAACAGAGGAAGAGTAGGTGGTTGATGCTGAGAACACAGAATTCTCTATAGTGGAGCTCCAGGCAAGCAGAGGGAAACGTGAAGATAGCTGAGTGAGGCTGGAGAACACACAGTGTTTGATTCTAATAGAGGCCATTTCCACACGACTTACCCGGCCGGGAAGATGCTATCATCCGGGAGTTTTGCATGACATCGCATCTTCCTGGCACGATTTCGCACAAGAAGATGCTAACTTCCACGTGTTTTGCGCAACGTTCCAGAGGCCGGTAAGTCGTGTGGAAATGGCCAGAGTCAGCATAGTTCCAAATAGCAGGTGAACAGTCAAGACAGGATTTGCCTTTACCCATGTTATCCTGGGACTGGCCAGCCTATTTAGTCCTTTTATAGAGTCCTGGTGGCGGAAGAACAGTCCCAAGGTAGGACTGAATTTTGGCCTGGGAGTGGAAAGACCGAATGGCATCACATTGGGGAAGATTGAAAACATGCTTAGAAAAGAAGTGGGACGTGAAAGGGAAACTATGGCAATTTGAAAATTATTAGAATGGCTTTTTTTATTGGAAGAGACAGAATCTTTACCATATGAAGTGAAGTATTAGCTAATTGTTAGACTAAATTTAAGTGGATTTGGAGTTAATAGATATTGGTAAAACTAATAAAGTAGATACTTTAATTGTTAGCTTAAATTTAAATATATTTGAAGTTAACAGATAGTAATAGATAATAGATTTTAAGCTAATAATAATAGATTTGAAGCTAACAGATAGGGTATAGTTTAACAAAACAGAATGTAAACATGATATAATGAGTTACAGAAAAAGGGGATAGATTAGGAATAGATTAAGATATAGGGTTGGAAAGCTGTTGGAAGTCCTGGAAAAAGGGGGGAGGGAAAGGGTGGGGGGGAAATGATATTGAGATTTTATTTGAAAGTTGTATGTATTAATATTCTCACCTAATAAAAAAAAATTAAAAATAAAACATTAAGGGGTATGACAGTTTCTCATAGACATGGCTCTCTAATAATGAAATAGGATTGTATTGACTTTAATTCTCTGGCTTGATTCAGGATGCAATTTCCTTATACCTCTGAGCTGCTTTCTTTATTATGTTTTTATTCTCCCTTCCTTTGGTAAGCTCTGTCTGATATACATAGTTCATCCTCCTAACATTTTATCCTCATAACAACCCTGTGTTAGGTAGGTGAGACTGTGTTTGTGTGCTTGGCACAAGATTAACATTTACCAGTACCTTTTGGTTTAGAAATCAAACTCTAAGGAAAAGGATCAAAGCAGTAAGTATAATCTTTGTTAAGCAAGGCACCCAAGTAAATTGTATGTGTATGTATAAAAATACATATACCATATGACATGCTGTATTTAGAAGTCACTAACAAGAAGCTACAATGTTTTGTGTCACCACCATATATTATCACAGCGGATTCCCATGTTGTAATTTACCTGCATAAGCCATGAAGACATGAAACTTTTTTGGCACGCTTGCAGTAGCTGAAGTTTGTTCTGGGCACTGATTCTCCACAGAAAGTAATTCAAAGTTAAAAGTAAAAGAGCTACACACAGCAACACTTTTTCAGCACACACACGAAAAGCAATTGTCATTTATTTCCCTTGTTCTCATCAGCCTGCGCTGCACAGACTACATTATTCTTCTGTCAGCCTTTATGGAGCCTTTTTAGCAGCAAGAATCTTTCTAGACAGACCCGACATTAAGAGGTTTTCTGGGCAATAGAAGAAGGTTGCTTCTTTCAATCTCCTTTGAAATGTCAGGACAGTCTTGATGTCTAACAGATGTAGTCAGATTATTTGCCTCATTCAAATACATATACAAGGACAATGTTTGATTAAATCAATCCTTTTCCCTGGAAAATGTCAGAATTAATGCCTTGTTTACTTTCATATAGAATTATGCACTCCAAAGAGAAACTGAAGAGCGTCTATAATGGCTAAGTGTCTCTTTAGTGATATGAAATGCATTTTAAATGCACTACAATAGATGGTAACAAGCGTTAAAGATTTTTTTTCCTTTAAAAAATTAAATAGATTACTCTGTCAAGTGGCTAGTCAGGTTTCCAACTATTACAGTTGCATTTATAATTAATCAACAGAATGTGCAATTGAAATTAATATGCTAAAGTGATGGAAATAGTGTTGTCATATAGAGAATCCTAATATTTTTAGAAGTTCCTGTTCTGCATTTCTGTTGATTGATTCTAGGCTAAATCATGATGAGGTGTGCAAAATAAGAAAATATTTACTAATTATTCTAGAGAGAAATTCTTGCTTGATTGCTTCATACAAATTATTGATTTCTAGATTTTTTTTATGCATTCACTTACAGTGTGACTGCATTTAATTTATCATATTCTTTCTTGACTATGGCTACACAATGCTAGAGACTATTCACAAATGATATTTGAGGGGAAATAATCATTATCTCCAGAGATACTATATGACTCGGGATTGTTTTTATTGTTTTATTGTTTTTCTATATGTTTTATTGCATTTATGTTTTATTGTATTTATTATTTTATTGTATTTATATATGTATTTTAAACGTTCTTTTAATTATCTGTTCTTCACCACCACTATTTTGGGTGGAAAAGCAGCATATAAACATTTAAAATTAATAAATATATAAATATTTCTTACAAAATGGATTTGTGATAGCCCTTGGAAAAGTTTATAGTCAAACTCATTTTTAGACCTATGTGGTAGGAACCATTTGGTTACAAAATATTACCATTTTTGCTTATGTTCAAATACTGTAATCTTACTAATCTGACTAGCATTTTAGATCATATATCTTCTGAATCTGACCTTAGAGTAGCAGGATTTGATCTAAAGTTCGTTGGCTCTCACCCATGAGCCTCTAAACACCAGTTCAGAAGATCACTTTGAAGAATGGGATATTTCTTTCTGATGAGTATAGCTATGGAGTGAAGAACAAGTATAAGGAATATAAATTTTGATAATTTGGGGGGGGGTCTTATTTTTTTTCCTTCCTCAGAATTCGAGATACTCCTCCAAAGCAGAAACCACAAATTTTACTTTGGGATTTAGCTCTAGGTGAATTTTAGTGGTAATTCCCAAAGCAATTCCCAAACTCAGCTTATACCTCAAATGCATCAAAGTAATACATATTTCCCTTGCTTAGCTTCTGAAAAAATGGTATCCAGCCAACATTCCATGGATGGGATGAGGTCACCTCCATTCAATTCCCCTCCTCACTCCTGGTGGCTTTTTATTTTTTAGAAGTCCTTAAAAGTCCGCATCAGCTTTTCAGGAGTTGCCAGGAGGTGACAGATGGAGAAAGAGGTGGCAATTGCTTTTGCCGTAAGAAAGAGGGCAGAATCCAACCCAGAAAAAATAACTATAGATTTCCTGTTCACTTTTAGCCTTTTATAGTTCCATGAATAATTTTAAACATCCTATTCTTCCCTCACTTCTTTTTCCGTGTCTCACAAACACTAAAAAATAGTTATTTGTTATTTTAACTATCCAGATTTCTTAGACCCATTCACTTCTCACTGTTTCTATACTTTGAACTACAGAACAGTTAAATACACTTCACTCAAGGGCATTGTTTTCTTTTCCCCATGATTAACAGGGTATAAAAATTGCTAACACACATCAGGGAGTGAAGAATGAAAAATCTTGCCTGTCTGATTCAGGTCCCTGGAGAGGATGTCTGTTGTAAATGTTTAAAAGAAGGATTTGTCAACTACTATGCAGGCCTGATAGCATATACATTCCACTGTTATCTTCTGGACTGTTTTTTTGCATTGTGACCAATACAAGTAGATCCATGTTTCAACCCTAAATGCAATGTGGGATCCAGTTCTGATACCCCTTTTCCTATCTATCTGTGTGTGTGTGTGTATGCCATCAAGTTGTAGCTAGGGGTGTGCACAGCAAAAAGATTCAGTTTTCCTGCTTTGGAATCTCCAAAGCGGGAAAAAGGATCAGAAATAAGCTATTTCCAAAGCAGCAAGCCACTTTGGAAATTGCTTATTATCCTGCTTCGATATGCTCTGTAAAGATTCGGAGCACACCAAAGCTTTCCACCCTGCAGCTTTCACTCGATGGGAGGGGGAGCCTCCTCCCCTTCACATCGGGTGGAGTAAGAGTGGTGGGGAGGTAGATTTAAACCTGCTGCCCCACCACTCTGGTCCTCACTTCACCCAAAGCAAGAGGGACGAGGGAATCCTCTGCCCCTCTTGCACTAGGTGAAGGAAGGGTGGCGGGGCAGTAGGTTTAAACTGCCAGCTGCACCGGGCGTTTGACAGCAGCCAGCTGGCTGCAATGCAAACACCCCATGCAGCTCTTTTCAGCCATGGGAGGGAGAAGAGAGGGGGCCCATCCTTCCATTCGCATTGGCTGGAAAGAGTGGCCAGCCACGGAGCGTTTGACAGCAGCCAGCTGGCTACAATGCAAATGCCTCTGCTGCTCTTTCCAGCTGGCAAGCGGCAGGGGGTGCTTTAAACTTTAAACCTCCGGTCCTTGCTTCAGCTGACTGGCGGGCTCCTCCTGTCAGCTGAAGCAGGGGCACTGGGTTTAAATGCCTGAAGCTTTCCAAAACAACCCGAATTGTTTTGGAAAGCTTTGCTTCAGCATGTCCAAATTAGGGCCAGAAATCCCAAATCTTTCCAAATCAAGTCAGATTCTGGTATTTTTCCCAATTCTGAAACTCGAATCACACATCCTTAGTTGCAGCTGACTTATGACAAACCCGTAGAGTTTTCAAGGCAAGAGACTAAAAGAGGTGTTTTACCATTGCCCAGTCCTGTCCAAATACTGATCAGGGCTGACTCTGGTTAGCTTTCAAGATCTGATGATATTGGGCTACCTGGACCACCCTGGTCAGAGCATCTGTCTTTAGGGTGACCAAATACTAAAAAATGGCAGGACTTTTATTTTTAATAGTTGTATAGATGAGGGAATATTAACAGGCACAGATAGAACTGAAAAGTTACACCCTACAAAAATAATCTTTTTCTTACACATGTAAAAGGAATTCACCCTCTTTTTCTCATTCTCTCCTTTAGTTCAGAAAGAAACCAAACAAATCAAAAGAACCCACCTTAGGCAGTCAACAAATAACGTTAGGGTCCAAGCCTTCCTGTTGACAAAGTGGTATCAGTGTATACATAGATAGCTTAGTCCTATGCAGAAGCTGGTATACTAACTTCTATGTAGAAGCAGGTGAGCCTAGGTCAGCCCAGGATTGATACTATTCAGTTTTTAGGAACAAAAAGAAAAGACCACGATACAGTCATATAGGTGTATTGAAAGCGTCAGCATTGAGATATTTCCCCCCACCGTGGATAGAACAAACCAAACACATATCAAATACAGGCACTGCTGTCCAAGGTCTTCAAAAACATGTCTCACAATATTAATCCCACCTGACTATGCAAATCATCTGCCAATTTTCTCTAGGCTTTGCATATATTTCAGATTTATAATGTTAAATCCTCTAATCTTGTTAAGAAGAGTAGAATGGAGGATAAAACAAACAAGTTATTTTCTCTAATAATCTGCATTATTAGAGACAAATTAAAATAACCATAGGTTTCATATACATATTTCCCCTATCTTCCATGTCATCCAGTCTTTATACAATGCTTGTAAACAGAAGACTAAAAAAACCAAACAAAAGTGATTATATTAGTTAAATTGAAGATTTATTTGGAAAGCCTGTTAATTCCACTAAATTAGATTTAAATTATCAAAATGTGAGATGATGAGCCCTTTCTAAAGCAGCTCTCGCCTGTCACTGTTATAACAAAAGCAGACACCCTGACGTTGCCTGGATTTCTAATTAGCAGGTGCCCTGCTCATTTCACTAAACTTATTTTATTTTTGTTTTCAATATCACTACCTGATAAAGAATCTGGGGTGCTGAAAGGTATACAGAGAACACCTAGCAATATCTACATTCTGTTTCTTGGTTTAAGGCCCTTATAAACATAGAGATGTGATTATCTGCAAACTTCTCAATTGCTACCGTGTCATAGAAGCATTGAGGTCAGCTGACAGACATAGTGATGTCAGAATGATATTAGAACTAAGGAAGCCACAATTTTCACTGCAAGCAAGTTCAACAGTTAAAGTTATCATTCTTGATGGCTGCAATCTGCGGGGAGCTAATCCCAGGATTACTTTGTTTGCTCATTAGGTTGGTGAATGCCTCAAACCACTTGTGAGGCAGTTTGAGGCTAACTAGTAGCTGTGTTGCTTGCTAGGTGTACTCTCATGCCCTGGTGTTTTATTTTTCCCAAACACACTGGTACTGTGCTTGCTTTTGCACTTGTGCCATTATCAATTGTATATTATACTTGCATTTAAACAACCAATCAGTTTAAAGATAAATTTTAAAATGTTTTTGCAACTGTTGTCATGGTTGCCACACACAGTTATGAATTGTATCAATTTTATGCTTGCATTTCTACCAAGCAATTGTTTTAAACTTATAAATTATTTTTAAACTATTGCCATGGCAACTTCCAAACAAGTAGCAGTGATTGAATCAGAACAATAGATTAGGTACCTTTAAAAGGCAGCAGTGACTCAGCCAGTGGAGTCCCGGAGAGTGGAAGAGGACCCCTACAGAAGACCCAGCAAAAACCAGTAGGGAAAACACATCCAGTTCCTTTCCACAGTACAAGGAGGGTAGTCTGGGCACCACCTTCAGGTTAACCACTTTGGTCCACGCAGAATGAATTTTGCACTTCACATGGTTGTATGTTGCCTTTGTTCCCTGAACTTTGGTAGTCCATCTCTGTGCTCAGCTGATGTAGGTTGCAATTAGCAAAGAATGACCATCCCTTGCACTGAGGAAGCTAAAGTGCTTCTGAGTGAGGAGATTCTGTTTGAGCAACCAGGCAGAAAGATTATTAAAATCCTTTGCTGGTGTTCAGGTTCCCTGCCCCCAATACACAAGCTACACTGCTGCACAACTGAAATGGTCACTATTCTGGTTCAAAAATTTACCCTGGGAATATTTTTAATTGCTCTCTCAAAAGGGGAGCATGACAAATGTAGGTAATTTTAATACAGTAATGAGGGGCACCATTTGAGTGAAACCAGGGAGGGGGGCAGAGATTAAGAATCCAGACAACTGACATATTGGGAAACTACCAGTCCCAAAACTACTAATACCTGTATACCCTGAAGAACTTTGTGTGTTAAGACTTATTTGTCTTTTTGGCTGTCCATGGTATCCACAGAACTCTCCTCCAGCACCACATTTCAAATGAATCAATTTTCTTCCTGTCAGCTTTCTTCACTGTCCAACTTTCACATCCATACATCATAATGGGGAATAGCATTGCTTGAATTATCTTGATCTTATTTTCCAGAGAGACACCTTTATCTTTAAGGATCTTTTCTAGCTTCCTCACAGCTGTTCTTCCAACTCTCAATCTCCTTCTGATTTCCTCCTTGCAGTCTCCCTGTTGGTTGCTGATTGAGCCAAGGAACAGAAAATCTTGGACAATTTCAGTTTTCTCATTGTCAACTTTAAAATTGTGTAAGTCCTCAGTAGTCTCATATAATATTGCTGTAAACAATAAAAATAATTAACTGGGGACAACCAAAGGTAAGATCAACTTCAAAATTAAATCATCTTCAAAACCATTATGGTAGATTTTAATCTGGCTGCACAGCAAAAAAAAAAAAGTCTATGCAGCAGCAGCAGCAGCATGCCGTTAAGTGACAATGAGCACGTGCGAAAGTTAATCAAGCACGTGTACTGTGTTTGGCAAGAAGCCACCAGCAAACTCCAATGAGCCATTTGGTGAGATATTGATAAACTGGTGGCTAGATCATGAGGGGCGATCAGAGTCAAAACAAACTTGAAGTTTGAAAATTACTAATTAGAACAAGTCCTGCAGCTACTTTATCATACTAAAACACAATTTTTACCTTCTAAGTTTGCAAACTATGAAGTATTTTTACCCCTTTTCATTAAGCGCAAAAATGTGTTTCTGTTTGACTAGTGGCAAGGAAGAAACTATTAATTTATGCCACTATAAATTAATATTAAGAAATCCAGTTATTTTCAAATTCTATGGCCTCCATGGATGTCACTTTCACCACTTTTTAAAAACTACTTTTTAAAAACTACATCATTACTTATCAAACCCATTAGCTCAGCATTTTTAGAACCATTTTAGCCAATTGACAATTCTGACAATCGCCAGTAGATGGCATGTGCCACATACAATACAAGAAAACATTATGAATAAGTTGCTGCAAAAACACCTGTCAGAAAAAAAGGAAAACTGGACGCAAATTGCATAGATTTGAAAACAATGATTTGCCACCAGAATTTCCATGTCTCTCTTCTATATGAAAGTTGTCATTCATGGAAAGTATTCCACCCGTTGTGCCAGGAAAATTGTTTTTTAATGGCGGGGAAAGCCAACATTCTGATTGCAAGTTATATCATTTGATTCTTTGAAAGCAAACTAATTAATGGAATATTGGCTCCATATGCTTGGTATACTTTTGATTCAGAAGCTTTCTTTCCAAAATACCCTTCTTCTACACCAGCTATTACTTCTGAGTCATCTGGCATGCAGGAAGGACATATGGCTAAAGACCAGTAAGAAATGCTGGGGAAAGTTCACTTTGCAAATTCAGTGCCTGGTTTTGCTTTGTTCAATAATGTTTTAAAATAATATGGGACAACATCTTAAGGTAATGTTAAAGTCACATTTTTGTGACAGATAACTTTGTAGGCAAGCAGATAACCTACCATAACAACATGCTTCCACCTGCAGTGGAAGATGCAATTTATTCAAGTTCAGGCTAAAATGTCCTGTTGCCACAATGTGGCAGCGGTAGATAAAAAAAGACACAGTTCACAAGGTGCGGCCTTTGCACTTGCAGCATGCTGCACATTTATAGATAGGCTTGCCAGGTGCCCTCCATTCCCCTGGTGATTTATACTTCTGTCCGTAAGTTGCCACCTGATTGGTGGGAGGAGGGAGCTGGGGAAAATAAGTAGGTGTGTGCCATTGGTTCTGGTTGATGGCATATCTTCCAGCATAACCTTGAAGCAACAGCATTGTGCCAGGGCCAATTCTTTAAGAGGGTCCCAAGCACAGCATTTTCATTATGTTCTGGGCCATTAGAGAATTGACCCTGGCATGATGCCATCACTTCCAAATTGCACCACAAGTGATGTCATTAACTGGGGCCTCAGATGTGCACGCACAGGTAAGTACACCACCCCAATTCCTTCCAGTTGCCAGGGGGGCCTAAAGCATCAGGGCACAGGAAAAGAAGAAGAGGGTACCAGTAGCAAGAAAAGGCGTGCACTGAAAAAAATTCCATTTCAGTTTTGGAACCAGGATTTCTGAAGAAGCTATGTACCGTTACTGGTTTTTTCCAGATGGGGTGTTGCTGGCTCAGATCTGATCCATTTGGTTTATTTGTAATCATAAGTTTCAGCCCCGTTCTTTGAAATGAGGATTTCCAGGCTCTTTGAGGCAGGAGTTTTTGCACTTTAGCACCCAAATCGTACAGAACACAGTCCTCTCTCTAAACCTTTAATCCACCAAGTTTTTCCTCAGTTACGCTACACACACACACACACACACACACACTCTAACAGACCCTGAAGAAGGTGAGTGTTGGCAGGTATATACTATGGTGGGAGACTGGCTGGCAAAGGGGTAGCCTGCCTTAGGTTCATTTTTTCTTTTGCTATAGTGCTGATAAATTTTTACTTTTGCATCCTGTTGCTGCTGTGTTTCCTTCTGCTTTGCAGTTTTGTGTGTTGAAGGGGACTTCTCACATTAATCACTACCAATCTCCATTGCCAAAGTGCAAAAGGTGCACATGGTCATTGCGCATATTCCTCCTTCCTGCCAACAGACTTAGTTAATAAAGTAAGGGCTCTCTCCCTTTGGGATCCGAATTGGTGACTGCTGTTAAAGAAAAAAATGCTGCTTCCGCTGTGGGGTATAAGCCAAAATTAAATAGAACACACACATTTTTTTGGCATGAGTGTGTCATTATAATTTGTTCTCCTGGATTTGGTTATCCATTCTGGAAACTGTTTTAACAAAATGAAACAGCAATTTCATGTATATTTCTGGTTCGTTTATTTGTTTTGCACACTCCTAGTTTCAAGGGCCTAAACATGTTCAGGGGGACTAGCCTAGGGGTGTAGGATGTCATCGTCCAGAGATATGGGAACATATTCTCAGCTGGGAGAGGGACAGTTGAGAGTATCAGAGGCCAAGAGTCCACAGGGTAGAACAATAGCACATGTTTGGGAGGAACTTTTAGAGCAGCCCCACAGAAGATGGTGTTGGAGTGAAGAAAGGCAAAATGGAGGAATTTCCTCAAAGAGCCACCCAAGAAGTAAAAGAACTCCCATGGGGATGTGAAGGCACTAATTTGTAACCAATGAAAGTGAGTAAAACTAGAGTTTCTCCCGTGTTCCTGTGTCCATGTTTGAGTCAGTCACCAGGCAATCTACCACTGCAGGACATAAAATGAAAGTCCCTGCTTAGTTTCCTGAGGCCAGCTGCCCCTGCACCCACCAGTCCTGCTCATAAGGGCACTATGAGTCCTTCAGTGATTTAGTTTGCTTGTATTGTTCTCTAAGAGATGTTGCAGGGTAGGTTTCAAAACTGTGTTGAGAAAACGAGGGGCTGAAGAGACGGCAATTAATCAGTACTTTAATTACTGAAAGAACAGGCTTCTAAGTTATACTCAACAACACAGGGGGAAGCTTCTGTATCAGAAATCAACTCAATTAGGGAGGAAACCTCCAAGGAGACCAAAAACAATACAATATAAATAATTTTTAAATTTGATTATTATTATTATCAAAGTGCAAGTGCTCAAGTGTAAGGATATTAAAGTGCAGTCGTCAAAACTATGTCAGTCATTTAAATATATGTCCGTCATTTAAATATTATTCATATTCATTCAGGGTGATAATTGATCAAAAACCAATGCAAGGAAAGGTAAGTTTATATGAAAGGTAAGTCCAATAATCCAATCCGATCCGATCCAAGCCACACAGTCGCGTCCGACCCTTGGCTACTCCGTAGATCGTCCCCCTCCAGGCCTTTCTGTCCTATAGCACGTCGAGAGAGATCCGCAGAGTCTCGCAGTGAAGTTTTTACAGGGTAGTTCACCGTTGCTTTCCCCAACCCAACGCACTGAGCCGTACGACAGCCACGAATGGTAAGTCATACGTTGCCACCCCCTTGGCACTTTGAGCCGGTGTGGGATAAGGGGGCCAATAATCCAATAGGTCGCAACAATCTTGATCTTCTCTTTTTTCTTTTTCTAGGTTGAGAAGAATAAACACTGCAGTGAATTCTGATCCCACCTGGCATCACAACAGTCGAACAGCAAAAACCCAAAGAGTTGGCAACGGGCCTGCCAGCTTAGAAATTAGCCCATTTCATAAATCTTCATCCTGGCCAGTATCTGTAAAGTATAGTCATCATAATGCTTTCCACTACATATTATAATAGAGCTTTTACATTCGCAAAAATGTGGACCAGAGTTTGGGGCTGCTGAGCCCTCCAGGGCCCTTTCCCATTGAGCCCTTAAGCTGGCTTCAGTTCACTCTGTGTGTGAGAGGGTGGGGGGAGCAGCCAGACCCCCCCCCCATCTCCTGCTACACACCTCTCCCTCGACTATGTGGGAGAGGCCTGGCCTTGTGAGGCTGGGGCCTCATCCACCAATGGCATACCTCATGGGTCTCTTCCCATCTTGCCCCCTCTCTTCCCCGATGTTTCATAGGCCAGCTTTCCTAGCCCGGTTGGCCTGAGGAAGGTGAGTCCACCACTGTTGCCACCCTGCCTTCCAGGCTACTCCCCAGCAAGGTACAGTGCCAGGACCCACTTCTTTGGTGCATAGTGTGGTGAGCCAGCCCAGTTCTGGGGCTGGCCCAGCCATGTGACATCTCACCTAAACTGCCCATCAATTCCCCCAGCTGGCATGCCATGCCCAGAGGCTAGGGTTGCAAGCCTCCAGGTAGTGGCTGGAGATCCCCCGGAATTACAACTGGTCTCCAGGCCACAGAGATCAGTTCACCTGGAGAAAATGGCTACTTTGAGGGGTGGACTCTATGGAATTATGCCATGCCAAGGTCCTTTCCCTCTCCAAACCTCTCTTTCTCCAGGTTTCTCCAGGTTTCACCCCCTAGATCTCCAGGAATTTTCCGACTTGGAGCTGGCAACCATACCACAGGCACTTCGGCCATCTTGGCCATGGGGGTGTCTGCCCAGGCTGTGCTGCTGCCCCCATCAGATGCAGTAAGTGCAGGGGGCAGGGGCACTACCTCAGACATCCCCACAGGTACAGGTAAGGGTCCCTATATACCTAGTATTAAGGCCCAAACTAGACGTAATATCAGCATTATTACATTAGAGTTATTCTCTTTCCTAAAATCCAACAATTCATTTATTTTTCTCTTTTTATGAATTTGGAATCTATCTTGAATCAATTCCACTTTGCTCAACAGAAAAATTAGAAGACAGCAGGGAGAAACGGATGTTCTGCCGAATTTCAGAAGTTTACTCTGTTGCTCCTCAGATGTAGGCAATGTCTTCCCAAACTTCCTTTCAAGAAAGCCAGGCACATCCTCTCGTAATCACACCTTCATCAGTTCTGTGCAGAGTTAACATGGGTCTCCACTTAACTGATCCATAGTTTTTTTTAATACTCTCTGTGCCACCCATGATGTTGTACTCACTGATGAAAAAGAAACCATTTCTTTGATTACCTATCAGATGTGCTTTTAAATAAGAAAGACAGTTTGCCTCCTTTATTTTTTTGTGATTGCTGTGATAGCGGGTGTGTGTTTGGAGTGAGCAGGGTGGGGGGATGCATTATGGCAGGAAGGCAGCATACTATATTACTAAGAAAAGATCTACTACACAGCTGAAGCTATTTTCCCCAAGAAGTCTGGATCTATCATATCATTTCCCTTTGGGGAAGGCAGATCATGTTTGCATCCATCAAAAAACATTTAAAGCAATTATTATTTTTGAAAAAGGAAATGTGCCAACGGCACAGCTTGGGTCGCTGACTCGCCAGCCTCCAGGTTGTGGCTGGAGATCTCCTGAAATTACGACTGATCTCCAGGTGACAGAGATCAGCAGAAAATGGCTGCTTTGGAGGGCAGACCCTATGGCATTATAACCCAATTGAGTACTTTTCCCTCCTCAAATTCTACTCTTTCCAGACTCCACCCCCCCAAATCTCCAGGAATTTCTCAACCTGGACCTGGCAACCCTATGCACAACCCAGTGGTTTCATACAGAATAACAAGAAGACAATAGAAAGGAAATTATCTCATCGTGCCCATGGATGCTCTCCACATTACAGTATCTGATGACTTAGACACTACTCTTCCTGAGGAACTTTGGTAGGACAGGACATGGGAAAAACAGGAAGGGGAGGCATGGAGAGACTAAGACAGACTGAGGTCCCTGAAATAGAACCTGGGGAGAAAGTCATATTTAGTTTGGCCCTCAGGTAGGTTCTTCCATGTGGCACTTCCAATGGAACACAGAAAGGTGTTACATACCCACCTGATTACATAATATTATCATCAGCAGTATTTCAAAAATGATGATTGGAAGCACTAGATATGGAAGCTCTTAGGGCCAATTATAACCTGTAATTGAGATCTGGTAAATATTTCTGCGTGGTTCAATCTTTATGTTGCATTGGTACAGTGCAATAAAGTTAACCACGAGCAACACCCTGGTGATACAGTCATTTCTTCCCATATCAATACCACTGATACTGCTGCAGGGATGGTGTACAGCATTAGGTTAAGACTAAAGATGACATACCAAAGCTACTGGTATGCCACCAATATAGTTGCAAAATATGAAGTTTAGGAAATTCTCAATTTGAATCTTGATCAGATTGTTATTTAAACTGCTGTAATCCTTAATTCTGTATGACCTCTGTCTTGTTCAAACATAGGATCAAAAATTTAACAGTAACAGTGCTTCGCAAGCATTCCTCAAAAGTAATCAGAAAACAAGCTCAGGTCTCAGACCAATAACTGTGACAACAACTAGCTTGCTTTTCCAGGAACCAAGGTTGCTTTTCTCAAACAATTTGTCCAATGGACTCAAAGTATGAGAGATACTGAGAAATGTCTATGAGTGTGTAAATATTCTTGTAAAACAAATTCAATAGTCATTTTGAGCAATAAAGCTTATATTCTAAAAGTATTAGGCAAAATGGTGAATTAAAAGTTTTGAAGACACGAAGTGTCACGTCTTTCAAGCATCTTTGTCAAAGTCAATTCACTGCAAACTGCAAACACTCCTGTCACAATGTTTAAGTCGAGCCTGACATTCATTCAAACACTGTCTACAGGACTGAAAATAGAAACAGAAGTTTTAACATTAACACCTGCTAAGAAGAGATCAAAAAAGACCTACTGAAAAGCTTCTTATTTATGACACTCTATAGAATGGCTGAGTTTCACCATCTGTTATGAAGAGCCAAGGAACATTAATCAGCCGATTATTACTGTACTGACTAGCAACATATGGAACAAAAACCTTTTAATTTATCCAGATTTCTTTTTTACTTTCTTAAAATAAAGAACAACAAACTTCTATGGAGCTATAATTGATGGCAAAATTAAATGTCATAATACAGGTTAAGCTATAGCAATAAAACATGCTAGTTCCTACTCCGGTTTAGCTATAGGTTGAATGGTGGCACTCACCTGTTTGTATGTTTTGGGGCCAAGGACAAGGGTAGCAGGGCTTCCTCACAGACCCTGTCTAGGTGGATTGTGACGGCCATTAGCAAGGCCTATTCCCTGGCAGGGGTGGCTTGCCCGCTTCATGTCAGAGCCCACTCCACGCGGTCCCAAGCATCCTCTTCGGCACTCCTCAGGGGGGTGCCCCTGGTTAACATTTGTAAAGCAGCCACATGGTCCTCTGCAGACACCTTTGTCAGGCATTACGCCGTTGATGTCAATGCGGAGCAGGATGTATCTGTGGCCAAGGCTGTCTTACACTCCCTTTTTTCCTGAGGGAGTTTTGGAATGACTTTCTTGGCGTACCTGTTGGGTACCCTTGAGTGAAAGTGTATATATGTACCTGGGGGTGTGTATATATGTAAATATTGAGTATTTATGTGTCCTTACACAGTATTTTTACATAGATGTATATATGCATATCTATTTATTGTTGTTCTTGTTTGCTTAATAAAATTGTGTTGGACTTCACCCCCGCCTTCCTTATTGTGTGAAGCTTGGTACACTCCCATGTGTGGAGGCACAGAAGAACGAAGATGAAAACAGGGTTAACATACCTGTAACTTATGTTCATCGAGTTCTTCTGTGCTGACACACAACCCTCCCTCCTACCCCGCTGTGAACTCCAATGCACAATACTGTGATGGCTGTAACAGAAATTGGTGTTTTTAAGGTGTTATGGCTGGAGTGTGTTGGTCAAGCGGCGGCAAGGGAGAACTGAGGGAAGGGGCCGTTGGTCGCTGGAGGATCACGTGACCGTTTGGGCGGGGAAAACGGTCGCTGAGGCGCGCGACAAACGGCCCCTTCGGAGCCATGGAAGCTCTAGAAAATTCTCCGGCGGCTGGCCTGCGCCTGCGCCTGCGCGCCCACTGCCAAATGAGTGTGGCTTCCCGGCACAGGGCCATGGACACTGTGCCCCCCTGCTGATTCACGTAGTACATGGCAGTCGTGTTGTCCGTCTGCACCAACACCTGACGATTTCTCAGCAGTGCTGTAAGAGACACAAGTGCGAAACGAATGGCCCTTAGTTCAAGCACATTGATATGGAGGGTCTTTTCCCTGTCAGACCAGACATCTTGCACAGACACATCACCACAGTAAGCCCCCCATCCCAACAGAGAGGCATCAGTGGTAACCGTGATGTCATGGTGTTGATACCCAAAAGGGGTCCCTTTAAACAAGTTGTCATCAGACAGCCACCAGTCCAAGGAGGAGAGGATGACCCTCGGGATAGAGAATTTGAGGGACGGAGGGTGCAGCAGAGCATCGTACCTCCGCACAAACCAGTTCTGGAGAGGGCGCATACGCAGCCTAGCGAAAGGCACCACAGAGGTGGCCGCTGCCATATGCCCTAGTAAGCACTGGATAGTGCGCACAGACTGGAATCGGTTCCTTTTAAACATGGACACTAGACCCCTTAGGGACCGAGCCCTCTCCAAGGGGAGCAGGGCCTTACCCTCCACAGAGTCTAACAGTGCACCAATGTAGGACACCTTGCAGTTGGGCACCAGCTTGGATTTCTCCAAGTTCACCAGGAGCCCCAGGCGTTGGCAAGTGCTAAGTACCAAGGCAATGTCCTGCACCAGCCTAGACTCCGATTCAGCCACGATGAGCCAGTCATCGAGGTACGGAAAGATGGTACAGCCTTCTTCCCGTAGGAAGGAAACCACAGGGGCCACACATTTAGTGAACACTCGTGGGGCAGTGGACAGGCCAAAGGGGAGCACCTTATACCGGAAAACCCTTTGCCGGTAAACAAAGCTCAGGTACTTCCTGTGCTCCTTCCGTATGCCCACGTGAAAGTATGCGTCTTTTAAGTCAAGAACCGCAAACCAATCTCCCTGTTTCAGCAAGGCGATCACAGCCGCCAACGTAACCATTTTGAATTTGGTCACCTTGAGGAAGGCATTAAGGCCCCTCAGATCTAAAATGGGACGTAAGCCCCCATCCTTCTTAGGGACCAGGAAGAACCTAGAGAAGAAACCCTTTACAGAGTCCTCATAGGGCAATTCTTCCACAGCACCCTTGGCCAAGAGCGACACGATCTCCGCATCCAGCTCGGCCATAGTGTTATTGACAGCTGTCAGGGGTGAACTGCATCTAGGCAGCTCAACAAACTCCAGCCCGTATCCCAGTTCAACAATCGTTAAGACCCATGAGTCAGATGTTATTGACTCCCACTCAGAGAGGAGTGGACTCAGTCTGTCCGAAAAGTTCGGGGATACGGCTGGCGCGACCCGTCAGTACTGCCTCCCGGCGCCCTGCTGATCTTTCTGCTGGGCCGGTTGCTGTGCCGAACGAGGCTTGAAGGGCCGACGCCTCCTCTGCTGTTGTGCGGGAGGGTAAGGCCGCTGCTGGTAGGCAGGATACTGCTGGTAGCCCGGCCGCTGTTGTTGGTATCTGCCCTGGTAATGGTAAGGGCCAGACCGGGGAGCGTACCGTGACCTGGAGGAGGGCTTGTCCGCTGGAGCCAGACCCAAGGACCGCGCCGTCTGCCTGTCCTCCTTTTTCTTCTTCAGGGTCTCGTCGGTGGACTTGGAGAACAGCGAGTCCCCTTCAAAGGGCATGCTCTCCACCCTGGAACGCACCTCTTGGGACAGGGCCGTCGACCGCAACCAAGAGTGGCGCCTGAGGACCACCGCCGACGCCATCCCTCTAGCAGCAGTGTCAGCAGCGTGGCTCCCAGCGTTCATTTGCTGTTTAGACAGCCGGACAGCCTCTGTTTGCAGCAGGGACACCACAGCCTTCTGCTCAGGAGGGAGGTCTCGGGTATAGGATGCCAACTTCTCCCAGAGGTACAGTTGGTACCCTGCCATGATGGTCTGGTAGTTGGCAATCCTCAGACCCAGCGAAGCTACAATGTACTGGCGCCTGCCCATGGCATCAAGCTTCTTGCCCTCTTTATCGGCAGGCACCGAGGAGTGACCCGATCGTCGGGGGTTGAACTCCTCTGTGACCAAGGAGGAAGGTGGAGGGTGCTTCACCAACGCCGGCCAGGTGCCCTGCTTGATCTTGTAAAGCTGCTCGATGCGCTTGGATGTTGGAGGTTGATCACAGGGCACCTGCCACACCTTCTCCACAATCTCCTCAATACCCTCGAGCATGGGGAAGCCAACGTACGCCGGATTATCCCCATAGATACGCTTGAGGAGCTTGTCCTTGGTCTGGGGGACTGCTGAAGAGATATCCATCTCGAGAGCCTTGGCCATCCTTGCCATCTGGTCGGCGTAGATGCGGAGGTCCTCGAATGGCGAGTCCGCAGATGGCACTAGCTCCTCAGCTGGCGATGGTTCGGACCAGGACTCCGACTGGTAGCCAAAACTCCCCACTTCCTCCTCATCGGAACCGAGCTCGGATTCCTGAGCCCGGAGTGGAGGGGGAGCCCACGCCGACCTCGATGTCGAAGGCCTCGGTTCCGACACGGAGAAGCCCGCAGGTGCCCCCTCCCATTGGCAACGGTATGGCGAGGGGAGGTAGGAAGCCTGTCGATGCCGGGACGCAGTGGACCGGACTGATCGGACACTGTCTCCGGAACCATGCCGCTCACGACCGACCGGAGGTGGAGACGGACGGACAGGCGACGGACGGCTCCGACGAGGAGACAGGCTCGGTTCCAGCCTCGGCGACCGAAGGGCAAGCGATGGTCGGCTCCGACGGCGCGGGCTCGGCTCCGGCCCCGACGAGAATTCTGCGGGCACCGTCTCGAAGGCCATCGGATCCGGCACCGGCACGGAGATGCCTTCTGGCTCAGGGGAGCCCAGATGAGGGGAAGGCGTGTGAGGAAGCACGATGACCTCCTCCTGAGGAGCGGGACGCGGCGACCGATGATGCTTGGTCTTCTTCTTCTTCTTCGCCGGTTCCGAAGAAGACCTCGGAACCGACGCGCTCCTCGCCTTCGAAGGGGACCTCGGCTTCGACCTCTTAGGCTTCATCGGAACCGATCCCGACGTCGGTTCCGACCGGGGACTCGGTACCAGGATCCTTGGTTCCGACGTAGGTCTCGGATCCGACCTGGTAGATGACGCGCTACGGGGCGGCAGCACCGGTCCCTGCGCTGGAGAGGCCGCTCTCGACGCCGAGGTACTCGGGGGACGCGGTTTCGACCCCGACCTCGCGGAGGCCACTGAGCCAGCTCTTGAATGCCGTTCGGCAGAGGGGCTAGGGCCGGCCTTGGGGGAGGGCAACGGAGCGCCTCCAGACATGACCTTCTGCCACAGGGAGGAGTTCAGTCGGGCCTTGCGCTCCTGCCGGGCCTTGCTGGTGAAGCCCTGGCAAATCTTACAGGCCGACACGTTATGGGTCTCCCCCAAACAAAACAGGCACAGTTCATGGCCATCGGTCTTGGCCATTTTCGTGTGGCATTGGAGGCAATGCTTAAAGAGAGCCTTTGAGGCCATCTTCAGGGGCACGCGAAAGGAAGGTCAAAAACAGTCCGAGTCAAATTACCGAGTCCACAACAAAGTCCAAAACGAGATCCGAAGAGTAGTCGAGGTCACGAAGTCCGAAGTCAAAAGCCAAGCAATCAGTCAGAATAAAGCACGAAGCACAAAAAAGCACAGAGCAACGAAGCTCACGTTCTCTCCAAGCGGCGGCAAGAAGAGAACTGAGGGAAGGGGCCGTTGGTCGCTGGAGGATCACGTGACCGTTTGGGCGGGAAAACGGTCGCTGAGGCGCGCGACAAACGGCCCCTTCGGAGCCATGGAAGCTCTAGAAAATTCTCCGGCGGCTGGCCTGCGCCTGCGCAGTCCCCATGTGTGGAGGCACAGAAGAACGAAGATGAACCTGACTGTAGCCCTCTGCAGATGTTCCATTCCATTTAAGAAAACCAGGAACCCACTAACCATGCATATAAGGGGTTTAATATACCTGGTCATTGTCTTGTGTGAATTGTGCAACGTGGATTTTGCTTGAGAGTACAGTTGCCATTAACTTCACATAGGCTACTAGTTCACATCAACGAATGCATCTGACAAAGAGAAAACAGGGTTGACATACCTGTAACTTATGTTCATCGAGTTCTTCTGTGCTGACACACATGGGGACTGCGCAGGCGCAGGCCAGCCGCCGGAGAATTTTCCATAGCTTCTATAGCCCCGAAGGGGCCGTTTGTCGCGCGCTTCAGCGACCGTTTTCCCGCCCAAACGGTCACGTGCTCCTCCAGCGACCAACGGCCCCTTCCCTCAGTTCTCCTTGCCGCCGCTTAACCAATACACATAGCCACAACCTGCATAGACACCAATATTTGTTATAGCCCACACAGCATTGTGCATTGGAATTCACAGCGGGGTAGGAGGGAGGGTTGTGTGTCAGCACAGAAGAACTCGATGAACATAAGTTACAGGTATGTCAACCCTGTTTTCATCTTCGTTCTTCTGTGCCTCCACACATGGGAGTGTACCAAGCTTCACACAATAAGGAAGGTGGGGTGAAGTCCAACACAATTTTATTGTATCACACAAGAACCATCAACAAGTGTAAACAACATATAACTATACACAAATATACATACAAAAATAACACATATATACAATATACTCCCATATATACACCACTTGTATAAGGATATACTCAATAAATATATATAAGCATATATACATATAAAACATACAACTACAAAATTGTAGCATCATAGCGTAGCATCCCAGAACCCCTTAGGAAAAAAGGGAATGCAATACAGCCCTGGCCACAGCCACATCTCGCCCTGTATCCACATCCACAGCATAATGCCTGACAAAGGTGTCAGCCGTGGACCAGGTGGCTGCCCTACAGATGCTAGCCAACGGAACCCCCCGGAGGAGAGCCGAAGAGGCAGCCTGGGACCGCGTGGAATGGGCCCTAACCTGCAGCGGGCAACTCGCCCCAGCCAGGGAATAGGCCTTACTAATGGCCGTCACAATCCACCTGGACAGAGTCTGCGAGGAAGCCCTATTGCCCTTGTCCTTGGCCCCAAAACACACGAACAGGTGAGGACACTTTCGGAAGCCCTTTGTCCTGTCCAGATAGAAAGCTAGCGCCCTCTTCAAATCCAGAGTGTGCAGCGCCTTTTCCCCCTTGGAAGAGGGGTGAGGAAAGAATGCAGGAAGCGATATCTCCTGCGACAGATGAAAAGTGGACACTACCTTAGGCAGGAAGCCCAGGCAGGGACGCAATACCACCCTATTGGGATGGAATAAAAGGAAGGGGGGATCAGACCTTAGCGCAGAGAGCTCACTGACCCTCCTGGCAGAGGTTATAGCCACTAGGAATGCCACCTTGTACGATAGCAGGTCCAAGGGGCAGGTCGCCAAAGGCTCGAAGGGAGGCAACATTAGCCGTGCCAGCACCAAAGACAGTGACCATTGTGGTACAGCAGGCGACACTGGTGGGTAGAGGTTGAACATTCCCTTAAGGAACTGGCGGGACTTTGGGTGGGAAAAAACCGTGCTACCATCAACTCGAGAGTGGGTAGAAGAGATAGCTGCCAGGTGAACCTTGAGGGAGGTAACCCTTAATCCCTGGTCCCTCAGGAGGCACAAATAGTCAAAAATCAGCCCTAGGGAGCTATCCGTAGGCACCACCCCTTTCTCACGTGCCCAGGTCTCAAACCTCCGCCACTTGGCCTCGTAAGAGCGCCGGGTAGATGGCTTGTGGGCATTCAGGAGGACCCGTTCCACCTGCGTAGAAAAATTCAACGAGGAGGGACGATCCGCCAAGCTGCCAGATGCAGCTTCCCGGGGTCGTGGTGAAGAATGTCCCCGTTCTTCAAAAGATCCTGCCAAGGGGGCAGCTTCACATAGGTCCGCTGAGATAGCTGCAGGAGCCTTGGGAACCAGACTTGCCTCGGCCAAAATGGGGCCACTAAGATGCAGTCTGTCCTGTCCTCCTCTATTTTGCACAGGACCTTGGCTATCAAGGGGAAGGGCGGAAACATGTAATGCAACCCCCGGTTCCACGTAAACAGGAAGGCATCCCCAATAGAGAGCGGGTCGCTCCCTGCTCGGGAACAGAACGTCTGGGCTTTGGCGTTCTCCGCCGTAGCGAACACATCTATAACCGGGTGTCCCCACATCTGGAAGATCAGCCCACTGCACCCGTCGTTGAGCTCCCATTCGTGGTCTATCAACAGAACCCTGCTCAGGGCGTCCGCCCGAGCGTTGTCTGACCCAGCCACATGTATGGCTCGCAGAGTGACGCCATTCTTGACCACCCACTGCCAGGTGAGCGTGGCTTCCCGACAGAGAGTCATGGACGCTGTGCCCCCTTGCTGGTTCACGTAGTACATGGCAGTGGTGTTGTCTGTCTGTACCAAAACGTGACGATTTCGCAGCAGAGCTGTAAGGGACACAAGCGCAAAACGAATGGCTCTTAGTTCCAAAACATTGATATGTAGCGCCTTTTCACCTTCAGTCCAGACGTCCTGGACACAGACATCCCCACAGTAAGCCCCCCATCCCAGCAGAGAGGCATCAGTGGTCACCGTGACGTCAGGATGTTGATAACTGAAAGGGAAACCTCCAAACAAATTGCCCTCAGACAACCACCAATCCAGCGAGGACAGTACGCTCCTAGGAACGGAGAGCTTGAGGGACGGAGGGTGCCGAAAGGCATCATACCTTCGTACAAACCAGTTCTGGAGAGGCCGCAAATGCAGCCTGGCGAGGGGGATTACAGAAGTGGCAGCAGCCATATGGCCCAGTAAGCACTGGATAGTGCGTACCGGTTGAAAACGGTTCCTCTTGAACATGGACACAAGACCCTTTAGGGACCTAGCCCTCTCCTGGGGGAGCAGAGCCTTACCCTTCACAGAGTCCAGAAGTGCACCAATGTAGGAGACCGTGCGACTGGGGACCAATTTAGATTTTTCCAGATTAACCACGAGGCCCAATCGGTCGCATGTGGTAAGCACCAGATCAATGTCCTGGACTAATCTGGGCTCAGACTCAGCCACGATGAGCCAGTCATCAAGGTACGGGAAGATTGAACAACCCTGCTCCCGAAGGAAGGAGACCACAGGAGCAACACATTTAGTGAACACCCGTGGGGCAGTGGACAGGCCAAAGGGGAGCACCTTGTACTGGAAGACCCTTTGCCGGTAGACGAAGCTCAGGTATTTCCTGTGTTCTTCACGTATCCCCACATGAAAATATGCGTCCTTCAGATCCAGGACCGCAAACCAATCCCCCTTCCTGAGCAGGGCAATCACAGTTGCCAACGTTACCATTTTAAACTTAGTCACCCTCAAATAGGCATTAAGGCCTCGTAAGTCCAGAATGGGACGCAACCCCCCGTCCTTTTTGGGGACTAGGAAGAACCTGGAGAAGAACCCCTTCACAGAGCCTTCATAGGGCACTTCCCCTATAGCCCCCTTGGCCAAGAGCGATGTTATTTCAGTGTCCAGCTCGGCCATAGTGTTATTGACAGCGGTCAGCGGTGAACCGCATCTCGGCAGTTCAATGAATTCCAGCCCGTACCCCTTCTCAACAATAGTTAAGACCCATGAGTCAGATGTTATTGACTCCCACTCCGAGAGGAATGGCCTCAGTCTGTCTGAGAAGTTCGGTGGTACGGCTGGGTTGACCCTTCAGTACTGCCTCCCAGGGCCCTGCTGCTCCTTCTGCTGGGCTGGAGGCTGCGAGGAACGAGGTTTGAACGGCCTACGCCTCCTGGGCTGCTGCTGAGGAGGGTAGTGTCGCTGCTGATAAGCCGGGAACGGTTGGTAACTCGGCCGCTGCTGCTGGTACCTGCCCTGGTAGTGGTAAGGGCCGTACCTGGGAGCGTACCGTGGCTTGTAGGCAGGTTTGTCCGTGGGAGCTAGGCCCAAGGACCGTGCCGTCTGCCTGTCCTCTTTCTTTTTCTTTAAGGCCTCATCGGTCGACGCGGAGAACAGTGATTCCCCTTCGAAAGGTAGGCCTTCCACCCGGGACCTCACTTCCTGGGAAAGGGCCGTAGACCGCAGCCATGAGTGGCGTCGGAGGACGATGGCGGAAGTCATCCCACGAGCTGCCGTGTCGGCCGCATGGCTCCCTGCATTTAGCTGTTGTTTCGACAGGCGGACAGCTTCCGTCTGCAGGAGCGACACCACTGCCTTCTGTTCAGGGGGGAGGTTGCCAACATAGGATGCCAACTTTTCCCAGAGGTAGAGCTGGTACCCAGCCATAATCGTCTGGTAGTTGGCAATCCTTAGCCCTAGGGACGCGATGGAATACTGCCGTCTACCCAGGGCATCTAGCTTCCTTCCCTCCTTGTCAGGTGGCGCTGAGGGTGCTCCAGAGCGGCGAGACTGGAACTCCTCCGTGACGAGCGATGAAGGCGGAGGGTGTTTCAACAACGACGGCCAGGTGCCCTGTTTAATCTTGTAAAGCTGCTCAATCCTCCTCGAGGTGGCAGGTTGGTCACAGGGCACCTTCCACACCTTCTCGACAATTTCCTCTATCCCCTCAAGCATGGGGAAGCCGATGGTTGCAGGATTGTCCGCATAGACCCTCCTGAGCAGCTTGTCCTTGGTTTGGGGGACGGCTGAGGAGATGTCCATTTCTAAAGCTTGAGCCATCCGAGCCATTTGATCTGCGTAGATTCTCAAATCTTCATATGGAGAACTACTGCTCGGCGCCACGTTGTCGTCCGGTGAAGGCTCGGAACAGGACTCGGAACCGTAATCTCCGACGCTGCCGATGTCCTCCCCTTCGGAACTGTGCGATTCCTCTCCCCGGGCCGGCGGAGGGAACCATGCCTGCCTAGAGGTCGAGGGCCTCGGTTCCGAGTATGCAAAACCAGGAGCCCCTTCCCATTGGCAATGGAAAGCGGGAGGCAGATCCGAAGCTTGACGATGACGGGAGGCCAACGAGCGCACGGAACCGACACTCCCCTCCTCGGACCGACGTCGCTCACGACTGGAAGCAGCTGCTGGCGAGCGGTGACCAGAAGACGACCGATCCCGGTGACTCGGAGGCGGGCCTGGATCAGCTACCGGGGAAGGTGCCGATGGTACAACCTCGAACGCGCCCGGGTCCGGCACATCCTCCGGAACCGGAGAGCCCAGGTGAGGAGATGGTGTACGCGGTATCAGGATGACCTCCTCCGTCAGAACCGAGCGTGGAGAGCGATGACGGTGTTTGGTCTTCTTCTTCTTAGCCGGTGGCTCTGAAGAAGATCTCGGTACCGACGCAGCTCTGGATGACGACGAGCGCGGCTTAGCCACTGGAATCGACCCAGCCGTCGGTTCCGACCGAGGGCTCGGAACCACGATCTTCGGTCCCGAGGCGGCAGCTCTCGGATCCGACGCGGTGGAAGAAGCGCTTCGGGGCGGCCGCGCCGAACCCTGCGCTGGAGAGGTTGTCTTCGACGCCGCGGCACTTGCGGGGCGTGCAGACCGAGCGGAGGACACCGAACCCGCTCTCGAGCGCCCTCCGACAGAGGGGCTTGGGCCAGCCTTGGGGGAGGGCAGCGGTGTTGCCGTCGACATGACCGCTTTCCAGAGCGAGGAGTTCAGCCGGGCCTGCCTATCTTGACGGGCCTTATTCGTGAACCCCTGGCAGATTTTACAGGCGGTCACATTATGGGTCTCCCCCAGACAAAAAAGGCACAGGTCGTGGCCATCGGTCTGCGCCATTTTAGTATGGCACTTCAGGCAACGCTTGAAGAGCGCCTTAGAGGCCATCTTCAGGGGCGCGCAAATAAGAGAGGTCAACCAGTCCGAGTCAAAAACCGTTCTTTAATTACCGTCCAAATCAGTATCCAAAAAGCGAAGTCCGAAGTCCAAACCGATGTCCAAAAAACCAGAAGATCAATCACAAGCAATAAGCGCAGAGCAACGAAGCTAACGTTCTCCCCAAGCGGCGGCAAGAAGAGAACTGAGGGAAGGGGCCGTTGGTCGCTGGAGGAGCACGTGACCGTTTGGGCGGGAAAACGGTCGCTGAAGCGCGCGACAAACGGCCCCTTCGGGGCTATAGAAGCTATGGAAAATTCTCCGGCGGCTGGCCTGCGCCTGCGCAGTCCCCATGTGTGGAGGCACAGAAGAACGAAGATGAACTGTGGTTCTCGAAAGCTTGTCCTACAGTAAAGTTGGTTAGTCTTAAAGGTGCTACTGGACTCTTTTCTATTTTGCTACTATACTAACACAGCTAACTCCTCTGGATCCACATCAATGGAACAGGAGGTCTGCAGGATGAACTCTATAAACATTAGGTCAAATTAATAGTCATATTGTTTTTATAATAAAAAGGTTTAATGCAGTTGCTTTTGGAAGTCATTGAATGTGTCCTGAGATAAAATGCACCTCCCAGTCTTCTCCTCAAAGTTCACCAGGGTTACCAATCTCCCTGTTGGGCCTGGCTTTCCTGTGTGGCTAGCAGGCTGCTGCCTGGCTAGCAGGCTGCTGCTTGCACACACACACACCCTCTGATTGGTCAGCTATAGAACTCTGTGTTCTGAGTTAAAAATCAGGTAAAGGAAACTGCAGACTGTTGAAGAAAGATAGTACAAGACTCCTGAATAGGGATTTTATATAAAAGTCAGTATGGCAACTGAGTTTTTAAATGTTCATGGGGAGATGGTTCATGACCTTTCTAGGGGCCATTTTGATGCGAACCTCTCACATGAACCTGCCAAAGTGCCCACCACACCATCCCTCCCTCAGTCCAACTGCACTTCACACCTCTCACAGCCATCACCTCTTACTGCCCCCAAGAAGCCTCCTGGCAGACATCATGCAAGATACACTGATGCTAAAAGGAGGAAGCAACTTAGAGATGCGGCAAAGAAATATGCACATCATACTCCTGTGGTTCACCGAGCAGCAGTGGCCAAGTACCAGCAAGATCACCCCGAGGTGCACAGAGCGGCAGAATCTCTCTATGACTCATCCTGGAAGATGAGTAGAGAGGTGCTCACTTCCACGGAAGGTCAAGGCTCACTCAAGCATGGCATATGATCCTTCGCTACCTTCAAGCTGCCTCTTAACCTCATCCATGCAGAAACACCCCTGTTCAGCATCTCAAAACAAAGCAACATGGCCCAAGTGCTGCAGAACTGTAAGCTCATTGTTTGGGATGAGAGCACCATGGCACACAAGGGGTGTTTTGAGGCACTGAGCATAACTCTCAAAGATGTCAGGGGCAATGAGAGAGTGATGGGGGGGGGGAGTAACCGTACTGGAGAATTCCAGCAAACTCTGCCAGTAGTCCCAAGGGTAACTCAAACTGATGAGGTTACTGTGTGTGTCAAGACGTTGTGGTCCCTCATCAGGAAACTCTCACTAAGAAAGAACATGAGGGTCCACTTGAGAGGTGAGATGTCCGCTGGGGAATTCTCTGGACTCCTACTATAAATAGGGGACAAAGAGTATCCTGAGTCTAAGGGAAAGGTGACCATCCCTGCAGGCCTGGGCACAGTAGTGACGACTCTAGCAGACCTAACAGCCATGATATACCCTGATATTGCGACTATCACGAAGAATTCCATGGATTGGCTGAGCAAGCATGACATTCAGACCCCCAAGAATGACAAGGCTGCCATCATTAATGAAACACAACTTAACTCCCTCAAAGGGGTAGAAATGGAGTACAGATCTGTGGACTCAGTGATGCAAATGGATGATGTGGTCCACTACCCCGTGGAGTTCCTCAACACGCTCAACCCTCCTGGCTTCCCAGACCACAAGCTTCTCAAAGTGGGGGCTCCAGTGATGCTGCTCTGGAACCTCAACCCACCCAAACTCTGCAATGGCACCAGACTGCAAATGAAAGCCCTCCACAGAAATGTCGAGGCCACATTGTTCACCAGCAGTGCTTGGGGGGGGGCAGTCGGTGTTCATACCACACATACCACTCATACCATCAGAGAACCCCTTCGAATTCAAGAGACTGTAGTTCCTCCTCAAGGCCTGCTTTGCTATGACGATCAACAAGTCCCAGGGGCAGACACTGAAGGTGGCAGGAATTGACTTGAGGGAGGACTGCTTCTCACATGGGCAGTTCTACGTGGCCTGCTCCAGAGAGAGCTCACCCAGCAGCCTGGTGATCCTAGCACCTGAGGGGAAAACCACCAATGTGGTCTACAAAGAGATCCTTCAGTAGAAAAAAATGGTTGTAAGTATTTTTCACTTTATTTATTGCACTACAATCTTTTCCTTTTAAAAAGGAATATATTTAAGTTCATCAAAAGGAATATATTTAAGTTCATCCAGGGCAGAATGGTAGTGGTGACTGAGTAATGGGAATATCTCTTCAGATAGGCTTCTTCAATATATCAAGAGGAGGATGTCATATCTCACCAATGTGGACTTCTCTGCTGTTACAATATATTTCTCCCACGCAACAGATAGCACTGATTGCAACTCCAAGGTGCTGTAGAAGAATAGTGCCTCTGGACCTGAAGCGCTATGGGGTGATCCAAGTCAACTCGATTCCTCCCGACAGGATGCTAGCTACTTACCTGTTACATGTAACCACTTTCTCAGGGGATAATAATCATTTCAGTTTTTGTCCAGCATATAATCACAACCGAGTTCTTTCCTTAGTCAATGATCTTATTCCAAGTGAGTTTACTGAAAATTTTGTGGAGAACATGCTCAATAGGTGAACTTATTTAACTGAAGAAGTGGTGGTGTTCCTGGTCACTTAGCTCACCGACTGACTGAATTGTATAAAGCAATTCACCCTTTTTTCACTCTTTTGCACCTACCTGCACAAACAGGTGCACCATTTAAATGACCAATAGAAGGCACTACTTCTTTTTCGTACCTGTGCAGTCAGCAGATTCTATTTTAAAAAGTGATTGCATGATCCTCTGGATCCATGGGCATAGAGAGACATCGAAGTCTGAACTCAAATATCTCAGACTTCATTTTTCAACCATGTGCCTTTTAAAACAGCACTCAGCACTCAGCTTAAGTGACTTCTGTAAAAAAGCAGTTTTATCATGCAAATGGACATATCCACCTTCAGCTGGACAAATGACTGACATGCTGTAAGCTGGACTGGCAAGAGCATAATTAATTTCAAGGTGAGATTTCTTGTTCTCAATAAATTATCTTCTAATTATAATTTAAATAAAGTATTGTAAAACATTTTAATAACAACAATATTCGATTTATATACTGCCCTTACTATATAAAGGTGAACACTTGGGTAATATGGTTTATACATATCAAGTATAGTCATCTACACAGTCCTGTTTTGTTTAATGTTTTTGTTGGCACTTGGTTCCTTCCTTTGAAGCATCAGTGGTTACTAGTTAGGAAGCTAAAAATTCAAAATGGTGTCTTGGATGGAAGTCAGCAAACATGCCTTGATTCGATCATATTAGGAGATAAGAAACAAAAATGTTCGTCCTGAAGTGGCCAATGACATCTGGTAATTTGTTCTGATTTTCCACTCTAATATTTAGCTCAGCTCCCTTGTTTGGGCCACCTCCTAGCCTATCCCATATCTCTGTTATGGATCATCATTCACTACTTGTCTTCATTTGTGGCATTTTTATCATCAGTGCAAAAGGAGACAGAGACCCTTTCTCAATATGTTTTACAAACCATTGTATTTTGGAGTTCTGTAACATTGCCCTTACTCCTTTGGAGACATGATTAAATGAGAGCAAACCCTAACACAAGGTCCACAAATGTGCTGCCTCATGACAAACATGTCTTTGTGAGCATTTTTGCTGGGAATGTAAAGAGGTTGGGGGACTTAACCAGGGATGCTTTTCAGAAGTGAAAATTCATGTGAAGTCCAAGGGACCACACAAATAATGCTTCCTGCCTCCCCCCCCCCCCCCGCAATCTAGAAACAAGGTAAGAATTCATGATGACAAGTAATTAGTTGCAAACTATTTCCTTCTCTACAGTGGCACTTATTTTGAAAGAAAGAATCAGTGAGCTCCGGGAATCAGTGGAGTCTCATCTCTGATATCCAGAGTATGAAAGGAGGATAGTGAGATGTGCTTATCTGCTCGCAATTGCCCTGGAGTTTTGGCGGGAACTTCAAAGCAGCTAGGATTCCTGTTGTATCTCAGTACCTCTGAAATCTACCATTCTATAACCACATTATAGTACTTGAGGACCAGGGGCAACCACAAAATTTGGCCACCAACAAGGCCAGCCCAAATGTATGTATTCCTGCTAATAACTGAACCAGACTGTGCTTATCTGGCTGTCTTTTACCACTCCTTCTTTTGCTTCTTGTACACCACCTTGTTTTACCCCCATACAACCCCACAAAATATATTCCTCTACTTTATATTCCTCTATTTCACCCCAGTGCACCCATAATTGTTCTGATTTTCTAGCCATGTTTAAGAGATCAGGAATATCCTATGGGTAGGCATTCTCCTCAACTCTTGTAAGAAGAGGAGGACTAGCTCTGTCCCTCAAGTTTCTGAGGGGGACAAACCAAAGAGGTCAGGGGTCTGTTTACACTTTGCTCTCAAGTGCTCTGACACTATTGTTTGATGGATGGGATGCTTTTTTTTAGGGATGCCCTTTTCATCTTCCTCTCTTTGTTACACTCTCCATCTTTTCTCTCCATTTTGCACCATGGATGCAGGATCTCCCATTGGCAAAGCAAAGCAAAATATTTATTCTTGCGGCCGTGGGCCATAACATCCTAACCACATAGCACAGTTCATTTCAATACAAGTTAGACAGTCTATCATAACAAAATACAAATAGCACAGTTCATTTCAGTACCAGTTAGATAGTCCATCATAACAAAATACAAGATAATAAAATTTAAAATATCTGTACAAATAAATGATACAATAAAACCCTGGAATAAAATATATTTATAACTTGGCTAAAATTACTGTGGAAGCTAAAAGTCTTGTAGGAGCAGTGGGGATTAGTCTCTTCCTTATGTTTGTTGATATAAAGATAAAAGTGGCCACCTTAAAAGTAACACCTGGGATGGCATCAGCCAATAAAAACTCAATGGATTCCTCCTCTGAACCAGAGAAATTTGTGAGGAGTGGGTTCAGAAATTTGTTTCTAATGAGCTCATAAAAGGGGCAGCATAAAATGTAGTGAACAATGTCTTCCACTTCATTGGAACCGCAAGGGCAAAGGCGCTGAACTTCTGGTATTTTTTGATATCTGCCCTGGATATATGCTGATGGCATGGTTTGGAAACATGCTTGGGTAAATGCCTTTCTTAAATGACTGTTAGGGAAGTCAGCTAGGTAATGTGAAATACATTTATTTTTCTTAAACCTAGAGTACCAAAGACAGAATTTAGAGTGGCATACCTGGTTAATATCACATAAGGCATCCTTACCAAAAATCCACTCCTATATTTTACCTGAATCCCAGCACTTTACCATCTCTAGAGAGGGCAGGGAATACAGATGTAGTTTAGACCGCTGCTTCATGTCACTATAATACTGGAAATTGTATTTTACCAAATTTTACCTGAGGTGCTGTCAAGCTTTTTATAATATTTTAATAGCTTCCAAAGCACTCTTGATGTAATTGATGTTAGACCAAGTTCCAGTCTTAAGTGAGACGTGGGGGTCACCTGGGGGAGGCCCAAGATTTTCCTTAGAAAAGTGTTCTGGATAATTTCTAATTGCTTAAAAAAATTTCATTCCACCTCCAAATTTCTGCCCTATATAACATTTGTGCTATCATCACCCTGTCCTGAAAGAACTTTAGGGCCAGCAGAATTAATTGGCCACCTTTTGAGAAAAAGAATTTAAAATAATACCCATAGTGCATCACACAGTTGATAGAGTAGCATTAAGGTGTGCCTGCCATGACTGGGACCCCTGGAAAACTATGCCTAGGTATTTAAAGGAGGAACATTGCTCTATTTCATGGGCATTAACTGACCATCTGTGCTTAAGACAGTTGTTGCCAAAGACAACAATTTTGGGGAGTGTAGTTGATTCATAATTCCTTCCTATCATAGTCTGCCAGGCTGGCTAACAACCTTCTAAGACCAATTTGGATAAATTACACTATTGCCATGTCATCTGCATACAATAAAGCCATCGACATCCTTAGACTAGACAGCCAGATAGGGATCTTTCATCTTTCCTATCATGTATGGAGTTCACACATAAAGAACTTTTATTTCTTTTCTAAAGCTTAACCAAGGCTCTGAGTGTAAGTTTGTTTTTCTCTCCCATGCACACTCACTACATTTCATGTTTCTCAGCTTACTATTCACTCTGCTAACAACTCTAACCACAATTGCTTACTCAATTCTAACCATGGGTAAAAACCCTAGCTTCAACGCAGACTACAATTAATATGCTTGTAAGTTCACTAGTCATGGTCAGCAGCGAAAAAGAAATAACAGAGGAATTCATATGGTGAACACAGGAAGTTTGCAGGTCCATGGCAAGTTGCTAATCTTCTCATCATGGTTAAGAGATCAGGAAAATTACATCCTCATTTGTCTTCATCTCCAGTTCAATGCAACTGAGCCCATAACTTGCTTGTTACCTTGTACATACAATTAGACTCCTTGAGAAAGGAAAAGGTATTAAAGTAACATGAGGACTTGCCCTCAATATTTATTTTGATGACAATTTTAACCCCCTCCAAAATTAATTTCAGCATCTATCAAACCATGAAACATATTTTAAGAAATACATCATTTTAAAATAAAGCTGGGCAAAAGTTACTTGGCTGTAGCAGAACAATGATATCACCATTCATCTTAGATGAGCATAATAGTAAAATAAACTCCATTATCTTGAGGCTGCATTTTATAGGATTTAAGAACAACAACACTTGATTTACATACCGCCCTTCAGGACAACTTAATGCTACACTTAAGAGTGTTTTACAAAGTGTGTTGTTATTATCCTTTCTCCTTGTCCCCAATATGTACAGTTGTTCTGTGGTCAGAATCAAGAGGATCCTGGCAGCCTGAACGTATCCAGTCTCAGTGAAAAAAAGCATGCTATGGACCTGCTAAGGAAGCCCATCTTTTCCTGAAGCAATGTATATATAACGCAGCAGCTATTTTGCTCTTTAATGCAGCTGTCAGTTCAGTATCCTAAACAATCTGTCTGCTTAGTAAACCTCCAGCAAGAAAAAAAAAATCTTCCATCAGCCTGGAAAAACCCAAGTGTCTTTTGCAAATACAGAAAGGTGGTGAGAATATATGCTGCTTTCCCTTGACAATCTAATCAAATCTTGCTGTGGAATACCCGGTCTTGAAAACATGCTTCACACTTACCAGTGGTGTTAAGTAATGTGACCACTTTCAGTCATTCATAAGAAATGACTAAGGTAGCTATTATGATCCACTGAATCATTCATGCAACATGTAAGCACAAGCTGCTTGTCATGCGAGCTGATTTGAACAGATTAAAATTTAAATTTAAAGGGCATGTTAGCTCTAAAAGCAATTACTCTGTATCAGTGGAGCTTAAATTCCTATAGAAAAGACCAGAGGCTCATTTTTTGCAAAAAGAAAGCTGTGTATATGGTGGGCGGGCGGGTGGGTTCGGGAGGTAGGAAGGAGGGGAACAAGAGGGATGAAAATGAACCAAACTAAATCAGCTCCAATTTTCCATTTGAAGAAATCCAAAAATAATACCAACTTTAACATAACCATTAATAGAAATTTCCCCTTTCCATCTAAATATTCCTTCTTTCTCCCTAGTCTTCAAAAGACCTTAACTTCTAACTCACTAAATACCATCTGAAGCCATTCACTCAGTACCCTGAAATGCAAAATTCTTGCATTACAATAACTGGATTTTATTTCATAGTTCAGTGTTATACTTTAAGCAGACACCAGAAAGGCATTCATGCAGTGACAAGTTAATTATTCCATGGTCCAAGAATTCAAGCAATACCATATTAAACTGAAAGTTTATCATGAATATTTTCCAGAGAAGTCATTTATCTAATACTTATTTGGTACAATGGGCTCAGACGGTAATAGCATTGGGTTAAAAAAAATAGCAATCGTCTCTTTTTTTATTAAGCAATAATTCCTAAACCAGTTAGCAACACATCCGATAAAAACACACTTCACTCCATCCTGATACGACAGTATACTTTGCTATGTCTTATCATGCTATGATATTTCAAAATACTAGTTAGTAAGACAGGAAACAAAATAGATGAATTCCTCTTTCCTTTTTTCAATGTACTCAAAAATTGTGAAGGAGTTTTTTTAGCTTGAAGAAAAGCTAAAATTAGAAAAGTCACAGTTTTGTGTTGCCACCATCAAATCGGGCTCAGAAAAGCCCTTCCACCTAAAACAACCTTATCACTCATTTTTATGGCAAGTTCTGTAGGGCCTGAAAACTCTATTTGCTCCACCTATCACTAGCAAAAGGAATACATCTTTTCCAGTCAGGCTTGCTGGGTTTTTAGTGCATATGCACACAACCAGTCAAAAGCAACTGTGGAGTATTGTTTTTACTTTTGTATGGTTGTGAAAATGTCTAAAGCCAACATAGTAGCATCTTGAACTGTTTCCACTGACAAGAGATAGTATACTTCTTTGTGCATCTTTCCATTGCTCTACCATTTTTGTCTTCTGTTTTTCCTCCTAGAAACTTTCAGCCATCTTTAGCCCAGGAGAAAATGATGAGAGAGACTGTGGCTCAGTGGTACACCATCTGCTTGGCATTCAGAAGGTCCCAGGTTCAATCCCCAGCATGTTCAACTAAAAGGTGATAATGTGAAAAACCTTTACGCGGGACCCCAAAAAACCACCATCAGTCTGACAATACTGACCTTGACGGACCAAGGCAGCTCCATGTTTCATGTGTTCATCTTTGAAGTATGTTTATGAACATGCATCATGCAATGCTTTTGTGCCAAGCACTGCCAGAACTAATTCGATTAAAAGTATATTTTATAAGCCATTTTCTAAAAGTTAATTATTCAACTGGATTAATATTTCCCTTACATGAAGACAGATTTTAGGCTTAATTTTCTATTTTTCTTCCTGGAGAATACTATGGATGATACAGTTAATATTTGTGCATCCATGTAAGGTACATTTTAAGTGAGGAGAGTGTGGACATAAAAGACTGGAATCTGCAACAGAAAAGCAAGTAAACGTAGATTGTAAAAGGTTTTTCCACAAGTAATGCAAGTTACAATGTTTAGTGATACAGGACAACTGGTTATTGGCAAAACTGCAGTTTTTCTATAAGGTTAATACCACAAATGAGCAAATTTCCAGATGTTTTGGTGGAGATAAACATAAAATCATAGCACAGATAAAGGCCTACGGTAACTGAAGTGCACAGAATAAAATAAAAGACTGTGAAACTGGTTACTATAAGATGGATGAAATTCCTCACAGAATACTATTTATATTATGTCCCCTATCTTCCAGCTGTTTCCCTCATTTTACAGCATGAACCAAGCTATATCCAGATGGAGCATAAATCAGCCACTTTAATTAAAGTCCCAAGTTTAACAAGACATTGGAAAATTGCCACACACAAAGATGTGTACTTTAATAATTCTTCTAAATGGATAGCAGAAAGGGGGGAGTGTATTTTAAAAAATAATTATTTAAATAATTGATGGGATCTTGATGATTTAATTTGGGCAACATTTTTAGTTTTATATAATTAAAAACAAGAATGTTCAGACTATGATTGATTCTTCAAAAAAAGCCCATGTACATAAGAGAGACTGAATAGATTTTACTACAGATCTAGTAAAGTCCTATGATTGGGTCACAAATGAGATTGCCCCCATGCAATTGCTTTGGGAGTTGTCATGGTAATTACATCTAGAGTCATTACCATAACATTGATCAGGTCAGTCCTGGTGGTGACCCATGAAGAAACATCAGTTCATATAATCAACGCCTCATACATATTGGGGATATTTGTTAGTTGTTGTAGCAAAGTTGCACAGTTAGGAAAGCATGGAATCGTATGTGGTAAAACACTCATCAAGCAAGCCAGTATATTAAAACTTACTTTTATTGAAGCTGATTCACATTCACTTGCCTTTTTGCAGTACCAGAAGGAAATCCTAAACCTACTCTAAATAACACTATTCCCTGTTACAAGAGACCAGCTAATCCAGCTGTATGTGAGTGGAAGTATGAGAGCATGGGTGTGCCTCTGGCATGCTTGCACAAGAGAGCTCTAAAAAAATGCTTCTTTGAAATACCAGTAGGAGAGAGAGAAAATAAAAGATACAGAAAGAGAAAGACATGTTGAATAGAAGCTTCTAGCTCACACGATGAAAGGCATCTCACAAGTACACAGTCTTCTTCTAATCTAATGAGGAAAATAGTGCCCCCACCCCGTGTCCAGGCATATCAAGTCACCTACATTCCAACAATATGAAGGTTCTGAAGGTGGCACCACACATTTCCATGTAGATTATAAAGAGGCTACCTTGTGTGTACATTGGTAATCATATGAAAATGTTTCTTTTCATATTGAAAGATTTATCTTCATTTCCTGATATTTATTCAGCACTCCCAGTGGGTGGCAACAGCCCCCCCCCTCAGCTGGGTGCCATGATTTGCCCCTGCGGAAGGAGGGAGGCGGACTGGCGCTTTTCCCAGGCATCTAAGTAAGTGTCAGGGGCAGAGCCTGCCGGCCTTTTCAGGCTGCTCTGCCGCCGCCGCCCCCCCCCCCCGACAGCTCAGTCGTGCCTCGTGCTCTGCCCATCCACCTCACCCTATTTCAGTGCAGGAGTAGCCTGTTGGGGGGCCAGGTAGGATATTTTTCTCCATCTTCCTGAATTGACCTGTGGGAGAAGCCTACCTTGCACTGTTGATATGGGGAGGAAATTGGCTTGGTGAGTCGACTCCCCATGGGGGCAGGTGAGAAGCTAGGGGGAAAGGAGCCGGCCGGTGAGCACCCTTGGCAGATCCCCATTGGTGGGGAATAGGGGTCTGTCAGGAGTGGCTGGCTGCTTTACGGACCAGTTGAAAGAACAGACGTCCTGGTGGGGAATCCCTGGACAAGCCATTCTCCTCCCGCAGCTTTATGGCCAGGTGGGGGAGCTTTAAAGGGGTGAACCACTTAGCCTGGCCAGGCCGGGTCCCAGCCATACAATGGATGGCTTGCACCCGGGGCAGCGGGTAACTCGCCCAGACAGGTTGGGGCGGAGGTCCAGGAGTGACCCCAGGACCCGACCTGTACTGCTAGTTTAGGCCCTTGCCGTGTTGGATAATATGTTTGCTGTTACATTAATAAAGCAGCCCTTTACTTCCCAGCTTATGTGTCTGCCTCTTCATTCCAACTGTGGTGGCAACTATATACTGTCAATTTACTCGAAGTGACATCAGTGTGCTGGCATGGTACCAGTGTGCTCACCACCCCCAATTTTCTGCCACTGCCATTTCAGGTTCTGGAGGGCACAGAGAGGTTTGTTGGGATGTCTCCCATTATAGCAGGCTACCTGGCAAGCCTACTTCTCTGCCAGTGGGAGTGGGAGTAGATGGGCTTGGTGCATACCATTGGTGAGAAGAGACAATGTCTCATCTGCATGTGTCAAATTAAGGAGAAATGGTAGGATTTTAAAAATGTTATTATTATGTATTTGGGAGAGTAGTGCTCTCCCAAATTGTAGTGCTCCTATAAATACACTGACAGAGGGACAGATGGCAGTGGGAAAGATCTAGCCAGAGAAGGTGAAAACAGGTTAGGCACTTGCAGGCTTTCTCTTCACACTTTATACATCACTGCATATCTTCTCAGAGATTTCAGCTACTGATTTACCAAGATGGTGTATTAAAATTTATTTTTATACAGAAAGATAAGTGGGGCATTTTTTCAGAAAGATTCTATTTTCTAAATATAACTAAGAATTTGTCTTCAGCACAATTTTACCCAACATTTAAAAAATAATATTAACACTCTAATGAAAGCATCCTGTTGAAATGATGCTAAATTTTATAGGATCTTTATTAAATTCAGTAAGTATCCTGACACTCGCTGACATGTAAGACGAATTATCCTGGCCACAGTTCAGCACGGATGTGAGTTTGCCCTGCAGCTGGTATGAAATTAAATCAGTACCTGTAGTGGTCATATCTTACTATGTATAGTCTGGGCTTTCAAACTCAGTTTAGATATAATAGGAAGTGGCATCTCACATAAGGAGCAGCAAGAAGAGGGTCATGGTCTCATGAATGACTCACTGCGGTTTGCATACTTTGGATCAAGGCCCTACTCATACGGCCTTCATAGCCCAAAAGATCCTGTACACAAATCAAATAATCTGAAAGCTGTTTATTTGGTTATTTATTTAACAAAATTTATATCCCGCCTGGGGATATATGTCAGGTTCTGACTATGTTTCTGTGTGTTCAAACCAAAGAGACTCCATTTTAATCCTGTCAGTATTTTAAGTGCTTCTTTTGCAGTTGGCAAGCAGTTCAGTAGCAGTTATCTTAGAGAAGAGGAATGTTATGACTACAACCTTTCCAGCCTTGGGAAACTTTCACTTTCTCAGCCTCAAGCCGCTTGTTTTGAGAACTGTGGGGGGAGGATGGGGCCTGCAGGGGTATGCTATTCTGTACCTTAACCTTTGCCTGTCATTCGTAACAATACTCATGAACTAGCCAAGATATTGCATCTTGGATAGTGGACTATAAGGGTTGTTTATATTCAGTAAAGTCTTTTGAAACCAATGGACTCATGTCTAATTGCAAGAGATAGCCTGGATTGCAACTTTTAGTAATTTTTGTTACGAATTTTGTTACGAATCACATCTGTTCCAATGCCTAAGCCGGGGCAGACGGATACCAAGGCCGCGTCCAACAGGGACCCTTTGTTTGATCCTTATACCTCCCCTGGCTCGGAAGGACTGGAACCCCCTCAACGCATTCAGGGAGGAACGGAGTCAAGCCGTACGACGCTGTATACCCTCATCCCCGATAGAGCTGGAGCTTGACCCAGGGCGGCAGCAGAACCCCTGATATCGTTGCCTACGCCGAGGCAGTGGGGTTCGAGGCTGAGAGAGATGAGGGAAAACGAGTTGTCGGCTCAGCAGTGGAGCATACCAGTAGCCAACCGTGGTATCACTGGAATCGAGAGGCAGACCAAGTAGAGTGGGACCTAAGAGGTTCAGAAAGTACCCAGGTGTGGGAAACATCCCGTCGCGACGTGATGAGTTGGGACTACGCGGAAGTCACCCCGTGGACGGGACAACGCGAGCCGAACGAACAGAGTTGGGTACAATTGCAGAGCTGAACTTTAGCGGTGGATGCTGGAATTTCGGCAGTAACAGGATTAGCGAAAGGAATCCTGGCAGGGATATCTGAAGAAGAGCAAGGCAACGGGGCCCGGGGCATGGGAGAAATTTGGCCATGGCCCCGGGCAACTGCATCCTATGCGGAATATATGGAGACCGCCCAAATTCCTAATGAACCTCCCCAGGATTATCCCGAGGAAGTGGGTACCACTGCAGCCCCAGGATGTGTACAGTTGTTGGAAGAGAGACTTTGCAGCATGGAGGAGAGTTTAGCCCATGCTGTTCACCTGCTGTCAGTACTCGTTGTCGGAGGCTCAGAGGAAGGTTCCACACAAGAAGCGGAAGCCCGCAACCAAGTCGTTGGCCAAGGCCTGGCGGCCCTTCAGAGGATTGTCCCAGGACTGCATCCCACACCAAGGGAGCAACAGCTCTTACTAGCAGACGAGCAGCAACAACCGGTACAGCCGCCTGAACAACCTCAAGAGAAAGTGGCTGTTATGCTGTGTATAATGTACTGAACAAATCACAGAGATGCATCATAACACAGTGAGCTAAAGAAAGAACAGAGCCCCAGAAGACTTCTTATGAGACGTTTGTTTAGGCTAAGCTGTCATTGTCCATTCTGAAGAGGGAGTTCATCATTAATAAAAAAAAAGACTTCTGGGCAGTGCCTGTCAAAAGTTATACACTGGGGCTGCACTGAGTATTTTCCAGCTACATAGTGATTTTTGTATGCACAAATACTTTGATTGTTCAGTGCTACTTTCCCCCTAACTGCAGCTGCTTTGATGGCTTGTTTCCCATGTTTCATGGCTGGTTTCATATGGTGAACCTTGATTGATTGGGCACAATTTAGCCAATCAGATTATATTAGCTGCACAATTATATCTTTGAAGGCAAATGAAACCCAAGTTAAAATATAAGTGTTTCTTGATTAGCCACAGGGATGATTCCAGTCCATCAGAGATTGTGCCGTGAATGGGATGAAAAAACCATGTTAGATAATCAGTCATATTTGACTATGTGATGTCATCACTGATGGAATACCTGACTACAAATGAAATTGGTTCTGAAACCAAATATGAGAATGTAAACTAACAGATGAGCATTTTCCCACTTGTTGGGGGGGGTGGGGGATGAGTTTGCAATGAACAGAGAAACTAAATTTGTGACACGGCACAAAATGCTCCCAATGATGGGAAGTAGATTGATTCCTTTCAGCTCTATGAAATAATACACCTACTCCCATGCTTTTTTATAACTACAAACTGTTGCCTTCATGGCCTTCCTGGAAGCTTCTGTCTGGCCACTGTTGGTAGAGGATGCTTGACTAGATGAACCCTCCACCTGATTCAGCAGGATTCTGAGTTTTGGCAAAATCTGGGAAGATAATTACGTTTCTAGTTTTCTATGAGCAAACAACCAAATATTGAATTTAAAGCCAAGATACAAATATCAAAGGGAGGGATAATCACACACAGCCAGTCATTTACCTTGCTGAAGCAGTTTTTCTGTTTAAAATTGTGACTTTCCTAGAAGCCGTGATAAAAATTTAAAAAGAAAACTTCAACTGCATGTGACTTTGTTGTTTTCCAGCTCTCATCAATAATAATAGTGTTACAATATAGGGTGATGACAAAGGACTTGGCATATTTTCTTTAATGGTATTTTAGCCATTTTAACTGTTATTTAACTAAGACTGACTCGGACTAGTGCCACTTGAAACCTGCATTGTAGAAAGTACTCTGTTTCATGTAATGTAATTGTCTGCAGAGGTTTAACTCTTTTTGCATATATTCTCATTAACACATGACGATATTATTTGATATTGCATGCATGTCTCATGCCTTAATATAGTTGCAGCTCTCTCTTTCACGCTTAAGATCATTTGGCTAACACACACTCATGAAAAGCCAGTCGTGCTGTACTGCACTGTACTGCACAGTATGACTAACTGGCAGGTGTTCATACATGTCTAGTTTTCCCTGGCATCACTCTGCAGTTTCTACTTTGTATGATCTTTCCTTAAAGTCCATACTTAAAGCAGGAAGAGTATGGGTGGGAAAGTACAGATTTCTGTAACTCCTCATTTGCATTCGCACCCACCTTTCTCCCTTCCCTCCCCCCACAGCTTGTCTTTTTGCCATTTCTTTTTACAATCAGTAGTAGACATATCACTGTAGAGTTCTAATACTTACTACTAGAGGTCAGCATAGACTGGGAAAAACCCACGGGCCATCGGGCCATGGTCCATTGTGTTTCACAACAAACTTTTTACAAACAAGGGGCAGGGAAACAGGGCTTTAAACCCCCCTTGCTCCAGCTAGTTGGTGGGCTTTGCCAGTCAGCTAGAGCAAGGGAGGGAGGTTTAAAGGGCCTTCTGTGCCACTTGCGAGTGGCGCAGAGGACGCTCTGTTCCTCCAGCTGGCTAGTGGTCTCCCCCAATCAGTTAGAGCAAAGGGGGAAGTTTAAAGGGCCCTCTATGCTGCTTGCGAGTGGCTTGGGGGGTGCTCTGTTGCTCCAGCTGGCTGGCGGGCTCCATCAGACAGCTGGAGCAAGGGGGGATTTAAACTTTAAAGCACTCCCCATGCCACTTGCAAGCAGTGCGGGGAGCGATTTAACCCCCCTTGCTCCAGCTGACTGGTGGGCACAGGGAGCAATTTAAACCCCTTCTTGCTCCAGATCACTGGCAAGCCCTCCAGTCACTACAGCAAGGGGGGATTTAAACTTTAAGGCACTTTAAAGTGCTTGCAAGCAGTGCGGGGAGTGCTTTAAAGTTTAAACCCTTGCTCCAGCTGACTGGTGGGCTCTGGGGACTGGCCCAAAAGTTGTGGGGTCCATAGAAAACGCACGTCCCCACAACCAACCAGTTTACAAATGCCAAACCAGGCCAGTCCATGTAAAATGTGGTCCGTTTTCCAGTCTGTGTCCACCTCTACTTACTACTGATTAAAATACAAATGACAAAAAGCCCACCAGAAGCAAGAGGGGGGAGATAAGGAGGAAAGCCCAATGACCAAAGGAACCAACATGATCCTGCAGTTCAACCCTACTATTGCTGGATATGTTTCCATATGTTTACTTTCTAAGTATTAAAGACACAATAATGCTCGTAGGTGTCCCTGTTTCTTCAGTAACAGAGCTGAGTCCAACAGGATTCCCAAATTCTTAACACTGTTTATTAAAGAAAGTTGGACTCCATCTTATAAGAGCGGTAAGTTCCCCTCCAAAGAGGATGCCTAATCAACCAGCATCACCTCCATTTTATAAGGATTCAGTCTTCTTTCATAACCAAGATTTTTTGTACACATGTATGTGATTTATAGCAGTCTTCTAAGGGGTGGCTGCATTTTGTTTTCGCTAACCAAGATCAAAGCCTTCACTATCATAAGGAGGCCTTGTAAATTACACAATGGCTAGCAGCTGTCCAGCATCCTTCCCTTTGATTAAAAGGGATGGAAAAGTGTAATAAAACTACAGCAAATACAACAACATAATAGCTAATTAAATAAACTGAAGTAATTATGAGCAACTTCGGAAGAAATGAGCTTGCCAGACATGAACAAATCTTTCTTATATAGTAAAAGATATCATCTAGTACGCAATACCTGCTGGAAAGCAAAGCCAGACCCCTTTTCTTTTGCCGTTAGATTTTGCCTTTAACCCTTTTCTTACACCCTCTGGATAGATTGCTGCCACTAGGAATTATATTCCAAAATAGTTTAAATTTCCCCTTTAATAATGTGCCCAAGCATCAGGCTCCTTCATGGGACTATGTGGCCATGAGGAAAGGAATGGGATATAGGAATAACATATACTCTGGGATGGAAAAACACCAAAATAAACTTTTATTTTTACAAGAAGCATAGCGGTTTCACACTTTTACTTAAGCTTGATGGTTTAGTTCTGTTCTTAAAGTTTCTTTACATAGGCTCAGTCACACAGATCTTCATAAACTTTCTCAAGTTTGCCTGTTTCAAATAGAATGAATATTTACTCTCACAGACACACACAGCTCAGGTTTCCACACAGGTTGCCTGCTTTGCCCAGACTGAATCTTTTTTCTCCACTAAATAACCAAAAACTGCAGTTCACTCAGCTCACACTCTGAGTCATCAACCAATCATCTCACTCACTCATCCCTCTCTTTCACCCCCACTCTTCATCTGTACCACATCAAACATTTAAAGACACATACTTAAAATCATCACACAAGCATTTGCAGAAATGTGATAGTCCACAAATTCCCAACATTTCTTCTGAGTTACCACTTACAGGATTCAGCGTGCACCGGTAAAATCCACTATTCATTATGCAGTATTTTGCAAAATATCTGCATATATCTAAAATCATCTATATAGCTTCTTCTGCTTATGGATTTTGGTATTTCTAAAACAAGCATTTCTACACTGTAACAATGGAAATCAATGGAGCTCTGCTAAGAATTGACTTGATTCCTAATGACTGGGGTTTCCAGAGATTGGGCCATAATCTTTAGATGTAGATGCATTGCATGAGAGCAGTTTACCAATGAGGCAATGTCATAGATTGATAACCTCTCCTAATTGTAAGCATTAAGGTATCCTTACAAGCATATGGGATTTGCTAATCCAACAGCCAATCCTACATATCTACAAATTGCAACTGAAAGATCAAACTATATGGCCATGTGCAAATATGGTGGTCTTCTCTATGGAAATCACACCCTCAGTCCTGTCAGAATCTTGAAGTCAGGGGGAGAAAACATCTTACCTAGGTTACCATAGCACTGGGGAAGGGGAGGGGGAGCCAACATTCCCCCCCATGCTATTTTCTCAAGGTGAAGCAATCACCTGAAGTGTTGTTTGCTCCAATAAAGGGCCAATTTACATGTTTTCACTGTCATAACATATAACAGAGGAGCAACATTTGGACTGGGACTCACATTACAGGAAAAGGCTTAAGCCTCAGCACTGTGATCCCAATCCAGACCTTGACCTCTGACAATTTATAGAAATTTCAAAAGAGACAATACATTTGATCATGGCTCTCTAACATTTCTTCTAGTTGGGCTCCAAATCAGACTTCCCAGTCATGTGGTATCTTCTTGTACATTAGAAACTGCCATGTGGCTATGGGTCCTCCTGACCTGAAGACCCCGGGCAAGCCCAATCTTGTCAGATTTCAGAAGCTTAGCAGGGTCAGCCTTGTTGAGTAATTAGATGAGACACCTCCAAAGAAGACAAGGGCCTCTATGCAGAAGCAGGCAACTGCAAAACCACCTTTGTTACTCTCTTGCCTTGAAAACACCAACATGGGACACCATAAGTCAGCTATGACTTGAAAGCAGTCTCCACTACCAGAATGTGGCTATGAATATAAATGCATCCTTTACTTTCATGATTGAACCAGAGCATCAGAATTTCTACGTTTGATATCCCAGAACGTAACTGTGATTTTTGTATGCATATGCCGATTGGTTCCTTTGGCATGGTATGAAAAACGTTCATGCAGCCTAAAACTATTTTATATATTAATACAGATTACATCCTGGTTCTCCAATAAAGGCTCTCTTCTGCAGGGCAGACAGAAAATGGTTGATAAAGGTAAAATAGAAGCATATTAACAGCTTTATTTGACTGATTGGGTTAGGGAACCATTTTCTCTCCTTCCTTGTTTTTAATAAGGAAACATCTTTAAAGCCCTGATGCAGAATAATCACAGCAGACTCTGTATATATATTACAAAAATCTTCTACAAAATTTAACACCAATTGAAATGCAACATCTAGTTCTGCTGTAACAGAAAAGGAAGAATTGCACTGTACAAAATTCTATCCAGTACATAAAATCGGTAAATATTACCATAAATTAAACCCTCCGATAGCAATAAAAATAACTGAGAATCCAGAAATGATTTTCCATAAATACACAAATGAACCCAATTAAAATGTAGATAGCATTCAACTTACTCCATACAAGAGAAAATGAAAATGTTTCTAAGCTGTTAGCAGTCATATTATGCAGCTGATTGTAACATGGTTTCCCAAAATGTGGGCCCCTTTACATCCTCATGAGATTTTAAAGTTGCTACAGGTTTTATATCTTCTGCATTAAAAACACATTACAGCTAATTAAAGTGCACATTTTTGATAATGTAGCTTGATAATGTAGGCAGAGTGCCCATCAAACCATTCCTGATATTAAAAAATAATCTCCAGAATTAGACTGAGGATGTTCTACTACTAGGGTTGCCGGCCCTCTGCTAGAGGTGGGACTCCCCACCCCCATCCATCTGGCCAGTGAGGGGGGTGGAGTGAGAAGATAGCCGAGGAGCTACCTGAGCATGTGAGAAAATGTGCTGCGTACATGCTCTGGAGACCCTGATGATGCACTTCTGATTAAAAACCAGAAGCTATGGGGACTCAGTGTAGCCAAATCTGCCCCAAACATAGACAAAGCACTGTATGGGCTGATTTTGGTCCCACTGAGTCCCTGTAGCTTCCAGTTTTCAAATGGAAGTGACATCATCGGGGTCTCCAGACCACATACATTCTGTGCATGTGACAAACAGTTGGATCACAGCCTGAGCCCAAGTGACATTCTTGACCCCTATTTTAGCAGTCAGGGAAAGGGGGCTGGCAATGTATCTACTACATACATTGTTATACAGTTTTTTTAAATTTACCAGCTGTTCACATTGAAGCCATTAATTTAACTCTCCATAAATGAGGAACAGCACATCTGATGTGAATTAAAGTCAGTTTGCAAGTTATATCTCTTAATAGTATTATATTAAACAGGTACCTCAGACATCTACATTAGTTCTCATTACCTTACTACTATTTTTCAGCCTCTTGGGACATATATCACTAAAGAACGTGATTTTAATGTGAAGTATTGCAAAGCACACAAGCAACATTTATGGACACCTGCATATTTAACATGCCAAGCTTGCAGACTAATTGCCAAATTTGGCAATAAAGTGACAGATACTGAGGCACCACTGAATCAAAGCACAAGTACTCTAGATATAAATAAAATTTGAGCCCAAGCACCATTCATCTGCTCCAGATATAAACTTTTAACATAACTAGAGATGGGACGAACCGAAATACGAACCAAAATTAAGCACGAACCAGGCCGGTTCACGGTTTGTGAACTGCGGTTCATCAGATCCCATTTTTGATGAACCACCATGAACTTTAGGCTGGTTCATTTGGTTCGTTTTTTGGTTCATGACTGCAGATAGCCTGGTGCCAATCAATCAGTTACCTAGGCAACAGGGGATGGACTTCCAGCAGACCTTCTGCTGACCTGGAAGTGATGATTTTCTGGCCTGGACGTGATGTTTTCATGAACCAAATGAACCAGTTCGCGAACTGGGGCAGATTTGTGAAAGTTCATGGTTCGTGGTTTGTGAAATTTGACAAACCATGAACCTCATGGTTCGGTTTTTCCCCAGTCCATGCCCATCTCTAAACATAACTACCCATATACATGACCCTATACCAGACATATTATGTTACGAGTTGTGAAAGAAACTTTCTATTTTTTGTTTCTATAATGTGTGCAGTCAGAACTTCACTAATTAAGTCCTGACTCAAATCATGCCTATTTTAAATATAAAACATTGAGTCTTAACAGAATTGTTTCTGAAATGTGGGAGTGACTGAAAACGTTGGAATTTGACAGCAGTTGGATACATTGCTTTCTGGTTATATTTTTCCTAGTAAGTGGAAGAGCAGTAAGAATGAAGAGCAACTCAACTGATACATGCCTGATAGGATCATTATCTAAGCAGAACAGCTGGCAATATTCCTGCTAAACAGGATTATGCTTATTGGTGTCAAGTGAAAACACTGCACAGAAATGCAGATCATTGCACTTTCATGATGACTTTGGAAGGCCTTTCTGAGTCTATAGAAGCACAGGCCCTGTGTTTTCATAAGGCATCTCATTTTATAAGGATGTATTTTCTAAAGAAGGGCAAAAGCTACAGTTGCAGGCAAGCAAGAGGAGGGAAGGGTATAAAAGCCAAAGCTTTATCTTTAATTTTATTCTCTCCCAGCAGCTTGTTGGCTCTGTTTACTAAGAGGTAAGCCAGTGGCTGTGAAGGTACTAAGACTACAGCAGCCAGCCTCCTGGCCTTGTAAGGAACAGAGGCACTACTGATCCACTCAGGGCCAGATCGCAGGGCGGGGGGTAGTCTGCCCCCGGCGCCACCAAAGAGGCACCGGTGGCAGCGCAGGTGGCTGAGCGGCCACCCGCACCATTCGCCTGCCCAGCAGGACAGGGAGCATGTGGCAAGCTAGCTGCCCCCTCAGCTGGGCAGGTGAATAGCACAGAGAGCTGGGAGGCCGCCTGTGCCACTCACCTGCCCCGCTGAGGGGGCGGCCAACTTGCCACATGCTCGTCTTGTGGGGCAGGCGAATGGCACAGGTGGCCTCCCAGCCCTCCATGCCATTCGCCTGCCCAGCTGAGGGGGCAGCCAGCTTGCTGTTCACTCCCTGTCCTGCTGGGCAAGTGAGTGGCATGGAGGGTTGGGAGGCCACCCGCACCATTTGCCTGCCCCGCAGGGCAGGGAGCATGGAGCAAGCTGGCCGCCCCCTCAGCGGGGCAGGCGAGTGGTGCGGGCGGCCTCCCAGCTGCCGGTGCTACCGCCGCTCCACTAGCAGCACACCTGCCCTGTGTGATGACATCACGAAGTGAAGTCACGAAGTGACGTCATCACGCAGCGCTGGGAGCGTGCACACACGTGCAAGGGCAGCCAAACTTGGGTTGTCCCGGGCACCAGGAACCCTAGATCCAGCCCTGGATCCACTTGCTCCTTGAAGAGCATAGGAAATGAGTGGAAAGCTCATTCACACATCAAATCATGCCTCTCTGTACCAAATTTTAATTCCCTGTACAGAGGGGAGACTTTCTCCATGTCAGCTGTTTGGAAGGGACCCTCTTGGACATTTGGATGGTAGAGAGAAAGTTGCCCCTAGAAATGTATTTCCCATTGAAACAAGAAATAACTATAAAACTGATTTCTCAGTATTTATACCCCATTTTCCTCCTCCAATGAGAGCCTACAACTTTACTGTCAGTTTTGATGAATTCAACTAACTTTTTTTCAAATGACAATCGAAATGTGATATGCCTTCATTTTTTTGCACATCCCTGTTGCTTCTTTTGTAGATTCTATAGTCTATGCTAGAGGCCTATCTACAAAGCTTCTAAGGTTTTATTTAAGATCACAGTGGAGCTTAATAAAGGCCAGCACTATTATCCAGGACGTGTTTGAAATTACTATGGTTGAAAATAACCAGAAAGAGCCTTTTCAGAATACTTTTATTTTTTTACTCAAAAGAAGAAGAGTCCCATATTTGGACCTAAATCTAGTGTTTACAATTTTTCAACTAAAGGTGGCAGCATTATCCTCAGGGATAGCAGCTACAGCTGTATAGACAGAAGTGGTGGAGAGCACTCAGAACATTCAAACCAATGGTCTTGGAAGTCTGCTACCTTGTTTCTATCTATTCTGAACGGAAACCCTCAGACAGAATTTGATGACAGGCTCATTTTTTTAAAAAATTACACTTTTGAAAAGCCTTTCAAAAAACTGTTACTTATTCATTCGGGATGAATCCCTGCCCACTATGTTTCAGAATGCCACCACTCTCTCTGTCCCTTCAAGCAAACGCTTACAGATGTATTACTAAAACTGTTTAAATATATGGAACCCCCAAAAATTGTTTGGAGTCATTTGATGTCAACACTTCTTCCATAGCATTTTTTGGAAACAATTGTCATTGCTACCAATGCCCAGACTATAACTACTAGGTTCTGAGAAGTCCAGTATATTCTAAAACAAAGGCATCAGTATTGATACCTTGTTTTTGTAACTATGGGGCTATTTCTCATGCCTACATCATTTCAAGTCTAGACTTGAATTGGTGCTCTGTAGCTCTGCTTGGGGGACTGCCCTTGATGAAAGTTTGGAAGTTTATACTGGTGCAAAATTCAGAGGCTTTTCTATTGACAGAAATGGGTCTCTTCCCAGAAGCATACTACATGGCTCCATTGTTAGCACTCAAACCTGCTGTTACGTTAATAGGGTAGCTTATGAATATGGCCCCTCTACTCATGTTTTAAACACAGAAATGCTGCTTGGTGAGGCAGGAAAAGGCTGCCTGGCTGGGAGTTGGAAAATTATTAACATGTGAGTTATGAGGATCTTCCAGGAGTTCCTGAATTAATCACCCCCACACCCTTCCGATCTTTCCTTATTCACTCTCCCACAGCTAAACTGGGCTCTGATAGCTGTTCCCATCCAGACATTGCAGATCATCAATCATCAACGATAACTTTAGTTTCAGCCAGAAAAGCTTAATCAAAGCTTTCCCAGTTCTTTGTCTCACCCTGGAGATGGCTATTAAGTTATTGTTTTGGTCAGAAGATGCCATCCTGCCCCAGGGTATGGACTACCCACTGCCTCAATCAGTGTGTGTGTTCTGGGATTCTACACATGCCCTCAGACTGCATGTCTGAGCCCCTGACTCTCTTCTTGCCATGAAGCGTTGGACACTCAAACTGATTTCCTTCTGGACTGGTAACCCCAAACTCCCAAAACTCTATCTAACCTCCTTTCTGCTTTTCCTGTGCAACTCTGTACATGTGTAGTGTGTGTTCTTGTATGATTGCTTTTGATACTTCTTTAATAAAAATCATTTTCGTTAAATACCCACTTGGTCATTTCGAGAGACCACTGAAGGAAGGGACCTGGTATACACCAGTGGAGATCTCACAATTATGCCCTCTCGCTAGCTTGTTTCCTTGCACACTAATTCCCCCAACCTGCAAAGAAACCCCCTACCCCATTTGGGTAACACCATTGCCTTACACTGGCCTCCAGTCATATCCCAGACCCATTTCAAAGAGTTGTTTCTAAAACCCTAAATGCTGGAATTGTGACAATGCAATGATGTGCTCCTGGAATTTGTGCAATGTGCAAACATAGAAAGCACGAGAATCAACTCAAAACTACAAATGTTCCTTTGTTGAAACAGAGTTCTACTCCATAAGGCTGAAAATCCACAGACTCCACATAATATCTCTTATCTTCACAGTATTCCAAAAAAAGTTGTGTATATGTGCCTGTACATACACATACGCATCCTGAAAAATCTGGGGGGGGGGGGGTTCTTCCCAGTTTAGAAAGCAATGGTTTTCACATCAAGCTATCAGATCCTGGAAAGTTCGGCACTAATAACAGTGGTGAAACTGACAAACTTTCTCCCTACTTCTAGAACAAGTGGAGAAAAGTCCCCATGCACTGTACAGGAGAAATTGATTGTGGACTTAAAATCCCTTTATCTCTCATACAGGACATTTTAAGACTTGTTAAGTAGGAAAATCTTGTTCATTTTACAGATCACATACTGAGATGCTGCAATTTGTTGTGTCTATTTTTTCAGAGCAGCATGCAAAGAGTATGTGCACTCCTTGTAATACTGTGTCCCAGAGCATTTGTAGCCTTAAATAGAGCAACCAATACGTTGAAGATCGCAACTAACAGAATAGAAGTAACATGCTCTCAGCAGCTTGTCTCTATGAACAACCCATGGCTTCTGGCATTCGAAATACTAATTCCAGCACAAGAGTAAGGGAGGACAGAGTGACAGGGACAGAAAGGTAGAAAGCTACCAATACCACCATGGAGAAGAAAAAATAGGAAAGAGAAGCAGCCAGGATAGAAGGGGTAGAAAAGGGGGAGAGTGGGAAAGAAACAGAGAGAAAACAGTTCCAGGTGCTGCCATAGAGGAGAAGGGGAGGGCAGGAGATAAAAAGCATACACCAGTGATGCAACTGGAACTACCATGCTGGGAAGCTCAAAGATTATAGCAAGCAGTTATCTCTCAGTTCAATGTGGTATAGTAGACAAAGTGACAGATTAGGATCTGGGAGACCCAGGTTCAATTCCCCACTCTGCCATGGAAGCTCTATGGCTGACCTTGGGCCACTGTCAGCCTAATTTACCTCACAAAGTTGAGAGGATAAAATAGAGGAAAGAAGAATGGTGTAAGCTGCTTTAGGTCCCATTGGAAAGACTCCTGAGGAAAAATTCTTCCCCCCAGCTGGCCCCAATCTGCAAAAGTCTGAGGTCATGTACATAACATGATTCAAAATGATGAATACTGCTGCCAAATCCTAAAGCTAAATCCTAAATCTCTCATGTTCCAGAAATGACATTCTATTACATTGCACTGTTTCTGCATGGTAACACTAAATTCAAAGGAGTACTAGGTTGCATCATCCCACCCTGACAATTCAACTATACCTGGAATGTTGGTGTTCCATACTGTGAATGTGATACAGCATTCTAAAAGTTACCTGATTACAAGTTACACTTTAGAACTACATAGTGAATATAGCACACAGTGCCCCAGTAATCTTCAGAATTAAATGAGAAGCCATTATTCATAAAGAGAAAGTCACAGTTACAGCAGGCATATGTGACTGTATATTTTTTAATCCCTCTCTTGACTAAATGATATCTGATACAGTCGATCTCTTAGCTTTCAGTATTAAAAAGATGACAGAGTATCTCTTAAAATATCAGAGCAGTAATAGAGGGTTTTATGCTTAACCTGGCATGTATGTGACTGGGGCAGCCTAGTCACTGCTTGTCAGCTATATTAGGAAAGACCATTATTGCAGCAGCAAAGGAACAACATTTTCCTTTCTCCATGGTGCACCAGAATGCACTGTAGCTACTATGAAAATTTTCTTCATTAGATGAAAGCTTCTACAGATGACATTCATGCAGCACTGAACTTAAGATTTGATTATGGAAGCAATGACTATACGTTTTCCACTTACAGGAAGCCAAACTATCTTTTTTAATTGCAAAGCATAAAACAGCATGCCCGATTGCGCGCAAAGCGCACTCGGACCGAATGCCGCCTTTGCCTCCCTGCCCAGAGGGAGAGACAGCTGCCATGTTCCTGGGCATCTGGGGTTTTAGGAGGTGGGCAGGGCCCTATAAAAGGTGACTCTGCCTCCCTAGGGGCAGGCAGTCTGCTCCGAAATCTCGGCCACTACACCCTATGACAGTACAGGATTAGCTGATTGCTGGTTTCCAGAGCCAGGTAGGGATTTTTTCTCCTTTTCTCTAATTGGTTCAAGGGAAGAGGTATTTTTCCCCTACCTTGTTTTCCTGTTTGGGAATGATAATTGAATTACTTGGAGCCTTTATCTACATCCGTGGCAGGTTAGATTTAGGTAGAGCAGGCCGGTGAGGACCTGGTGGCATTGGTGGGGAATTGCGGTCTGTCAGGGATTGGCTGACGGAATTCATGGCTGCCAGCTGAGAGGGCAGACTGCCTGTGGGACCCTCTGTACAAGTCCTTCCCTCAGGCTTCACAGCTTGGGGAGCTTGGAGCTTTAAGGGGGGAATCATTCGCCTGGCTGGCTAGATTACAGCCATGTGCTTCGATGGCTGACGCCGGGGCAATGGGTGCTTGCCCAGACAGGTTGAGGAGGTGGTCCAGGCTAGACCCTTTAGCTCAATCTGTACCACTAGTTATGCCCTTGCCATTCTTGAGTTAATGTTGGTCAATAAATGGCCCTGATTTTCACCCAAGCCTTCTGTCTGTCTCTTTATTCCGAAGGGGGGGGGGGGGATACATATAACATCTGTTGTTCAGCCACAACCAGTAGTCTCCAGAATAGGAGCTATCTTTGAATTTACTTATAAAATGCTTTTGATCTACGTTGCCAAGCTCCAGGCGGGTCCTGGAGTTCTGGAATTACAGACCACAGAGATCAGTTCACCTGGAGAAAATGGCTGCTTTGGAGAATGGACTCTATGGCATTCCTTCCCCAAACCACATTCTCCGCAGGCTACACCCCCAAAATCTCCAGGAATTTCCCAAACCAGAATTGGCAACTGTACTTCTGCCCTATATCCTTGGTCAGACTATGGCCATTTCCACATTAAAGAAACGGCCCACTCATAGAGTGAAGAAGAAAAGCTGTCAGTGTTCTGTGAGTGGGCCATCCTTTTGAGGACATGTGAAAACAGCCTACTTCTCTGAAGAAAAAACCTAACATCTGACTAGCTGGAAAGTAAAAAAAAAAATTAAAAAAGGCTTGTCCAGTATCTTATGATGGAGGGGGAATCTCATAGAAATGTGAGTGTTCTTAAAGAAATAAGATGTTGTAATATATTTGTCCGGGGACAAGCTGTCCACACACCCCGGGCTTACTGCAGCCGCAGCATCCAGCACCTGCAAAAAAGTACCCACAGAGGGTAGAGGGCAGCTGGACACTGGCATATGGAGGATGTACAATGCAGCCCAGCAGGCAGAGAGCATGGGACACCAGTGCCTAGGGGAGCCACTGACTGGCAAGAAAGCAGCCAGTGGACCCCAGGAGACCCAGGAGCAGCCATAGACAAGCCCCAGACCCCTCTCTGGGAGCAAGGCACTGAAGGGCAAAACACACACCTGAACAGCCAAGTAGACAGGCAGGAGATCCCCCCGCCCATGCACACACTGGGTGGGGCCAACAAACTGGGCGTCAGGCCCGCAGAGATGCTTTGAATGGCCATTTCAGCTCCACACAGATGCCTCAGAGATGGGCCTCGGGGCCGTCTTGACTCAAGAATGAGAGGAGGGGGAGGTCTTGATCCTCTTCCTTAGCCGGAAGCTGCAGCTCCCAGAACAGCGCTACATCATGGTAGAGAGGGAAGCTCTGGTGGTCAAGTGGGCTGTGGGTGCACTGCAATATTATCTGGTCAACAATTCATTTGTGCTTGTAACCAATCACACCCCTTTGCAGTGGATGTACAAGATGAAGAATCACAACCCGAGGGTTTTGCAGTGGTACCTCTCACTCCTCCCCTTCAAGTTCTCCATCAAATATCGGGCGGGCAGGCAACATCTTGATGTAGACTTTATGTTTAGACTCTTTGAGCTGGACTCTGCCGACCCGATGCTCACTTCTAGTGGGTGTGTGTGTCCAGGGATGAGCTGCCCGAACCCCTCACACTTACCGGCAGCTCCAGCACCCGGCGCCTGCGAAAGGTGTACCACTGCCACAGTGGGTAGAGGGTGGCTGGATGCCAGCATATGGAGGAGGTATAACACAGCCCCAGCAGGCAGAGAGCAGCGGGACACCAGTTCCTGGGGGAGGCACTGACGGGCAAGAAGGCAGCCAGTGGACCCCAGGAGACCTAGAAGCAGTCAGAAACAAGCCCCAGACCCTCCCCGGGCGCAAGGCACCAAAGGGTAAAATGCACACACAAACAGCCAAGTAGACAGGCAGGAGATACCCCCGCCCATGCACACACTGGGTGGAGCTGACAAACCGGGTGTCAGGCCCACAGAGACACTGCCTGCCCCGGGGACCTGTATAGCCAAACAGACACCCATGGAGAAGCAGCTACCATGCCGCCTTGCCTGGAAAGGCCCTGCCAGCCCCATCCTCCAAGTAGGGAATAGGGGAAAAGGGAGAGATTGGAGCTGGGGAGATACACCTGGAAGCCTCCACAGCTGGCCCAGGTCAGGAGCAATCAGTCCAGGAGAGGAAGGGTGGAGAGCAGAGCAGGAAACCCTATATAAGCAGGCTCAGTAGGGATCCAGGGGTGGAGAGTGTAGGAGTGGATGGTTAGAGAAAGAGAGAGGAGGAGGAAGGAGATACGTAGCAAGGAGCAGAGGAGGGAGTCAAGGCAAGTGGCAAAGTAGGCCCAGAAGTGGCTGAGAGGGAGCGAGGGTGATGTATATGCCTCCTCCTTCTACTAGGTGGGAGCCTATGCTGAACCTGGATGCCTCTGGGACTATCCCCGCAGAATCTCAGGCACCGGGCATGGCCATGCCTATGGCAGAACCTGACAATATTGCATTCAAATAGATAAATTCACAGATTTTTTAAAGCACCTTTTGTTTGCTATGGTGTCCCATGGGAGGCACAGTTTGCCAAGATGTTGATAAAAATGCAATGGAATAGTAGCTTTATCTTCAAGACAATCACAAAATAACAATGCCTTAATTGGGCAGTATTTCCTCTCAGAAATGTAGTTGTTTTTTAAATAGTTGTAACTTGACAAAGCTTGGTGGCTGTATGAATTTCTAGTTAAGAAAACAACAAGTTACTACTTGAATAATAATTTGGAAGTTCTAACTTGACTCTATGGTCTACTTTGCAAACAAAGTGAGAGCTGTAAAAGAAGAAAGGTAAAGGGTCATTTGTAAAAGACTTTTATTTATTTAAACCACTACCATCATTTTTATTCCAAATGTAAATTAATGAATAGTTATCTGAAATATATATGCCTTTTTTCTTTCAGTATGCTTTGGATGTTGATAAAACCTCACATTACAGTATTCAGATGAAGGCAGGGGGTGGCCATTGCCACTTGCTCCGCTCCTGATCTCGGCCTGGGCTTTGTTGCCAAGCAGGCCCCCTCCCCTGCTTTAAAGCCTGCCATGGACTGTGTTAAAGTTTCCTGCATCGCTGTTTTACTGCTACACCAAAGATTGCTTTACACGTGTGTGTGTATTAATACACGTGTCAGTTTCCTGCCTGCGTGTCAATTACCTTGCTGCTGCAATAGACTGTGTAGTTTACTGACCCCATGTTTGGTTAACTGCACAAAGGACTCTTTTCCTGGGCAACCCTGCCCAGACCTGTATCTGGATTTCCCAGTGTGTGTTTGGACTTTCTTACAAGTGTGCCCCGTGCCTGCATTGCCATCTGCCACGGACCGTGCCTGTTCCCTGCCTTGGACTGTGTTTTAAAGTGCTGTTTCCCCTGCCTCCATGGAAGCCTGCCTCATATGGGCCCAAGCCGCTGCTAGCAGCCGGGCGCCTGCCGGGGAAACTTCCAGCGAGCCTGGCTAGGCGCTCCCTGGTCAGTTCCCGCCTGGAGCCTCCCGCGGGCCGGTCACCGAGCTTGCCCTCGCTACCGGGCAGCCTGCTATCTAGCCCCAGCCATGCCCAGCCGGCATCCATGTTCCTAGGCAGCCAGAAGACCCTGGGAAGAAGACTGCTTTGGGAAGCCATTTCGGCGAAGCGGGCACACCACGTCCGCAGCGAGAGCACCTCGCCCCGCTCTGCATATCTTAGGAGCCGCCCCGGAGAAGAACTAAGTGCCGACCATCCCAAGCACTTAGAGAATGCATCTCAAAGAAACCTCCGCATTCCAGAGCTGATGACATCAGGACAAGCCCTGTCCGCTGGAACATCCTTTCAGCCCACTTGGATTTCCCCCTCCCTCTTTTGTCCCCTCTTCCTGAGGTGTCACTTATCACAATCTGATTACCAAAGTGGCCCATCCAAGCCATTCAGTAGCCCATTAGACCCTTTGTTTTAATCTGTGAGAACCACCAAGTACAGCACCAGCCCCAGGGTACGTTTTGGGGTATTTAAGCCGGCCTCTCAGACCGCATGGTGCGCGTGCCATCCTATCCAGAACCCCTCGCTGTCCGTCTGTGGTCCCAGTGCTGGCATTGGGCCACCCTCACTGCTGTGTCTCTGCTTCGCTTCAGGATAAGTGAGTATTCCCCCCCATCATCGTTGGGAACCAGCTAATGCGAACGTCTCTGTATTTCATACTCTGTGCTTCCTAGATCTTGTGTGTTTCTTGTATGCTTGTGCAAGTTCAGGCTTACGCCACATTGTTAGACAATACACGTGTTTGAACCTATTTGTAGTCTGCCTCTTTTTCACTAGAGTGTCTGGGATCGGGACCTCCGTATACATAGGTTATGATCCGCGCTTAATTTTAAGTTACAGACTGCTATAGCTAATTCCCCATTATAATAAAGAAGCAGTTCTGGTAACAGTTTACTGGTGGAGAATGCGGGCATAACCCAGTTCGTGTGAATGCATGTGAGTCGACACGCGTGTCTTCAGCGAACTGACTTAGAGGAAAATTTTCCAGACCTCAGTGTAAGGAGCGCAATTTAGCTTAGGGAATTAAAAGTGTGAGTGTGTGTGGCTCTAGTGAGCATTTCTATCTTGTGGGTTGGCTTTTCCCCATTTCCTCCTTCAGCCAGCTTTGGACTACTTGCCTTTTGTGGTGCACCGCGAGGCCCTCCAGCCGTTATAACCGGTGTACTGTGGGTGAGGACCTCTGAACTGGTGAAGTTCCTGGCCACCTTCCGGGCCGCCTAAACGCGTCTATGTGGGTGGGATCCCAGAAGTAGGCTATAGATTTATATATATCCTGAAGCAGCACATATAAAATTCTCTTCCGCCCTCCCCCGTCTCTCCTAAGCCCGTCCAAACCCCGTTCCTGCCAGCACTTAGGCTTCAATCCCCGCTCCGGAGGAAACGTGAAGGGATCGATAGTCCGTTCATTCAGTCAGTTAGCTTTGGGAATCTAAAGCCAGGTTCCTGAAGCCCCGCGGCAGCCGGCCGCACCGTGCTTAAGAGTTTTAAGGTAGACTCTTGGGCGCCTTTCCGCTTGCGAGTTTTAAGTCAGACTCGTGGGCGCACCTCGCTTGAGAGTTAGTAGGACTCTTGGGCGCATTTTTGCTTGGGAGTTGTTTGAACTCTTGAGCGCACCTCGCTTGGGAGTACAGTAAGCTTTACTCCTGGGCACTTTTGCTTGGGGACTTGCAGAGGCAGTCCTTGAGCGCATTTAGTCTTTTGGTCGAGGCTTGGAGACAGTTTAACCGTTTGTCTCTGAGCACGAGGCCTGGGGACACCTTGAGTTTAGTTCTTGGGCAGAGAGCTTGAGAGCATTTTGGCTTCTGAGCAGAGGCTTGGGAGCATTTCTGGTTGCCTGAGCAGAGGCTTGGGAGACCCCTGAGCTTTGGCTTCTAGGCAGAGGCTTGGGAGCACTGAGCGTTTTTGGTTCTTGGGCTTAGAGAGCTTGAGAGCACCTTCTGAGCCAGTAAACTTTTCCTGGTCCCGTGGCTTGTAGGCAAGCTTGAAACGGGAATAGGAATTTTCCCCTCTCCCCCGGTGGAGAAGGATTGAGTGTAGTACCATTAAAAATACCCTTGTAAACCTAAAGGTAGGACCTTAAAACCACCCCTGGTAAAAACCTGTGTAGTACCCAGTTTAAAAATCCTTGAGAACCAGAGGGAAGGATAAACCTCCCGAAGGAACATAGAGAGGAAAAAGTTGTTAAAAACCCCTAAGAATCCAGTGTAAGAAAACCCAAGGACCCGAAGGGAAATAACCTCTGAACGGCCCCTAGACGGGAAAACTTATAGGGAGCTTTAATCGCCCCACCCTTGGTGTCGCTGATCCACTCTTTAACCTCCCCCGAGATCAGCCTTAAACGAAGGTAAAATGTACCGGGCAGCCCCCACCGTGCCCCGCCTGGAGAAGTGGCTAGTTAAGAAGGGAGATTTCCCTTGGGAAGCCGGTTCCTTCAAGGGACCTGACCCACTCCAGATAGTCAGAAGTGCCTTCCAGGATTTCTGTGAGAAGGAGAAACCTAGGTCCAGTAAGAAAGATAGATACGGAGCTTGGGCACTTTTCACCACCCTACAGGACAGCGTGTCCCTAATTAATAAGCTACAGGTAGCTCAGGAAGAACAGGAACAGGAGATAGAAAAGCTAAGGAAAGAAAAGAAGGAACATGAGGAGAAAGCAGCCGAGTGGCGTTCAGAACGCGTTAACTTCATGCTGGAGAAGCAGGGACTAACCACTGCCCTCCAAGACGCCCAGCACAAGGCTGAAGTAGCCACCGCTCGTGCCGATATGGCTGAGCATGCAGTAATTGAAGGACAGGAGAAGATTGCAAAATTAACCCATGCTGCCCAGTTCATGGCAGAGCAGAAAGTCGCAAAGATAGCCGCAGCAGACCACTCCGCTTGTAGGAGGGAGCTAGAGGCCCTAAAACAGCACCTGGGGATGCAGCAAGCCGTAATCTCCGCAGTGCATCCCGCAGCCCTCTTGGCCCTCCCCGAAGGTAGTACCGACAACTGGTCATCCTCTCCGTCTCAGCCCGAGGAAGCTCCACAGCCCCTCCATCCGATAGCTACCAAAGAAATTGTCTCCACAGATGAGGATGGCAGGAAGACAGACCGAATAGTTAAAGAGACCCGCAATTGGAGGCCCGATGAGCTCCAAGCCATAGCGGACCGCATGGGACCCTGAACCGGGACTCAGCTATACAATGGTTCACACACGTGACCATGTCCCAGCCCTCTGCCAGTGGCTCCGATGTAGCTCAGCTGGCTCGCCATTGTGCCAGCCCCGAAATAGTCACCTCTCTTAACGCATATATTTCTAACCGGAGACTAGCCACTCGCAGTCAGTATGGTGCCATGAAGGAGTTGTGAGCCTTCCTCTGGCCTACCAAGAGTTTGAAGGCCTTATACATAGCAGAATCTCAAAAACCCGGAGAGGACCCAGAGGCATATTTAGCCAGAAAGCAGCTCCTAGCCAAACTAGCAGACGAGGTAGACTTAGACTTGAGCGACATGCCTGACTTCGATGACTTAGAGTTTAGGAGAGCAGTCATAGATGGGCTCAACAGCACCACTCGCCTGGCCCTGGCAGGAGTCGAACCCGGGAGCATCTCATGGGGAGACCTGGAGGCTCGTATCAGGAGCATTGCTGGCCTGTTGCGAGAAACCGGAGCGATCCGCCATGTGAAGTCCCCGGCCTCCCGTAGGAAGGAGAGCGAGCCGATAAGTGCAGTCACTTATGCCAACCATGGCTCCCACTCTCAGTACCGACCGCAGGGACGCAACTTGTACTCGGAGGCAAGGGGAGGAATCCTGAGGGGAAGGAGCAGCAGTTTTAACCGGGGAAGAGGGCCAAGGGACTACCGCCCGGGAGTTTCCTTTGCACCCACCCCGAGTTACGGTTCCTCTTCCCAGCAGGGACCCCACGAGCCCCGATCACAGGATGCGCCCCTAGCCCCTTCTCACTCTCGAGCATCGCACCCGTACAACCATCAGGTCTACCCACCCCCAGATCAGTCTAACGCTTGGGGAGCATCACAGGGCGACCACGAGGGCTACCGGGACCGCGGCAGCACGCCCCAGTCCAGGGACCCCCTCCGTTGGGAACTTTGGATGCGCCTCAAAAACATTGGAGCAAACATGGAGCTATTCGATGGAAAGCCCACGTCCGTTCTGATGAAGGCGATCATGGAGTGGGAAGACCAGCAGCAGCCCCCAGTACCCCCGTCGGCGCCCCCTTTACCGCCAGACCCTCCCTTCTCGAGTCCCCCGATAGCTGCGGTCCGGGAACGCCCGAGCCCCAACAACCCCTTTAGAGAAAGTGCCACTTTCACCGACCAGTGCGCAGGATCAGAATAGGGTCGCCCCGAGTCCCAGTCTCCCTCCGTGGGCATAGTTGCCAAACTAAAGCCGGACACATGGGGGAGACCGACAGTGAAGGCAGGGATCGGGACTCCCGGGGAAAAGAAGAAGCCTGCCACCCTCCTCATAGATACCGGAGCTTCACTTAATATACTCCGGCCCACCTTAGTTACAAAGGGAACTCAAACCTCTACTACCATGCAGCTCGCCGGTTTCGGAGGCGGCATGCAAGAATCCCCGGTCTGGCAGGACATCCCCCTCTCCGTTGGGAACCTGGCCACCAGGATTTCGGCATGCGCAAACCGGGGAGAAGATGATGGACTTTTGGGTATGCCGTTCTTCCGAGCTGAGGGACTGACCATTGACTTAGCAAACGGGCTCCTGTGGCGCATTCCGGGAGGCCCAGACTTTGTCAATGCAGTCCATCGATGTGCAGCCCTTAAGGCCCCCCTTCCTCTCGCCCCCATCACAGGGGACCCCTGGGTTCAGGACTTTCCCGAAGTTTGGGTGACGGACAAAGCCGAGTGTGGGATAGTGAAGGGCGCCTGCGTCCTGATTGAAGGAAAGGACCCCCCTCCCCAAAGACAGTACAAGTACCCAGCCGAAGCCGAGGCAGGGATAGCCAAGACCATAGAAGGACTCCTTGAGTGGGACGTCATACTCCCGATGCAGTCCATCTGCAACGCCCCATTGTGGCCAGTTCTAAAAGCAGATGGAGTGACCTGGAGAATGACGGTCGACTTCCGGGCCCTGAATGCCACCACCCCTCCAGTTGCCCCGGTTGTGGCCAAGTACAACGAGATCCTGACGGCCATTGCCGCTGGGTCCCGGTTCTACTCGGTCATAGACCTGGCCAACACTTTCCACTCCATCCGGTTGCATGAGTCTTGCTGGTACAAGTTCGCGTTCACTTTCCGCGGCCAGCAATACGCATTCAAGCGGACACCCCAGGGATTCCACTCCAGCCCCAGTATTTGTCATGCCCATGTAGTTCAGATGTGGGAACGCCTCCAACCCTCCTCGAGACCCCACGTACTGAGCTACGTGGATGACATTTTAGTCCACGCCCCTACGGAAGAATTAGCCCGCCAGATCACTAGGGAAGTCCTGGAACTCCTCCGCGAGACTGGGTTCAAGGCAAGCAGGGAAAAGGCCCAATTGGTTCAGACCAGCGTCAAGTACCTGGGTCTGACCCTGGGACCCGAGGGTCGCACCCCGGATGCCCAGCGAATGGAGGTCATTTCCAAGCTGCCTGCACCCACCAATGTCCCCTCCCTCAGAGCCCTTCTAGGAACTTTTAACTTTTCCCGAGACTTCATCGAGTCCTTTGCAGACAAGGCTCGCCCCCTTTATGCTCTCCTCAAGAAGAACACTCCCTGGGAGTGGGGACCGGATCAACAGACAGCCTTAGCCGAACTGAAGCGCAGCCTGGCCGCAGCCCCGGCCCTAGCCCATCCAGATGTTACCCAGCCATTCTTTATTCAGCTAGCCATGTCAGACAAGAGCATAGGAGCCACGCTCACCCAGCAACAAGCGGGAGCCGCTAGAGTAGTGGCCTATGCCTCTCGCAATCTAACTTCAGTAGAAACCAAGTTCAGCCCATGCGAAAAGACTTGCCTTGCTCTAGTCTGGAGTCTGACCCACTGGGAATTTATCATAGGAGGCTCACGCACAATAGTCCAAACCACTCACACGCCCCTCAAATATATTCTGTCTGGCAAAATACAAGATGGACAAGTCTCAAACGCCCGCATAGCACAGTGGACCCTGGCCCTGGTCAATCGCGGAGTAGAAATTAAAAAGGAAACCACTGAGCCACCAGCCCCCTATGGCCTGTTAGTAACCGGGACTGAGCACGAGTGCCCCCTGGACCCGCCACCGCAGGTTGTTTGGCCAGTCACTTGGGGAGTCCCGCTAGAGGAAGCCCGACTGAACGGCTTCACATGCTGGTTCTGCGACGGCTCCTCCTTTCACGTTGGAGGCTCCCCTCGGACAGGCTACGGCGCCGTGCGAGTGAGCGACGCATGCACTCTAAAGGGTCCAGCCCGCCCCCATTCCAGCCAAGCGGCTGAGGTGCAAGCGCTTCTGGCAGTGCTTGAGTTTGAGCCCCCAGAAAGCCCGCTTGCCATTTACACAGACTCGGATTGGACGGCCAAAGCCGCCACGGTCTGGCTCCCGGTGTGGCAGAATCAGGGGTGGAGAGCTAGCGATGGGAAACCCGTAGCCCACCTACAGCTATGGCAGCAAGTAGCCGCGCTCCTTCAGTCCCGCACAGGCCCAACGCAGGTTGCCCATGTTAAAGGACACCAAAAGACAAATTCAGAGACCGCTTATTGGAATGACCAGGCAGACCTTGCAGCCAAGGCAGCCGCCACTGAAAATGCTCCCTTACCGGAACCAGCCACCGATTGTCCCCTCCACCCTGTCACCACCCGGGCACAAGCCCGCAGCCAGGCTCAGGGAATCGCAGGAACACTGGACCTAGCACAACTGCAGATATCTGACCCAGAAGTAGCTGACCTCCTAGCCGCAGGAAGAGATCAGACAGGAAGACTATTGGTGTTTTCGAGATGGGGCACTGTACGAGTCATGGATTCCGATTTGGGCTCACATTTTATCGGAGAAGTAACCCAGGAACTTTGCAAGGCGTTAGGCATCCAACAACGCTTTCACATAGCCGGCCATCCCCAGGCTTCCGGCGCCATAGAAAGAACCAACCGGACCCTCAAGGAGGCTCTCCGCAAGATGGTTCGCTCCTCCGGGAGAGACTGGGATGAAAAACTCCCCATAATTCTAATGGCCATCAGAGGCACCACCGCAGTTCACGGGCTCACGCCCCATATGGTCATGACAGGACGAAAAATGCAGCTCCCAGAAGCCTTCTGGCTAGACACGCAGCTCCCTTCTGATATGCAGCCCGTAGTAATTAATGACGCCTGGGTTCAGGACCTCATCTCATCCATACACGCCGTCCACATGCGAGTGGCCCAGAAGTTAGGCACAGCTCAGAAGGATATGGACCGCAAACTAGGATGGGTCAGGAACCCCAGGCAGTGGGAGGAAGGACAGCTCGTTTTATATAGAAAGTTCTCACAGAAGGCACACTCACTAGCGGCAAAATGGCAAGGCCCCGTCCCAATCACGAAAAGAGTCTCTCCAGCCGTCTATCAGGTAGCCATCCAGAGGAAGACAGGAGGCACTTGGCTAAAATACTTCCACGCCTCTCAATTAAAGGAATGGAAAGGGAAGCCGCTCCAGACCGCCCCACCAGTGTATGACCCTGGGGGAGCCGCCGCCAGCCCAGCCCCCCTCTGCCCAGTGATTCGCCAGACGTCCCTTCACCCTGGGCCAGAGATACCCTGTGTCCCCTTAGACCAGACCTTTGTAGCTCTAGTATAAAAGAAACAGCAGAATATGTAGATGTAGATGTGAATGTCAAAAGTTTTTCCAGTTCTATTCTTTAACTTCATTAGGCGGGCCCCACAGTTGGGACCCTAGGGGGAAACACGGCAATCAAAGCCAAATAGGACCACCACCGAGAGTGATTCTTAATTGGATTGTAAGCCGCATGTTCAGAAAAAATTGCACAGGCAAAAGAGATTTGCTGTGTGTGAAAGTGTTTGGAGAGGCTTTAGCCCAGAGGTGAATACATTCTTTCGAACATAGTGGAACCACCAAAAAAGGTGATCCCTGTATTCGAAAATATATCACCCGCCGTGCTGGTGAAGATCCCGCATCTACGTAGATTCGGGGTCTCACCTGCCAGACCCACGCTTTCGCATGATGGTCGGCTTTGGCTTTGAGGGCCGTGCCTCCCCTGGAAAAGGACCCCCAGATAGCCCAACATCCCTCTTTTACCAATGTTCATATTCGTCATGGTGAGTTGCTATACGGCGCCACCATCTAGTACGCTTTAGTGCAAAGGTAAAAGACCCGCCAGTATTTTGTAAATATGTGCCCTCTGGAATGTGTTATTGAGGTGCGTTCGCTACGCACAAGGGGCAGCGTGCCTCATTTACATAGCCAGGATCCCCCGCGCCAAGATGACCCCCGAACAACCCAGACCCAGTGGCGCCGGCAGATCTCGGCCGCCTCCGCCGCTTTTCGATAAACGCCGCCGAGCGCCCTCGGCTCCACTTCGGCCCTTTCCGCCAGCAGCCGCCCGCCCCACGTAATCTTTTCCCTTGCCCGTACCGTATAAGGGAAAAGAAGGGGGGGAGACATATTGAAGATATAATAAAGCCCTGCCAGGCACCCCAAGTAAGGGCAACCTAAAAGCACCCCAAACCCGTATGCTTCTTGCTCCGTGTGTTTTTCTTTTCGCTCAGTGCATTTTTCTTTCTTTTTGCCCGGTGTACCTTTTTTTCAAACCAGAAAATGGGGCCTCCCGAGGGAGTCCCTCCAAAAATTGCTAGTCCTGCAAACATATGACGAAAGCCCATTTTTAGGAAGTTAAGCGAAGGTCCCCGTTTGCAGCAACCCGTATAGTTGCTGGATACCGCTCTCGAGTTTTTTCCTTTTAAAGCGGCAAGGCCAGGCCGAGCCGGACCGATAGCTCTCAGCCCGCAAGATAAAAGCAGCCCGCCACCGAGCAAGGGGCACCTGAAGGCCACATAGTCTAGGCACCCAGGGACCCCTGGGGCGAGTTTGCATAACCCCGCCTAACGTACAGCCGACCCTCGCTCGACGTAAAGACGTCCCCCCTGAAATATACATGCTTTAAGAAGAAGCCCACGCACAGGAGTTCCCCAGAGCAACAAGCTGGAAGGCTCGCTTAGTGCCCCTGGGACTTCTCGTTCGAACCCCGCTTAATAGACAGTGCTGGCAGAAAAATGCCCTCCCTCTTTTTCCCTGCTTCACTTTATTTATTTTTGCTGCAACAAACTCAGGGAACCTGTACTTATATCCGCAGGTCTCCCCAGGATATTTTCACTACAGAAAGGAAAAGAAGGCCAGGAGATGAGGCACCTGGCTACCCTGTGTTTGCTCGTGCTGGCAGGCACCCTAATAGAGGGACGCCCGTCCAAATTAATGCCCTACCCACACTGGAGATGCATCAATACACTAGCAGAAAATGAAATAATGGTCTGCAAAGTTGTGCAGCAGAGCAATATGACCACCCCCATGGATCGCACTAACTTCCGCAGTTGTGAAGAGCAGTGGATCCGACCCCCAGAGCTTGTTATTTTATGTGTGGGAGTCAAAACTATGTCCCAAGAATTAGTGTGCTACTCGCCCACCGATACAGTTTCACCACTTGCTCCAATTCCATGTATGTTCCTTCCCCGTATCAGGCCAGCCCCCACCGCAGTCCCGGTGGTAGACAAATATACCACCCCTGCCAACTTCGAAACCTCGCCATTTGTCACTGAGGCTTTCGGACCATACTGTGAAGTTATTCTAGTGTCGGCCGCAGTATGGAAGGCAGGAGACTCCTTTAGAATGACCATCCTACTAGGCACTGCTGCCACTGAATCTGCAGCAGTCACTATCACGCCCCCTTCAGGTGCAGTTCTCTCCTTTGCTACCATTGGGCCCGCTTCACCCCGACCGGATGGCAGCTCGTCAGCCTCCAAGGGTGCCAGCATCGAGACCAGACCGGCTTCATTTGCCAAGACCAAGCCTTTGCACCGCATCACCCCTGTGTAGCCCCGCAAGTCGACGCCCTCAACGAGTGCTCTTTTGAGGTCGTCCGGGAGAACAGCTCCGCTGTGGTCTACCTTGGGAAAGGATGTGCCTGCGTGCGAACGGCCTGTGACTTTGTGATCCTGAACTTGTTCCAGCTCAAGCCCGTGATCCCGGGAGTCAACCGCTGCTTCTGCAACCTCTCTTCGGTAGCAGCCTGCGACTTCACCTACACGGTACCGGTCTGGACCCAAGAAGAGATCTTGGTGGCACCCTCCATCTATCGATATGTGAAGCCAGTCTCCCTTGGCATCGGTATGGAGCTAATCCACGAGCTCCTGACCCACCCCCAGCTCCACCGCACCCTCCAGAGCATCCAGAGGGACGGGGACACCACTGCTTTGGTTGTGTCCCACAACGGAAAGGAGATTTTGGATCTTGCCCAGCGGATTAAGACCACCGGCGAGCATTCGTGGTGGGAGACCCTCTTTGGCTGGAGCCCCACTGCCACTGGAATTTACAATTTGGCTTTGCACCCGATCGTTGTTATTTTGGCTTTCCAAGTTTTGTTATGTGCCTCACTACTTTATTTGGGCTGTTGGAGCCGCCGACAGCTCCAGCAACTCCAGCTGTCTTACCGCTTGGATCACTACAATCCAGACCTCCTCCTGCCTTAATGGTTGTTCTTGGCGCCCTCTTTTAACCCCTGTTTATTTGCTTATGTTGGTATGAACTATGCTTGTGTCTTCATGATTATGTGTATGGATCCTAAACCGGCCCCATGGACGCTCTGCTGCCGGACACCGCTCCGAGGCCCTCTTGTGGACTAGGGGGGGACATATTTCCCTGCCTCCCAGCCCACGGCCCGCCTACGAACGACTGCCAGCGGCCCTACCTCCATGAGGACTAGAACTGTGTGCCTGAAGCCCTTCTCGCCGCCCGCCGACCCTGCTCTGCGGATTGACGCAGACAGCAAGGGGGGGTGGAAGTGTGTTTTGGAACACATGGACTAAGTTTGCTTGTTCTTGTAAATATGCAACCCAGTCTAGCAGCTGTACTGCGGACTGAGCCGTCTGTGATCTTTGTAGCTCTATTGTTTTATGAGTTTCTTTCCATTACTTTTATGAATTTTACTCCCATGAATTTAGCCCCGAACTAGTCCCTCCCTCTATCTACTGCAAGTGCGCCCATGATCCTCCCATGAACTGGGATCCTTTTTATCACCCCCTATTAACTTTATCCCTATGAATTTGATTTTAACCTTATGAATTGCCTTTTTAACCTGACTCCCTCCGCCGAGGTAATTCTAGTCTATCTATCATTGTATGAATTGGGTTTTATCCGGGACTTCTTCTGAGCAGTCTCTTTTAAAGGTTATTTCATTCCTGATTTTGAACTCTATGAATTTGGTTTTAACTGAGACCCCTCCTGAACGGTCTCTTTTACTGAGTATTTAAACATTGGTTTTAGCCTGTATGAATTTGGTTTTAATTTGACTGTATGAATTGGTCTTTTAATTGCGGAGTTTATTTTCTGCCCCTATGAGCCCTTCCGCCGCTTACCCCTCATGAATTGTTTCTCCGCACTTGCTTTTACTATTGCTGCTATCGTGTATGAATTAGGTTTAACTTCCCAAGTCATTGCTTTTTGTCCTATATATATATGTATTTATGGTTTTAACCATCTATGAATCGCTCTACCCTCTATGAATTGATCTATGCCTGACTTGCACGTTCCTATATGAATTATTCCCTCACCTATGAGCTTTGTTTTAACTTCCTATGAAGTAGCCTGCTTTTATTCTTACATTCATGAATTGTATCCATGAATTGCCTTTGCTTTTAATCCTATGCCTATGAATTAATCCATGTATATGAATTGCTCCTGGTTTTTAGTGCTTTTAATCCACCATGAATTACGTATGAATTACCTTCATCCATGAATTAATCAATGTACACAAATATGAATTATTGCTATTTATATGCATGAATTGCTCATTGCTGCCTATGAATTGCTGTTTATGTTGACTGTAGCACTTAGCACACCCCCTGGTGTGAACCCAGAGACCTGCAGCCCATTGGCTGATCTAAATTGCACTTATTCGGTTAGGTGGTTCTCCAAACTAAATTTTTGAGTGACGCCTCCCCCTCCTTCCCTTCCCACTCCGTCTTCGCTCGAAGCTCGACCACCGGACATTGCCGACCACCTTGCCTTTGAAGTCAAGTTCGGAGACCCGCGCGCCTGACATCACGGGGTCTCCGAGGAGGGGAATTGTTGCCAAGCAGGCCCCCTCCCCTGCTTTAAAGCCTGCCATGGACTGTGTTAAAGTTTCCTGCATCGCTGTTTTACTGCTACACCAAAGATTGCTTTACACGTGTGTGTGTGTTAATACACGTGTCAGTTTCCTGCCTGCGTGTCAATTACCTTGCTGCTGCAATAGACTGTGTAGTTTACTGACCCCATGTTTGGTTAACTGCACAAAGGACTCTTTTCCTGGGCAACCCTGCCCAGACCTGTATCTGGATTTCCCAGTGTGTGTTTGGACTTTCTTACAAGTGTGCCCCGTGCCTGCATTGCCATCTGCCACGGAACGTGCCTGTTCCCTGCCTTGGACTGTGTTTTAAAGTGCTGTTTCCCCTGCCTCCATGGAAGCCTGCCTCATATGGGCCCAAGCCGCTGCTAGCAGCCGGGCGCCTGCCGGGGAAACTTCCAGCGAGCCTGGCTAGGCGCTCCCTGGTCAGTTCCCGCCTGGAGCCTCCCGCGGGCCGGTCGCCGAGCTTGCCCTCGCTACCGGGCAGCCTGCTATCTAGCCCCAGCCATGCCCAGCCGGCATCCATGTTCCTAGGCAGCCAGAAGACCCTGGGAAGAAGACTGCTTTGGGAAGCCATTTCGGCGAAGCGGGCACACCACGTCCGCAGCGAGAGCACCTCGCCCCGCTCTGCATATCTTAGGAGCCGCCCCGGAGAAGAACTAAGTGCTGACCATCCCAAGCACTTAGAGAATGCATCTCAAAGAAACCTCTGCATTCCAGAGCTGATGACATCAGGACAAGCCCTGTCCGCTGGAACATCCTTTCAGCCCACTTGGATTTCCCCCTCCCTCTTTTGTCCCCTCTTCCTGAGGTGTCACTTATCACAATCTGATTACCAAAGTGGCCCATCCAAGCCATTCAGTAGCCCATTAGACCCTTTGTTTTAATCTGTGAGAACCACCAAGTACAGCACCAGCCCCAGGGTACGTTTTGGGGTATTTAAGCCGGCCTCTCAGACCGCATGGTGCGCGTGCCATCCTATCCAGAACCCCTCGCTGTCCGTCTGTGGTCCCAGTGCTGGCATTGGGCCACCCTCGCTGCTGTGTCTCTGCTTCGCTTCAGGATAAGTGAGTATTCCCCCCCATCATCGTTGGGAACCAGCTAATGCGAACGTCTCTGTATTTCATACTCTGTGCTTCCTAGATCTTGTGTGTTTCTTGTATGCTTGTGCAAGTTCAGGCTTACGCCACATTGTTAGACAATACACGTGCTTGAACCTATTTGTAGTCTGCCTCTTTTTCACTAGAGTGTCTGGGATCGGGACCTCCGTATACATAGGTTATGATCCGCGCTTAATTTTAAGTTACAGACTGCTATAGCTAATTCCCCATTATAATAAAGAAGCAGTTCTGGTAACAGCTTCTGCTGTCATATGCTCTCTGGAGGTCTGGCTGTCTCATCTGTGCTTCCCTCCACAGCGTCACCCTGTGGTGGTGCACCAGGGTAGGAAGTGAGTTGTGCTGAATACACTTAGACTTTTATATAGTAGGATTATGAATGGGATTAATTGGACTCAGAGGTATTTAACTTCTGAGTAAACATGTATGCAACTGGCATGTAAGAATTCTGTCATTTTGGGTTGGAGCCTATGAACCATAAATACTTGCCTTCAGCCTGGTCATTCCTCCTAATCTGCTGTAAAGAAGAAGAATTAGATGAACGCTGAACAGGCAGCACAATTTCTCCAAATTCTGCATTACCATTTTGTCCACAAGAGTTCCCCATACTATCAACTTCCCCAGGGTTCATGAAGGTTGATTAGCACAGAAATTAGTATCTATAGTCAGATAAGAACCCTATGTCTTTATTCAGCCCTGGGGAGTCCATTGTTCCGAACTTGTGAATGAACTCAAGTCAACCAATCTCATGTTGTAATCTGCCCTTAAAGCTTCTTTGTTTGAGGGCAGCCACTTGTAGATTATCAACCCACTTTGCAGCCCTATTGTACAATCTCTTCTCCATTTTAGAGAGGTCCATCTGAGACTTTTGCCCATCCTTTAAATTAAGCAAGGTGATCGAATGGCAGATTGCACCCTGAACCATTGACCAACTTAATTCAGCTTTCCCTAGAAAGATCCATCTCTGTTGTCTTAGAGCTCACATGGTTAGCTGCTGTGCATCACAAGTTATTTAAAGTGAGGAGACAAATATGCAATATAATATGAAGTTGTACGTTTACGATGGGATCACTATGAGGGAGGGTTTATCTTGTCAAATGAATAAATTTCCATGAATAAATTCCCCCACTTGTATAGGAGTTTTCACAGAAGAGCCTTAATCCCCTGATGAAGAAGCAACCTGCATTTATTAAGAATAAAGGAGCAAACTATTACTCATGAATCCCCCCTTTTAATACAGTATCTCCAAATGAATGCAGTGTAGAGGGATTTGAGTTGTTTCAGCTGTTCAAACAAGACTGGAAAAAACCCTATGTTGATCAATAATTAAGATAATTCAGGACAAAAAATTGGTCAAATGGGTCTTCTCAAAGGACCAATTTCTAAATTAATTTTATCTCAAACTATTTAAAATATTCAATCTATTTTTAAAAAATCTGTTACAGTAAAAAGATTTTTTTTAAGCACACAATTAATTTTCCAGTGTGCTTCAGTGTAGAGGGAATATAATCATCACGACTACTCAAGTACTTAATAAAGCAAACTATTAGGGAGCAAATTCCCTGAACAACAGGGAAGCAGGGTTGGCAATGGAAATATTGGGGGGTGGGGGAAGACAACATTTTCTGTGCCTCTGCATCACTTCCAAGAAAAACCTGAAAGTGATATAGGATAGTTCTAGAAATCACTGGAAAGCCTAGAGTAAAACCATAGAGCAGGCCAGCAGGAGGATTCTTGCCATAGTGGGAGGCATGGCAGACCCACTGTACTACATCTTCTCTTCATTTCAGAGGGAGTTTGCTTAAGACTTTCAACCATGCCTCCCTTAAATGAAACAAAGCAGTAAAACGGCAAAGCTGGAGGATAATCTTAAGAAACTTAAAATGTATTTATGATTAAGAGACATCTGAAATCACTGTAGCCTCTGTTGATGGTGGAAAGCTGCTTCTATCATGAGCTATGACAACAGCATGAGAGACAGTGAAGCACACCAAACTGTGTACAGTGATCTTTAGAAAACACCTGTACACGGAAGGTTCTGGCTGACTCGAAGACCATGCTAAAAATCAGAGTGCACCAAATTTTTTTTGCGTACTTCACACAGCCACCTTGCACCTGGCAGCCTTTCTTCATTATGAGCATGAACAAAAGCTACCAGGTTGTGAAAGGACTTGACATGTGAACAGGTTTTCATATGCCCAGATCATAGGCGTACTCATAAATTGTTCTCAAAAACAATAACCAAGCTGCTGATGAGAATTTTTTTAAAATTTATTTATATTATTTAATCTGCCTTTCTCACTGAGACTCAACGCGTATTACATAGTGTAAATCAATATGATAAAAAGCTGGGATATTCAGGAAACAGTGGAACAGGGTATGCAAATGCAAAATTCACCAAAATTTGAAAACAAGCAGAAATCCAATACAGAGTTGAAACAATGTTGAAACAAAGCATAAATAATTAAACATGACATATTAAACAGCACAGAAATTGTCCAGTTGGAACATACTTACAGCAACAGAAAGTACACAGTAGTACAATCTATTGTTCCATCTTTATTTCTGATGATGTTTTTTCCGCATAATTATCTACTGTAACAATGCATGTGGAGGATTTTTTTTTGCTTCAGAAGAGCCTTCCCACAAATCTCCAACCCCTCTTCTTGCCGTTACCCCTCACATGCACAATCGTATAATCCCCTTTTTTACTTTTTTAAATGGTCCTTGCACTATTACAATATCTACGTATACAAAGGGAATCATACTGCAGTGCTTGCTACTTTGGATCACTTAGCAATTGGACTGTCAATCACAATGAGCTCTAGCTGCCCTCCCTCCTGCACCCCCCCCGGTGGCATCAGTCGAGGGGGGGGGATCAGGGAAGAGATCAGGGGATCCCTTTTCCTCTGGCCCCTCGGCCGCTGCTCAGCTTGTCACGGGCTGCTGCGGGAACTTGGGAGGTCCTTGCCGCTGTGCTGAGCCTTTCCGTGTCTCTGGAAGCCCTAAGGAGGCAGCGGTGAGGCAAATTGTTTTGCCCCCAACTCACTTCTTATCCCTGTGTAATATACTTGCAGGGGGATAAGGAATGAGGGGTTGGGAAAGAGTATGCCCCTTATATAGTAGTATATGGTGTCCGGGGTCTGAGACACAGCCCCCAGCATCACTGGGAGAAAGCAAGGGGAGGCAGCTGGGAGGGGGCTGCCCTGCCACCCCAGCCAGGGCCAGAGCCTGCCCACCCCAGGGGAAAGGGGCGAAGGGCCAAAGCCACAGAGGGCTAGAGGGGGCAGGGAGAGGCCAGCTAGTCCCACCTTCCAGGCGGAGGATAGGGGGCTGAGCAGAACAGAGGGAGAAGGCAAAGGCAGGAAGAATAGGGGCCCAGCAACAGCCCAAACAGAGCCCTTACCAGCCAAGGAGGAGAAGCAGCCACAGCAGCTCAGAGCCACGCCCCAGCCTCCACCTCAGCTTGAAGACAGCAACCTGGCTCAGGAGATGCTCAGAACCAAGCCCCTCCAGGTGGAGCTGCTGAAGGCATTCTGTGGGAAGAGCTGGGCAGCCAGCCAATGGGCCCCAGCTGGGCCTACCTTCAGTAATCAGCTCAGCCAGAGAGGCCTGGCAGCCAGCCAACATGACACAGCTGTTGCTGATCCAGGCAGCCCAGCCAGCTACCCCAGCTGCAACAGCTTGAGACGGCTCCGGCCAATGCTGGGAGGCCAAGGAGGGGTGTGGCTTGGCAGGCAGGACCTGCAAGGAGGGCAGGGTGGTGAGAGAAGGCCCTATAAAGGCTGGCTGGGAAGAGCTCTGGGGTGGTGGATGTGAGTAAGGAGTGATGGTGTGGACTGAGAGCGAAGCAGTGTGAGAGCAGAGGCTTGGAGGAGAGTTCTGAGAGGAGATGACTGAGGGCGAAGGGGGTGAGCAGGCCAGGTTGAGCAGGCCAGTGAGTGGACTGAGAGGGAGTCTGGGTGATGTATACCGCCCCTCCTTCCATGGAGCAGGGTCCTGTAGCATCCCTAGCAGCCCTCTGATGTCAGGGCCGGCCCAGCCGGTGCCCTGGCCAGCGGCAGTGGCAGCAAGCCCTGACATATGGAATCATGTGATCATGCTCCTCTACTGTGTGCATATTTATGAAACACTTTTGCATTTAAAACTTTGAGCAGGAAATCAACAGTAGAGAATGGTGTACTACGCATGCCCAGTTTCTACAGAAGCTGAAAGACAGGACAATGGTATAGCACAATCCCTCATGCGCTCAAAAAAAAAAAAAGGTGGGTGGGAATGCGCCAACGTCATTTGTGATGAGGCGCAAATAAAGAACATATTTTCTGTTTTGGGACCTTTTTTCCCCTGCGACAAACACTCACGAAACATGCATGATGAAGATGCATGTGGAAGGTGAGTTCTCAAAAGGATTGGGAAAACATGGCTTTGGGACAGGGAAAACCCAAAAAACTGGAGCATGTGGGAGCAGCCCCTATCTCTTTACCAATGCTTTTCTTTGAACAGCCCTCCTACCCATGTAAAAAAAGCCCTGCTGAATAATTCAGTTTTACTTAGCAAACTGAACTGGCTCAACCAGAGCCAGGGCTTTTTCGGTCCTTGCTCCAGCCTGGTGGAACTCTCTGTCCACTGAGACCAGGGCCCGGCAGGATTGGTTATCATTTCACCGGACCTGCAAGACAGAGATGTTCTGCCAGGCATATGATTGAGGACAGGCTTGGCCTCTGCCAGCCAATAAAATAGAGGAAGAATGTAAGATCTGAACCCTCCCTACTAGGGTTGTCCACCACCTTGCTTTTAAGGAGCATTTACTGACTGCTTCCATCTGGTTATTATACTGTTGTATACTGTCTGATTGGATTGAATGTTTTTAAACCTTTTATGGTTTTATATTTTACAAATTATTTTTAATGTGTTTTAAATTGTTGTAATCCACCCTGAGCTCCTTGTGGGGAGGGCAGAATAAAAATCCCAAGTAAATAAAAAAATAAAAAATAGTTTGCGGAAATCCAGGAAAGCAGCAGCCCTCCTAACCTTATCAAGCAGGCCATTTTATAAGGTGAGGGCCAAGACAAAGAATGCATGTGCATGGTATTGTTAATTTTGCCCATTTGCAAGTTGGCACCTGCAGAATGCTCTGTTCAGATGAGAAAAGCTGCCGTGGTAGAGCTTAAGGAAAGAGGTGTGACCACAGTTAGGAGGAACGAAGGCCATGAAGGGCTGCATATGTGATAGCCAGTACCTTGAATTGACCCCAGGAACTGATAGGTAGCCAATGGAGTGACTGCAGAACGAGAGTAACATGCATGCTCCACCTGGTTCCAAATAATAACCAAGCTGTGGTGGTCTGCACCAACTGGAGTCTCCTAGTTGGATTCAGGTGTATACTGGAGTGCATATGGATGAGGGATACACTTCTGGGTAGCAGTGTGTGTGAACAAGATCTTGGAATGTGGGTGGATGGGAAGCTAAATATGAACAGTCAATGTGATGTAGCAGCAAAAAAGGTGAATGAGGTCTTGGGGGTATCAACAAAGGCAAAACATCCAAATCAGAGGATGTTATTGTCCCACTGTATATCACATTGGTCAGGCTCCACCTGGAGCATTGTGTGAAATTCTGGAGGCCTCAACTTCAAAAAGGATGTGGACAAATTGGAATGGGTATAGAGGAGAGCAACCAAGATGATCAGGGGCCTGGAGCCCAAGCCATACAAGGAAAGACTGAGGGACTTGGTAATGTTCACTTTAGAGAAGAAGTTGAGGATAAAGATGACTGCTCTCTTTATTGAGCAGTATTGATAAGGCTGTCACTTAGGGGAGGGGAGGGAGCTGTTCCTGTTGGCAACAGAGGATAGGAATTGAAACAATGGGTTTAGACTACAGGAGGACAGGTACTGGCTGGACATTAAGAAAAACTTCTTCACTTTAATAGTAATTGAACCATTGGCTGTCTAGAGATGTGGTGTGTTCTCCCTCATTGGCAGTCTTCAAGGAGTGGCTGGATGAATACTTGTTGACGATGCTTTAGGTTGTTTCTGCATTGGGCAGGTTGTTGGACTAGATAGTCTGTAAGGTCCCAATTCTGTAATTCTATGACCTTTACAATATTCTAGTCTCAATGTTACCACGGTGTCGATCCAAGTGGCCAGATTGGCCATGTCATGGTAGGGAGCCATCTTCCAGGCTATAATGAGTTGGAAGAAGGCATTTTTTGCAGAAGCATTGATTGGTTTCTCTAGTAGCAATGCTGAATTCAGTATAATCCTTAGGCTCTTAACCGAGTCTGCAAGGGTCAAATGAACCCCATCAAAAGTGGGGAGCACAATGTCCTTCAAGAGCTCATCTTTCACAACCAGCATTACTACAGTCTTATCTGCAATCAGTTTCAGTTTATTGGCCTTCAACTGTCTACAGCTGTGAAGAAAAAATGCTAAGTTTCAATGGAAGCCATTTCTTGAGCGTTAGTTCAGAGGCTTCATTGCTGAGAGAAATTCTCTCCCCCCTTGAGAGGCCTCTTCGTCTCTTGCTAGCAGCAAGCTGCTTTTGCTTCTGTCCTTGAGATAAGATAAGCAGTTCTAGCTGGTGTCAAGTCGAGCCGCCATAGCTGAACTTTTTTTGTGAGTTAATTGGGAATCAAATTTGCATCTGTGGATTTGGGTCATGTGCCAAGAGCAGCAGACTTGACATGCTTCCCTTTTGCACTAGACACCTATTTCTTAGATGATGTTGGCAAGGTGTGACCTGATTGGCTGTCAGGCCTGAGCTACTCTGGCCTCAACTAGCATAAATTGGCTACTAAAAACATGGAGTCTGAGCTTGTGGTGGGTGTCAGCAACAGACAACTGCCGTTGCCCCTTTGTTCTGCTTCTGGCTTGTTTTGTTTGTGGGACATTGAGGCTCCGAACTTTGAGACTGCTGTGCTGCTTGATTTTGTGGTTTCTTGAGACCAACTTGTTTTGCCTCCTAAGGAATTACTATGGTACGTATTGCTAACAGCTATAGGTTTTTTTTGTTTTGTCCTCACATTTTGTCTTGTGCTTTGTGATAACCTTGCACTCTGATTAATAAACAATGGTATTTTACCCTGCGTGGGTTATTGTGACTGAAGCCTCAAAGCTATAAAATCTTTGCTGAGTTCACCTTGCGTATGCTCAAGAACCACCTACCGTAACAGTACTTGTGTTGAGACCTCTGCTTGCAAACCACCCTTGCAAGGCAGATTTCTGTTTGGATAATTCCCAAATAGGCTCTGGAGCTTTGCTTCCTGACTCCTCAGCCTTGTGTTATTATTATTATTGTTTATTACATTTCTAACTCACCCTTCCCGCAAGTGGGCTCAGGATGAGGTACAACAGTTAAAAAACACAATACAAATAATAAACAACCGTTCATAAAAACAACAGTTCATATCTCAAAATCCACAGATAATAACTGTCCCAAGATAGGGTCAATTCCAGGTTCCTGCCCATCAACATACAGGGGGAGGGAGGGGACAGATAGTGTACTGCAACCCATACATGGGTCAGCTAATGAAGGGCACTACATAGCCCCATGCTGTACCCATACGTCGGCCAGTGGACACAGTGGCTGCTTCCACACACGTTGGATAATCCACTTTCAATACTCTTTAGTGAACATTTGGAACTGCTTTTCCATGGCCGTTTCCACACACGTTGAATAATCCACTTTCAATATGCTTTAGTGAACATTTGTAACTGATTTTCCATGTGTGGAACAAAAAATCCACTTCTAAAGGATAACTAAAGTGCATTGAAAGTACATTATTCAACGTGTGTGGAAACAGCCCATGTGTGGAACAAAAAAATCCACTTCAAAAGGATTTCGAAAGTGCATTGAAAGTGCATTATTCAACGTGTGTGGAAATGGCCTGTGAGTGATTCCGCACACGTTGGATAATGCACTTTCAATGCACTTTATCAATTGTTTGAGGTGGATTTTTTGTTCCGCACACGAAAAAATTCATTCCAAATGATCTAAAAAGAGGATTGGAAGTGCATTATCCAACTTGTGCAGAATCACTCTGTATAACCCCACACTTGGTGGGAGACCGGTGGGAGGCTCAGTAAGGATCTCATGCTGGCCTCAACCACAAGCCTTGCGGAACATCTCCATCTTACAGGCCCGCCAAAATGATACAAGATCCTGATGGGCCCGGGTGTCCTCAGACAGAGAGTTCCACCAGGTTGGGGCCAGGACCAAAAAGGCCCTGGCCCAGGTCGAGGCCAACCAAGCCTCCTTGGGACCAGGGACAACCAACAGATGCTTTCTAGCTGATCAGAGCGTTCTTCGGGGTACATACGGGTACAGGCGGTCCCTCAAGTATGTTGGTCCCAGTCCGTTTAGGGCTTTTTAGGTCAAAACCAGCACCTTGAACCAAATACGAAATTCCATGGGGAGGCAGTGGAGCTGCTGCAAAATTGGTGTAATATGTGTCCTATAAGGAACACCCATCAAAATACGTGCAGCAGCATTCTGGACCCGCTGTAGTCTCCGGATCATATCTAAGGGCAGCCCTGCGTACAGCAAGTTACAGTAATCCAACCTGGAGGTGACCATTGCATGGATCACTGTCGTTAGTTCCTGGGCTGAGAGATAGAGGACTAGCCGCCTGGCCTGCCAAAGATGGGAAAAAGCAGCCCACGCAACCATCACAATCTGGGCCTCCATAGATAAGGAGGAAACTGGACTGCTGAGAATAGAGGCCAGGGTAATTCATCAGGTGTCAGCTTTCTCTCTTCAGAAGAGAGACCCCAGCTGCTGAGTGACCGGCCTGCCTGGAAGGACTGTCCTGCCTGCCAAGAAGACTAACGTTATGGGAATTGGTGGCCTGATGAAGGAACTTTCTGAAATGAGTGAAGTGTGATAAGGCTGGCATTGCTCGTTGCCACCCCGCCTATCCATCGCTCCGTGACAATTTCACAATCGGCTTCGCCCTTCCTTCTTGGCATCGCGACTGCACGGCTTCGTGGTCAAGAAGTGACGACCCCCCAGCTGACTTATCAGCAGCTTGGAACGACACAAAATAATATATTATGGGACATTATACCTCTCCCTGTACATAGACCTTTACATTGTCGTGCTTCCATTGTCTTTAATTTGCGAATGGTAGCCTAAGAGGGAAATTGAACAAAATTGTAATTTATCATTGAAAACGGTCTCTTATGTGTGCTATGTACTATTTCTGAATTTCTACAATATAACTGCATATTGTTTTTGGTTGTGGCACACTGCCTTTTCCTTGGTTTAGTGGCAATCTTTTAGGAAGTATCCTCCCTTTTTTCTACGGAATTCGGAAAAAACACAGGCAGGGAAATTTCCTGCGATAAATGAAAAGCAGTTACTACCATTGGCAAAAACTGCAAACTAGGCCTGAACACCACCTTATTAGGCTGGAATTTCAGGAATGAGGGATCAACCCTGAGTGCTGCCAACTCACTCACTCTCCTAGCAGAGATGACAGCTACTAAAAATGCCACCTTGTAAGATAAAACATCCAAGGGACAGGTAGCTAACAACTCAAAGCGTGATAACATCAGCCGTGCCAACACCAGCAACAATGACCATTGAGGGACAGGCAATGTTACTGGTGGATAGAGATTCATAAACTGGCACAAATTCGCATGAGAGAATACAGAGCGCCCTTCCACTGGTTGATGTACTGAAGAGATAGCCGCCAAATGTACTTTTAGCGATGTCACACTCAGCCCATTCGACTTTAAGTCACATAAATAATCAAATATGAGATTTAATGGGCATGACACAGCTGACACACCTCTAACCTCTGTCCAAGCTAAAAACCCAGCCCATTTAGCTGCATAAGACTTTCTTGTTGAAGGCCTTCTAGCATTTAGAAGGACCTCCTTAACCTGAGCCGAACATTCTAACGGTGAGGGTGAATCCGCCACGCTGTTAGATGTAGACTGTCTGGGTCGTGGTGAAACAGCCCCCCATTATACAGGAAATCTGACTGTCTTGGCAACCTGACATACATCTGTTTGGACAGCTGTAGAAGTTTGGGCAACCACACCTGCCTGGGCCAAAATGGTTCTATTAGTATACAATTGGTGTTTTCCCTCTCTATTTTGCATAGGATTCTTGTTAAGAGAATCCTATGCAAAATCCTGTTGGGAAAAACATAATGAAAGCCATTTTTCCATGTGATCTGGAATGCGTCCCCAATGGACAGAGGGTTACTTCCTGCCCTGGAGCAAAACACCCCAGCTTTTGCATCGCTTGATGTCGCAAACATATCTATCTCCAGTGTACCCCACCGGTCGAAAATAGGAATCAGGTATTTGTTGTTTAACTCCCATTCATGGTTCAATACAATGACTCTGCTGAGAACATCCACTTTTACATTGTCTGAACCTGCAATATGGATTGCCTGAACAAACGCAGTGTTTGCAATTGCCCAGTGCCATAGAGTCACAGCTTCTTTGCAGAGCTTTAGGGATGCAGTACCACCATAACGATTTACATAGTGCATTGTGGTGGTGTTGTCCATTTGTACCAATACATTCCGATTTCATAGGAAGCCTGCAAATGAAACAAGTGCAAATTGTATAGCTCTCAATTCCAACAGGTTAATGTGTAATCCTAATTCCTTTTCAGACCAACTACCCTGAACGAACATACCATTACAGTGCACACCCCAACCCGCCAGGGAAGCATCTGTTGTTACAACCACATCATGATGAGTATAGCCAAAGGCCATTCCTTTAAATAGATTGTTGTGATCATCAACTCACTATGCCAGAGGACAACCCCCCTTGGTATTGAAAACCTCACTGAAGGTGCATGTTCTGAGGGCTTATATTTTCTAACAAACCAGTTCTGTAATGGTCTCATCCGCAGTCTCGCAGAGAGTGCCACTGATGTAGTAGATGCCATGTATCCCAATAGGCACTGTATGGTAGCACTGGCTGAAAACGGTTCCTGTTCACAAGTGAAATCAAAGATTTAATTGACCTCGCTCTCTCTTGTGGCAGAAGAGCTCTTGGAAGGGAGGAGTCTAGCACTGCCCCAATGTAGGACACCCTTTGACTGAGCTCTAGCTTGGACTGCTCAACATTTATAAGAAGGCCCAATCTTTCACAGGTTTGCACCACCTTATTAACATCATGTACTAATTTCTCCCTTGTAGGCACTACTACCAGCCAATCATCTAAATAGGGAAAAACAGTACACCCTTGTTCTCTCAGGAAGGCCACAACAGGTGCCATACATTTCGTGAAAACCCTTGGCGCTGTAGAGAGACCAAAGGGGAGTACCCTATACTGGAACACCCTGTTATGGTACACAAAACCCTGATATTTCCTATACTCCTTCCTTATTGCAATGTGAAAATACTCATCCTTAAGATCAAGGACTGCAAACCAGTCCCCGTGCTTTAGTAATGACAACACGATGGACAGTGTGACCATCTTGAATTTTGAAACCTGAAGAAAAACATTGAGGCCTCTTAAATCTAAGATAGGGCGTAAACCCCCATTAATTTTGGGGACCAAAAAGAAGCGTGAGAAGAAACTTGGTCTTCTTAAATCATCAACTTTTACTTCTTCAATACCCCCTTGGCTAAGAGAGCCTGAATTTCTCCTTCCAACTCAGGTAACATATTATTAACTGCCATTGCTGGCCAAACACATTTAGGTAGTTCAGCAAACTCTAGTCCATAACCACTGTTCACAATGGTCAAAACCCACAAGTCGGTTATTATTGACCTCCAGTCAGAGAGGAAAGGTGCTAATCGGTCTCCAAACAAGGGACTAGAGTTCGCCTGCTCCCTTCAGAACTGTTTTGCAGTGCCTTGAGGATCTTTTTGATGGGCAGGCACATGAGACAAATGAGGCTTGTACTGCCTATGTCTCCTCGATTGCTGAGAGGCAGAATACTGTCTCTGGGGCTGACGCTGGAAGTATTGACGTTGCTGATTCTTTCCATAATAATGATATGGGGTGTGCCTGGGGAAATACCTTGGCTTATAGGATGACCTATCAGCTGCTGTCACCCCCAAAGATTTTGACGTCTGCCTGTTTTCCTTTTTCTTTTTTAGAGCCTTATCCATCACAGAAGAAAACAGTTGATCTCCCTCAAATGGTAAGCTCTCAATTTTCACCCTTGTCTCCACTGGATGGGCTGTGGAACAGAGCCAGGCATGCCTTCTCAGAAGTACTGCACTCGCCATACTCCTGGCTGAAGTATCCATTGCATGGCTACCTGCATTCATTTGCTGTTTGGATAACCGTACAGCCTCTGTCTGGAGCAAGAATACCACTGTCTTCTTGTCTTCTGGGAGGTCAGAGATATACCATGGTAACTTCTCCCACAGATATAGCTGATACCCAGCCATTATAGTCTGATAGTTGGCAATTCACATATTTAAGGCTGAGACTGTGTACTTTCTGCCCAGGGTATCCAACTCCTTGCCCTCCTTGTCAGATGGGACAGAGTGAGAACCTGCCTTATGGTGCTGAATCTCCTCCACAGCTAGAGAGGATGGAGGTGGGTGCTTTATTAGTGCCTGCCACATATCCTGCTTAATTTTATACATCTGTTCCACTCTCTTTGATGTAGCAGGTAGCAGCAGGGGTCTTCCACATCTTGTGCACAATTTCTTCCAATCCCTCCAACATGGGAAATCCTACTACTGCTGGAGCATCATCATATATCCAACAGAGTAGCTTATCCTTCATCCTCGGAGTAGCTGATGACATGTCAATGTCCAAAGCATTTGCCATCCGAATCATCTGCTCTGCATACAGTCGGAGGTCCTCAAATGGTGAACTAGCACTTGGACCCACATTCTTGTCAGGAGAAGGATCAGAAAACGACTTGGAACCGACGTCAGAATGGTCCAACTCGATATCTCCCTCTTCTGATACCGACGATGTTTCAGGAAATGGAGGGGCCAACCACCTATGCTCCCTCGAACCCAAAGGCCTCGGATCAACGTAGTCATCCTGCAACTGACAGTGATATGGAGCCAAGACACAGCAGGTATGTTGACGCTGGGTCGAGAGAGATCTTCTCGGTTCCAGTGTGGTCCTCTCTCTTGAGGCATGCTAGCTCCAATGAGACCATACCGAAGAGCTAGAGTGCTGGCGGACCCGACAACAAGATGACTCAATCAGTGCATCCTGTTCACGGTAGGGTGAATGCTTGGCCTCAGTATCCACGGTCCTAGCCCACCAACTCGGTTCTGACCTTTCCCTCGGATCTGAGATCTCCCCTCCCGACATCAAATGGCTCAGAGAGTTCTGATGCGGTGACGAGGTATGAGGAGTCACCAGTATCACATCCTCGGTGGCTGCTGGCATCGGCAAATGAGAGTGATGGTCCAAACCTGTAGCCTCCCAAGAAGAGTGTTTCGATTTCTTAGGCTTCTTAGCTGGTGGTTCCGATGCAGACCTTGATTTTGAACTGCGCTTTGGAATTTTTCCCGTCAGATCCGATGCTGGAATTGATCTCGCGGAACTCGGTGGTCTGCCTGATGGATCTGATGTTGGATTCGACCTCACAGAACTTGACGTCTTACGTATAGGATCCAATATCGGAACCGACCTGGAGGAAACCACAGAACCAGCTCTGGATTGTTGCCCAGCAGCCACCAAAGCTGGACCTGCCCTTGATACCGACTGTAGTGCATGCTCTTTAAGCGAAGGAGACCCAAGCACCTCTCCCCCTTCCAGCACTTTGTTCCACAATAAAGTTCTCTGACGTTGGCTTCTATCATGCCTGGCTTTGGGAGTAAAGTTCTGGCAGATCTTACATGCCGTCACATTGTGCCCCTCACCCAGACAGAACAGGCAGAGCTCATGGGCATCAGTATAGGTCATCTTCATATTACACTGTGCTTAAAAAGCTCCTTTGAAGACACACCAAGGCGCTCAAGGGACAGAGGGTAGATCCAAAACATGTTGTCAAACAGGCCGGGTCAATACACACCAAAGATGTGCAATCCAAATCAGTAATCCAAGAAATCCTAATCATTAACAGTCCAAAGTAAAAAAACCGAAGAAATCACCAGAGAAAATGCTAACAAAACAGAGCTCAAGAGTGAAGTTCCCCCTCAAGCGGCAGCAAGAAGAGAACTGAGGGAAGGGGCCGTTGCTCACCGTTAGATCACGTGACCATTTAGGCGGGAACAGTTGCTGTGAGGCTCGTGAGCAACAGCCCCTTTGGAGCTCTAGAAAGCGTTGTAAAATTCTCCGTCAGCTGGCCTGCGCACGCGCAGTCCCATGTGTGTCTTCACAGAAGAATGAAGATGAACATCATCTCATGGTCTTTCAGTTAAAATGACAATCTCTGTGGCACATTTTAGCAACATTTCTCTAATATTTTTAATGTAACTGATTTGAAATACAAATTCAACCGCCTGCTAAATACCACTGGTTTCTTTTTGTGAAATCCTGTAAAAACATGTGAATTAATTTTTTATTCTTTCAATGTCAAGCAGATTACTCAATAAAGAAAAATATGAGTATTTGGAATTGCTAAATGAGAAAAATTTGCATGTCAAAGAGCTGGCTTTTTCTGCAGTGGATTCATTGTAATGTTACAAAGAGGTTTAAATACTAGAAAATGAGATTCCCCCATGGACAGAGTGCTGGACATTGGGAACTAGATGTCCTGATCTGTTGTGAATGCACTGATGACTTTGAGCAACTGTTCCTCAGCTTTAGTTTCTTCATCTGCAGAACAGACGTATCACTAACCTACTTTATATGACCGTGAAGGGGAACAAGCACCTATAAAGCACTTTTGCATGTTTGAAGTATTAATTAGATGATAACAAGATCAATTGTCTTCAAGACTAGCAAGAAGTCTCAATGGCTTTAGTAGCAAAAGATGGATGTGGTCAGATCACATATGCACATTACACAATGCTATCAAATGCCTTTCCAAAGAAATCTTAAGGATGGAAAAATCCATAAAAGCACGATCCAGATTAATATAAAAGGGAAAACCCAACTCTGTTGGGTAACATTTCTTATAAATACTTTTACATATTATCCATTCAAAGTGGAAAAATAGATGTTTGGTATGAAACGTATTATAAAGAAAAAGGTACCAAGTTTTGTTTGAGGGGATGTATATTTTGATCCCAGAGGGATCCCAGGGGAATCAAGTTGATTCCTTCCTCCAGAATGGTGACTCTGATGTGGCTTCAGCAGACATGCTTATAGGATTAAGCCACAAGAAAACAACAAAAAATATATTATTTTATTGTTCAAATAGTGTTCTCTATTTTACAATATGCAGTAAAAATGAAGGCCTAATTAGGCAATAATTGAGTTATGTAAATTTAAAAATGATGACTCATGCTATTTCAAGATTTTATTTTCACTCGCCAAAATATGCATTCATAATTGACACACAGTGACAAACGGAACAGACTGGTGGTTGCTATGACAACAGCAACACACTCTATTACTTAAAGGAAAAAATGAACACAATCTTCTCTAAGCTAATGGCATCTTTACCTGTCATGTGTTGTGCTTTTTCAGCTTTCCACTCAGATAAACAAATGTAAGTTTTTCATGCCTGAAGAATGTGATTATTATTCACTACAGCGTGATCTAACCATGCCAAGAACCTAGTCCTCTGAACTGCTGGCTTGGCTGAAGTTGGCATCGCTTCACTGCTGGTCCACTATAAAACAAAATGTTGTCAACCACTAAGCTGCGAAACAGAAATGAAATGGCATCACAGCAGCCACAAAATTGTTTACCTGCACAAGTTCTGAGGATGTTAATCAGGGCTGCTTTATCCAATGAGAAAAATGGGTGGTTGACCAAGGACTGCCATATGCAGGATTCACTGAGCAGGCACATAGGCTTACTAGGTCTCACACCCTTTGCTTCTGTCATTACTACAGCTTGACAGGGCAGTAAGAAAAAAGAAGGGGGGGGGGAGTCATCGTGCTTTCACTTCCAGTGCAGTCATTGTGCGGTGTGACACTCTATGGTAACCAGGTTTATCCTAGAAATGATGCTGCACCGCCAGTGAAACTTCATCCCTCCCATCTCCATTTCCACCCCCACCTTCTCCTGCCATTGCACATGAAAGAGGCAAGACTTGACATGATATATTGGTGTACAGGACAACAGGCATAGTGGGACCAAATACACTGCCCCATCCTATGTGTCTTCACAGAGGATATTCAGATACAAGCTGTTTGCAGGTAAACACTATCCCCATGACTGGGAATATTTCAAAAGCAGTATTCCTGATCATGAGGATGGCACCTTTGTGCATACTTTTTGCACGTATTTAGGATGCTGTGCCCGTTTTTAAATACAAAGGGATGGTCACACGCTGATACGTGCAACTAAATTCTCTGTTTACCATAAAGTTTGAAATCCCCCATACTGATGATCTGACTTCATGCTTTCTTGATGGTTGTTGTGGGTTTCTCCGGCCGTGAAAGCCTTCGACAATTCATGCTTTCTTCTTTGTCATATTCTTATGGAAGTTATCAAATTCTTCCAAAATTGCTAAGGTCCCATTAGGTCTTCCAAATTTGATTTCAGTAGATCCACAGACATGTTAAGCTTCATGTTTACTTCCAAATCAGATTCAAAGTAAAGATTTAGAACTAAATCAAATCCAATGGCAACTCCAGAACTTAAACGTGCAAAAAGGAAACATTCCCTCAGTCAATCTACTCTGAAAAATTATTTTTAAAAACTTGAAGTTTTTCATACAGGTACTATTTTTGTCCTCTATCAGGAGAGAACTTGTACTAGCTTCAGAATTATTATTCCTAAAGACAGTGTCCTAAATTTACTTATCAGTAGTACAGGGATAATCATTGAGACAGAAGGCCAAAATCAGCCAATTAATCTCAGACCTTAGACTATATGCATATTAAGATTTGCCTTCCTTAATGTGCTCTATTAATTCCTTTCTAATTTTAGCATTTCCAAAATAATGTAAAAATACTTGGAAACAACCTTGCAAAATACAAACCCAAACCTCTTATTTTCTTTAATTATTTACCATAATAATTTAAATATAGGTCGCTTTTTAAAATATAAAATTCATCAGTTAGAAATTCAAAGCAGTGTGACCTCTTTAGATTCTACTCCCCACAACCATCCAAAAATTAGAGAGAGGTTTCTCCTGATATTCTGAATTTGGGTAGGGCAAAAAGAGAAGCTACCATGTCCATTAGGGATCCCATTTCTCTAGTGGGGACAGGGGATCCCTCACTCCCACCTTTTGCCCCCTGCCATCACTTACCTGTCCAATGAGGTGGAGTGGGCCTCCCAAGCATGCTCCCAGGGGCAGTGCGACAACATCACTACCACCACCCTGAGAGAGCTCACATGCTTTGCAGCAGGCCAATTTGGGCCCCAAATGGGCTGAATTGGACCTGCGGCACAAATGGACCCACTGTGAAGCCCACGTGCATGTAAGGTACACACATAAGGCATGACAAGAAGGTAAGTGCCGAGTCCCCTCCTCCAGCCAGGAGAGTAAGGAGACCTGGCAACCCTAATTTCTATAGGCATAATCTTTGCACAAGGGCATACCATTCAGTTTGACTAAGGAAATATATCCTTTATTAAGCAGCATACTTGTCAAAGCTAGCATTTGGGGCCCACCTTATTACTAAATGGAAACTATAAATGTTTAAATGTTTAAATGTCCTTCTATATTGGATAATATTGAGAAAATACTACATTAATCTTTGAGGTATATGCTAACAGCAGCAAGAGCAGTAATGGCAAGTCAATGGAAAGACGGAGAATGCCCAACCAGAGAAAATTGGAAAGATAAGATGACAGAATATGTGGCAATGGTACAATTAACAAATTATATAAATAGAAGACCCATCAGAGAATTCGAAAAGAAATGGGAAAATTACTTTGCCCATTGTAGGTAAAGATGAGAAATAAGAGATATGGATAAATAATGTAAATTTGGATAGGAGCTCAGATTAACAGAGGTTATTGAAATATTGTTTATTTTAAGACTTAAATTTTCCTAAACTGAAACATATATTATTGAATTTGACTAATTTAGTATAGTTAGCATGATTTGGTACATTATAGTATAGTATTGCTAGTAATAAAATGTACAGATCATTATATGTTTTATATAATTAGTTTGGAGGTAAGAAAAGTGCAACAGCAAATATTGTTAAATACTTTATAATACAATATAATATTTTTAATATTTAATAGAGAGACATAGTAAAAGAGAGAGGAAATGTCTCTGATAATGGTTGTTATAAACTTGAATATGATATTTAAATGAAATATGGTAATTGTACTCTAAATAATTTACGTAATGGGTATAGCAATCTTCCCTTAGTGTAATGGGTATTCCTGTTTTTCTTTTCTGTATCCCCTTTACTGTTAGGAAAAAATTAAAAAGAGCTGGTGTCAACATACCCTCAGGTGGGGGAATTGCTGGGGCCGAGGGCAAGGCCCACTGCTGTCACAACCGCCCATCGCCCACCCCCCACACACCCTCCCGCTCGCCACTAGAGATGGGCACGAACCACAAAAAACCCCAAACTATGAGGTTTGTGATGGTTGTTGGGGGTTTTCCGGGCTGTATTGCCGTGGTCTTGGCATTGTAGTTCCTGACGTTTCGCCAGCAGCTGTGGCTGGCATCTTCAGAGGTGTAGCACCAAAAGACAGAGATCTCTGTCTTTTGGTGCTACACCTCTGAAGATGCCAGCCACAGCTGCTGGCGAAACGTCAGGAACTACAATGCCAAGACCACGGCAATACAGCCCGGAAAACCCCCAACAACCATCGTTCTCCGGCCGTGAAAGCCTTCGACAATACATATGAGGTTTGTGGTTCATGAGTTTTCACAAACCAGGAACCATGAACTGGCACGAACTGGGGCGAGTTTATGAACCAGTTCGTGGTTCATGGGGTTTAAATTCCTCTTTCTGGCTGCTTAGCAGTGGTAGGGAAAGGTGCATTTGACAGTTTAAAGGGCCCTTTCCTGCCTTGTAAGGGGCAGGTCCCTTTATCAGGATCCCCCCTGCCAGCTGATAGTTTAAAGGGACCTACCGCTTGCAAGCAGCAGGAAAAGTTTATATGGCCATTTCCTTGGGGAAATGGCCATTTAAACACCCCCTTTAATATGACCCAAACGAACCAGTAGAGCAGTTTGTGAAAGTTCGTGGAAACGAGCTTCCACAAACCACTGGTTCGCAAACCATGAACCAGCCTGGTTCGTGCATTTTTTTGGGACGTAATTTGATTCGTGCCCATCTCTACTAGCCACTCACTTTGAGTGCTCTACTACCCCATATTCCTACCTGCATGCATTGGCCAACACCATCAGGGCTGTGGGCAGTGCAGGCAACTGTGAGCATGGGCAGTGGGTAGGCTGCCAGTCTCCTGGTGGGGGCAGGGGATCTCTCACTCCTAGTCTCCACTCCCCGTTACCACACCTGACCGGTGGGGGGAAATGCATGGGGAACGAGCCCAGGAGGAAGAATATCTCTTGGGTAATCCAAATCCGGCCCCTCGTGGAGCGTGGGAGTGCTCCCAGGGCAGCCATGGCCTGCATGATGACATCACTTACTGGAAGTGACATCATTGTGTATGCCCGGGGGCGCACGTAAAAAGCACCTGTGCATGGAGACACCAAAAAAGTAGGTGCCAGGGCTCCCACCTCCCTCTGAGAGTACAGGAGGAGTACAGGGGGACCTGCCAAACCTAGTTCATTGACATCTAACAAAAGTCATTTCAAGAGCTGCAATCATGAAACTCTGTTCAGGAAGGTTTTATACCATCCTAACATAAGAATAGGCAAACTGCTTTCAGTTTATATTTATATTTATATACCACCCTTCAGGACAACTTACTGTCCTCTCAGAGCGGTTTACAAAGTATGTTATTATTATCCACCACAACAAACACCCTGTGAGGTAGGTGGGGCTCAGAGAGCTCCTAGAAACTGTGACTGACCCAAGATCACCCAGCTGGCTTCAAGTGGAGGAGTGGGGAATCAAACCCGGTTCTCCAGATTAGTCCCACACTCTTAACCACTACACCAAACTGGCTCTCATTATCTCATTAAGGATCTTTACTGGGAATAGTGACAACATAATACAAATGTGAACAAACCAAAGAAGCAGGATGACTTTGCTAGAAAATAAAAGAAACAATGAGAGAGAAAAGAGCAAATTAAAGGAAACATGGCCAGCTCTAAATGTATGAGGAAAACAGCCAAGCCAAAAGGCAATCATTTCCGGACGAGTTCGTTCATTGGTCTGACTGCTGCACAAGCCAAGCTGCCCACTCCAGCAAAGCACTTGATAATTATAGTCTCTAACATACAGATCTGTCTCTTCAGATAAATGCCATGAAAAAAGCTCAGCGAAAGTAATTTTTATTGGCCTGAGAAAATCTCTGGTATTACTTCAAGTCCAGAATGCATTTTTAATCACTCAGAGCAGCACGCATTGTAACCTATGACCTGATCTCAGCAGAACAGAATATCTGCACTAACTTCCACCTCAGGTCAACCTCCATTCTACTAGTCAAACAGAATAAGATCTTTAGCTGTTTGGACTGAAGGTTAAAAAAATATATTTCCTTCATGAAAACAATTAACACATTGGGGGAAAGATTGAGCTCTTTCCCTTCAGGGAGCTTCTCATATGAAGAAACATCCCAAAATATGTAATGCTGCCTTTAGTTTGAACTCTCCAGAACTCATCTCTGTCACTGTGCATAATGTCAGGGGCAGACTGAGAAGACAACACAAGAGGAAGCTGAACCAAAAAACCTGTGAGGTACTAACAAGCTTTCAGGGCCGCACTACTCAGACCTGGCCAGCAGCAACGGCAACTCTTCCTGAAGAGGAAGCTACAGAAAGCCTGTGCCCAACACTTAAGTTTGCTGTAAACTCAGGCATTAAATAGGAATCCATTACATGATCTGGCTGCTAGCAGGAGTCAAACTGAAATGGAAAGTGAAACTGTTCTTGCTATGGGGCTGCATTCTAGCTAGGGTTGCCCAGTTGCAACTTGCCACTAGAGACAGGAGATCTCCTGCCCACAGCTGGCCCTTCCCACTGCTGCTTAAAAGAAAATAACTTCATTATACCACCAGTGACACCCCTTCCCCTGCCACAAACCATGAGTTTCCTGCTGGTTGCACTGGCAACCCTTTGGCGTTTCTCCCCAAAATGTGGATATAATGCAGTTTTCAGTATTTTTCTCTCCTCTTCTATCATTATCCTCACTACAGCCACATTGTAAAGAAGGTTATGTGATTGGCCCAAGTCATCCAGGGGATTCTATGACAGAGTGAGGGTACAAATCTAGGCATCCTTGGCCCTAGTCCAATATTTGGACCACTTGGTAGAACTGCCCTGGAAAACAAATAGTGCAACTGTGGAATCACAATATCATATAGATATGTGGCAGAGTTCAGCTCTTTGAGCCCACCCAAAGGTAGAGTTCATATCCTCCATTTTGGATACCGTATAATTGAAATATGTGGTATTCTCTTTCCAGCTGTATGGGCTCAACATAGCAGGTAAGATTTTTATCACATTTTATATTGTTTTTTCTCCATTATTCATTTGACTTCAAACAGACTTCTCTATTAGTCTTTACTACATTCAATTCTTTCAAATAACAGCAGAGAAAACACCGAAATTATTACAATCACCTTTCAGGCTAGTTCCTGACAATATTAAAGACAGCTATTCCTTCAACAGCACACAGACAATTAATGCAATACATCATGTGTGACCTAAACTGACAAGACACACCATCCAAAGGATCAGTAAAAATGTCTTTGGAACAGACACTGTCCCTTAGAATTTCAAATACAATAAAAAAGGGAAGAATAAAGGTTAAGATACATAAATCACACTGTCTTGTCAAATTTCATTTAATTTCTTTTAAAAGATCACAGAAACTGGAAATAATGGGGATGGGAGGAGGTGATCTATTGAAATTCATTTGTGACTGCTAATACATTGAATAGAATAATCTACAGACCTTCAGACATGGGAAAACACTGGAAAAATATTTTATGTCGTTCAATATGAAATTTGAACTGCAAAGCTTAGGAACTAAAACTTTAATAATTATTTTAAGACCCACCATTAGTTTGGAATATGAATTTAAGCTTGCATTCCATAACACTGCAAATCAGTATATGCATTTGCCAGCTACCTAACAGGGTTGCCAGGTCCCCTGGAGCTTGATTTACCTCATGCACAAAGCATGCGCTCTTTGGAGCACTTCCTTGTCATGCCGGGAATGATGTCATTCATGGCACAACAAGGAAGGGAAGGGCTGCACCGGGAATGATTGTTGGTGCAGCGTGGTTTGAACTGTAGCTGAGCTGTAAATAAGGCTTTCACACACTTATAGTAGTAAAAGTGTATGTACATTTATTTTACAGTGACCTTTATACAGGACTTTGTTCTCAGTGTCAAAGTGCTTCGCCAAGCACTTAATGGAACAAGCTCCACCCTTACACCAGACACAGCTGGCTTATATACATCCATAGCACCCCCCAGTGTCCAATCCCAGCACATCAGGTGAGGTGTCAAAGGCTGTTTCTTCACTCTTGCATCATCCAAGGACCTGTCAAATAGATCTTTTACATCAGTTATGACAGACAGACCTAAACAGCAAGATGCACACATGCTTCTTGGTTCATTATGTCAACAATGATGTCATTCCCGGCCAACAAGGAAGAGCTCCGGAGTGCTCTCAAGCTCCTGGGCCCATTCCTTGCACTTTCCCCCCTGCTGGCCAGGTGAGTGGTGGCAGTGGGTGAAGGCTGGAAGCAGGTGATCCCCCTCTCCCACTGGGGAGCTGGTAAGTCTACTACATAGTAATAGGGATGTGCAATTCAGTATTCTGATTAGGTTAAAGTTACTGAACCAGGGCCGTTTCAGTTTTTTCCAGTATTAGCGAAACTTTTTCTGAATACCGAAAAATTTCAGTAATACTGAAACAGAGACTGACGAAACAATTCGGCCATTGTTTTCAATGAGAAAACCTTCTCCTGGGTTTCTGGGAGTCTAGGGGGGCATTTTCTGTCCGAATCACACCAAATTTGGTGACCTTCTCCTAACTCTCCTCTAACTACCCCCCCCCCCCAAGTTTCAGAAAGATTGGACTTTGGGGGGCCATGTTATGCCCCCCCCAAACAAGGTGCCCCCATCCTCCTACACGCTCCATGGTTCTCTATGGGGAAAAACAGGTGCTCTTTCTAGGTGGCTTGGGGTGGCATTTTGCAAGCAAAATGCACTCAAGTTTCAGGGGACCTGCTCCCACCTGTCCTCCCACCCTCCACCAAGTTTCAGGCAGATTCCACTTTGGAGGGCCATTTTATGGCCTCCCAAAGAAGGTTCCCCTATCCACCTCCACTCCACTATTCCCTATGGGAGAAATAAGAGAGGCTTGTCTGGCTAAGGTGGCATTTTTCATGCAAAATGCCCCCAAATTTCAGGGGACCTCCTCCTACCTGTCCTCCCTCCCTCCACCAAGGCTCAAGCAGATCCCACTTTGGGGGACATTTTAAGACTAGCTTGTAGGCAGGGCAGGCAAGGCCTTTTTTGGCACATATATTGTGAAACACTGTAGGGCTGCCAACTCCAGGTTGGGAAACTCCTAGTGATTTGGGGATAGAGCCTGGAGAGGTTGAGGTCTGAGGAAAGGAAGGACAGTACAGTATAATTCAATAGTCTACCCACAGCCATAGCCATAGCCATATAGATTTATTGTCATTAGCCATAGGCTATCACAAGATTAAAAACAAAATAAAAAACATGCTTCATCTAAAAGCATTTACATCCATCATCATAGATAGAAAAAATTAAAAAACTGTACAAGGAATCAACTGGTTATACAAATACCCCATTCGAAGAAGTCTTGGATCTAATCTTCCTGGCTACTCATGCAAATTGTGAAACTCTATAGGATACATGACTGTCACTATCTGCTGACAGGAACATGATTTTCTCAGTTTCTGAGTATGTGGCTGTGATAGGCAAAATTCCAGCCAGAAATTTAATTCTGGGTGCATTATATAGCGGGCAATATAATAGATAATGAGGAAGGTTCTCCGCTGCAGATAGTCCACAGATACAAACATGATTTTCCTCCGGCATCCAAGAGTAACAGTTGGCCAAGAAGGCTGTTTGCATGGACTGAAAGTGCAGGGCAGTGAAAGAGGTTCTAATATGGTAGTTAGAAATGCTGACGAGGTACATGGATCTTGAGTGGTCAAACTTTATTAATTTATACCAGGGGGCTGCCATAGGTTTGGATATTGCTACTCGGTCGATCACTGCATCCAAATTGTAGATCCAGTCCCTAAGCTGTGAGTTGTCAGCAGAAGCCCCTAACAGGTCATCAGGGGAGGTCACCTAACAGGTTGCAAATGGAGCAAAGAAAGCCAGAGCGGGTAAGATCTTTGGCTAAAAGGTAATTTACAGATTGATGGCTTAGAGAATAAAAACTGGATGATTTAAACCTTTTCAGATACCTTAAAATTGCCAGATGTACCCGCACCCTTATTGATAGAAGGCCTACTTCAGCTCTCATCAGGGAAGTGGGAATTGATTTGGGAAGAACCAAAATCCAGCTTAAAAATTGATTTTGGATTACTTCAATGCTATGTAATAGATCTTCCTTCTGGCCCCATACTTCCGCTCTGTATACGAGATGCGGGACTACCTTGAGCCTACATAGTTTCAATACTGGATTTATCAGTCAGCCCCTTTTTGTGTATAAAAAATGTAGGATTGTCCCTATGATCCTCAGCGCTGAGGATCTAACCATTGCCAGATGGACCTCAATAGTCTACCCTCTGATGCAGCCATTTTATCTAGGGAACCTGATCTCTGTTGTTTGGAGATCAGTTGTAATTCAGGAGATCTCCAGGCACTTTTTCAAGTAATTTATCCTCTATGTATAACTTTAGGATTTCCAGGTCCCTTTATTTATTTATTTGTTTGCTTGCTTGTTTGTTTGTTTGTTTATTGCATTTTTAGACCACCCTCCCTGTCAGATGGGCTCAGGGCAGTGTAACAGCATATAATTTGTAACACACAGTATAAAAACAATAAAAACATTATAGATAAACATTAAAAATACTATTCCATATACAATAACATTTCTTAATTGGCGAATATAAATATTAAGATACAGCATTTTAGGCACAGGACTTGGCTCTTACATCATGCCCTGCACCACACTTATGAGCTCCTGCATGGGTGGTCGAAGGTCTTCAGTGGTATGGCTGGCGAGAGGACAGCCTAGCCCCCACCAAATGCCTGGCAGAACATCTCCATCGTGCAGGCCCAGAGGAAAGATAACAAATCCCGCCGGGCCCTAGTTTCCTCAGACAGAGAGTTCCACCAGGTCGGAGCCAGGACCGAAAAGGCCCTGGCTCTGGTAGAGGCCAGACGGACCTCCCTAGGGCCAGGGACCATCAGCAACTGCTTATTAACTGATCGAAGCAACCTCTGGCGAACATATGGGTAGAGGCGGTCCCGAAGGTATGCTGAGTCCAGTCCACATTACCCTCCCAGCAGAGGGAGGAACCCAGCACTCACCTTATTTCCAGGAATGACATTATCTCACAGGCTCCAGGAGCACTCGCACACTTTGCATCAGGCACATTTGGATGCCAAATGGGGCCAATTTTAAGATTCTTTAAGAACCGGCCCTGTTTGGGGCCTATATTGGCCCGGTGCAAAGGTCTGGAGTGCTCCTGGGGACCTGCATGATGACATCACTCTTGAAAATGTCATTGTTGCACCATGCCAAGAGCATACCCAGGAGACCTGTTCCCTCACCTTTTCTCCACACTGGCTAGGTAAATGGAGGGGGGCAGAAACTGAGAGCAGGGGGTCCCCCATCCCCACCAGGGGACCTGGCAGCCCTATATAAGATTAAGACATTGCCTAGAAAAACCCTTCCCTCTTAGAAGAACAATCATACTTAGGTATTTCTTTTATTGCTGCTTAAGATTACTGTGCACTGAATTATGGTGAGGATGACATTCAAGGGGCAATTAAAACTCTGTTACTAAATATTGCGATTGCCACAAAATACTGTAGCAGTGAAACATTGGAAACAGCTTTGACGCAGATTATTTTATAATGACTAATTCAAGACTTTGATGTAGCCAAGACAGACAAGCTGACAGATAAATTACAATGAAGGAATGGTTCCGTGGTTTCCGTAGGACTTGACTGAAAAATAGGACTGTTCTATATTGTAACTGGAACATAATTCTAAGAATAAAAAATAAAGTCATAATTTTTCCCAATGCGCTGAAGGAACCTGTAAATACAGAACTGCACAAAAGTGAAAAAGAGAGATAACAAATTAGCATTAGCAAGTTTAACAGAATAATCTGGAGAGGTTTGTGCCATAAATGCATGGTTTTTTCTCGTGGTTCTCTGCAATGCCCATGTCTTCAGTTAAGGCTGTTTTTCTTTTATGAGCATAATGTAATTTTTTCCTGCATTTAAAAATACAGAATTTTATACTTGAGAAAACTAAATACATCTTTCATGTACCATATGCCTGGAGGGCTTATGACAAGAGTGTGGTTATGGAAGTGAAATGGAATCCATCAGGAATGGTTTGTGACTAGAGATGGGCAGGAACAGAAAAAACGAACATGACGTTTGTTATTGTTGCCATCCATAAACAGGGGCTCATGAACAACCATGAACATGGCCTTGTTCACAAACATGTTCGTTGACTGTTTGTGGGGGCCAGCAGGCTCTCCTCCAGCCATCATCCAAGTCAAGGTTCCTTCTGCACCACTCCCAGAAACCTGACCTGAGCAGGCACCAGGAAAGGTACCAATAATAAATAATAGCTTGGCCCAGCAGCCCTGGAACTTAAAGGAGTAGATCCCTATCCCACCACACACAAAGAAAATTCAAGCTCCAATGCACCCTTTCTATCAAAATGCCAACAGCAGCTGTCTCTCCCTCTCCAAAGCCAGAGCTGGGAGCCCCCCTCCCCCCTGGTATTTGTTTCCTTGTAAAAAATTTGGAGCTCCACACTTGAAAGGAAGACTTGCCTATCAAGCCAAATTGGGCTTAGATTGGGGTTTCCAGGGCAACAGCAGGAGTTCAGACAGAGTTCAGACAATCCCTGCCTAAGTTGCCAAAGGAACTGATTGCAGGTGCCAGACTGTCTGGCTTGACGAACAGCAAGGAACAAGGCTTGCAACGACCACCTGTTCATTTAGAATGTGGCCTCACGAACAGCTTTTTTTTGTTCATATTGCTGTTCGTGCCCATCTCTATTTGTGACACAACCAATGAGTGACACATCCCTCCCCTCCTTCCCCATCTACGTCCTTATTATTATGTGCAATTCTCAAAACAGACAGTATGGATGCCCATACTTAGCCAGGTTGGGCTTTCTTACGAGTAGCAAGAAACAGCAAAGCTATTTTTCCACAATCCGTATTACCATAAATACTCCACTACTCTGTGGCCGTTTGTTTTATTTTCAATTATCAGTTTGGGAGTCTGTATACACCCCACCTTCTATATTTAAATATACACCTGGCTAACTTTTATTGTTTTGTGTTAAGCACAGTTCTCTATGTGGAAAGGCGACAAACATTCAATTAACAGCTGTTTTCTAAAAGCCAACAACAGCATAGATGTTACTATTGATTATCATAGTTAAATGGAACCATATTTCTCTAAAATCTAAGTGATAGGAAATACAATGGGGATAATTGTGCTTGTGGAATTCACAGAGACATCTCCACCTGACCAAACACCCATCCATCACCACAAAGCTATTAATCACACACAGACAATACATCATGTTTTGTCTTATGGGAGGATTGTACAAATGCTAAAACACAATTGCAACATACTTTTGATGAAGGAGTAAGGCCATAAAACACAGGTTGCAACAAAAAAATTATATTCTTTAAAATACCATAATATTTCCAGAAGAAAATATATTTTTCTTTACATTTTTCAAATAAATACTATATTGTACACATGCACTTTTTAAATTAATATAGAATTAAGAAAGTAATGGAAAAATGGATACTACGTGAACTGAAATTTAAAGATTAACAGGGTTGGTTAATGAGAAGCACATCAGTGTCACAGAAATATGGATTAGAGCACATTATACTTAGTGACACGCAAGTATTTGAGTTAACTTTGTATGAACTCTGTTTGAACTTTACTGTAGCTTTTTGCCTAACTTGTTGTATAACCACACAGGTGCTCTTTCATCTTTGACAGCTAGTTAAAAAATAGTGGACATTTATCAGATAAATGTTCTCTAATCATTGAATGGACCAATGATGATCTGCTCACTTAACTTTTCCTGTCATTTTTACTGATTTATATATCTTATCTTGGAGCTGGACATAGTGTCACTTTTTGGCCAATTAGAATGTCACATGATTGAAAATATGAATAATTAATTACATCTTCAAACAATCATAGTTTATTTTTTCACATGAAAAGAAATTAGATGTTTGCATAAGATAACATATAAAAACTGCTAACCCAGCTAGCAGATCAGCATTCTGGCTGAAAGAAATCTCATGAAGATCTAAGTGAGAAACTTAACTTTGGTCGTTTCCACATCTCTTACCATCGCACAAGACTTATGGAATGAGGGTGTCTTCATGGTGCGATTTCTGACATTGTCGCGCCACAAAAATGAGATGATTCAAGAGCTGGTGGAAGCAATTAAGAAGATGAAAATGGGGAAGTCACCAGGCCCAGATGTACTGCCATGTCAGTATTATAAATGCTTTGAAGATGAGATTTTGATACCCTTTGATACCCTTTGTTGGGACTAGTGGACAAACACAGTTGAAAAATCGGCATGGATTTTATTTCTATATATGATTACAGCAGCTAGGCTTTTGTATGCACAGAAATGGAAAAATACGGAATTACCTTCAATAGAGGACTGGACTGTGAAAATGACAGAGTAAGTGGACATGTGCAACTTACAACTTTGATCAGAGACAAAACAGTGTCTATTTTTTTGGCTAGCTGGAAACCCTTTATTGACTTTCTGCACGAAATGAGGAATAGTGACTTGATGATTTGTGGTTTTGAACATTAAGAAGATAATGGGGGGTATAAAACAAAGAGAAGGGAGGCAGTAGTGGAAAAGAAAATTTTGGAGAGATTGTAATGTTGTTAAAATAAGACAAGTGTTGTAGAGAAGAATGGAAATGAAATATATATTATTGTTCTTTTTCTTTTCTTAAGTTCCAAGTTCTGTTACTGTTTACTTTTTCTTTATTCTTGTTTTCTGCCCTTTTTATGAGCTTTTATTTCTATTAATAAAATAAAAATAACTTTGGAGGGAGGGAGAAATTGTGCCACGAAGATGCCTTCGTTCCATGAATCTCACGTGACAGTAAGACCTGTGGAAATGACCTTTGTAATATGTGCAATGGGAACCTTAATGCATTGATTTAAACTTAGAGTGAATTAAGAAATGTTAGGAAACTGAATTCTTGTTGGCTTTATTTATTCTATCTTTGTAGGTTTTATATTAATAAGCATTAATGTTTTGATATTTTTCTTTATTAAAAAGACTAGAGTTTATTTTAATAAAATAAATCATTAAGTTCTTAAAAGGAGTCTTTGTGGCTTTGGGGGAGAGTATTGCCAGCAGAACTCTATAAATAATTTTGTACTGACAAGCAGCTTCTCTAAAGCTGTTTTTTCAGGTCTCAGCTCAAGGTCTGAACACTGCTCAGAATTTAAGATAAAATCTTTAGTCTGAACAGTGAAGGCCTTAATGAGGAACAGATAAGCAAGTCTGTTATATCAGCACCTCAATTTCCCTTCTCAGGAAGTTTCAGAACATTGAGAGCAGTTCGTTCTCTATGCTTACATTTGACCACAAAGATTACTTGGAGAAAAAGTTAGCGTTAGTAAGATTATTATACGACAGCAGCATTGTCAATGCTCATTTTTGCACTCAGTTTTTTAATCCTTTGACTTGAAAGAACAATTTTTCTTCACTTTTCAAAGCAAAATCTAAAGCCTCCCTGGATGTTAAAGAGTTTTAATAAGCATGTTTAATACAATCTGTAATACAACATTACTGAGATTCATACCATTTTTTACATTTTGATTCCTCTACTATGTTGATAGAAGACTGCTTTACTATCAGCATAAAGAGAGAGTCTAAGTACAGACAGCAGACATCTTTCCAAAGTAAAAGATGGGAGTTTACCAAAGGCAAATGGAGTTTACTAAGGGCAGAAGGTATGCAGGAATAGAAGAAAGAAAGAAAGAAAGAAAGAAAGAAAGAAAGAAAGAAAGAAAGAAAGAAAGAAAGAAAGAAAGAAAGAAAGAAAGTCCAGAATGTTGTGTGAATTAATATTATTAATCACAAGGAATATCTCATAATATAAAGTAAAGATAGAAAACATAATTATGACAAGCATGTACACATCATAAGCAAGACAAAACAAAACAACTTGGCATTCCACTAACTAAAATAATTGTGCAGAACTAGGGTTGCTAGGTCCCCTTATCTTCCTGGTGGCAGGGCAGGTACCTGGTACTCACCTTCTCTGTGTCCCTCTCACACATGCACCTGCACCTGCAAGATGACATCACTTCTTGTGATGCAACTTCCAGGTGATATCATCACACAGGCTCAGGAGCACGCACTTCGCAGCAGGCCAATTTGGGCCACAAACAGGCCCAATTCAGCCCGTTTGGAGCCCAAATCTTCCCGCTGCAAAACACAGGAGCACTCTTGAGGTGGTACTTTTGACGTCAGGAAGCACAGGAACACTCTCGGGTTGGTGCTTTGATGTCAGGAAGTGACACTGTCATATTGCCCCAGGAGCACGCCCAGGAGGCCCATTCCCACGCCTTTCCCCCCTGCTGGCCAGGTGAGTGGTGGCGAGGGGCAGAGCGTGGGAGTGGGTGAGCAAAAAATTACTGTCTGCCAGCTAAATGCATCCTATTTTGTACAACTTATTCAGAATTGTTTGCTTTTGCAGATGATTTTGTGATAGTTAGATGATAGGTAACTCCAACCAATCATGAAGAAAATCAAGACTTCTAACTGATAACAGTAAGAATCCAGAGAGTTCCAAAATAGCTGCAGTAGCAAGAGGCCAAGGTTTTTTCAAAGGTGTTTTCCTCCTTCTTTTTGTGCTTCCTCAGTTTACTACACATTTAAATCAGATGCATTTATTATACTACCTACTAACAGTTGAGAAATAATCAAGGACTACTTAGAAGCAAATTTACTCTGCAGAAAGCATAAAAAACTGAGATGTGAATACATTTCCAGGCCCAGCCTGACCACCAGCAGGATATGGTAAAACTATAAAGGTTTTACCATAGAGCCATGATGTCACTTCCAGGTTTTCTCCAGAAGTAAAATCATGCCATCAGCCTGCTCACCTTTTAAAGTATTTTTCTCCCCCAGCTGCTCAGAGTAGCAGCAGCAAACAAGAGGTGGGGATTTCCCACCCTGCTGGGGGGCTGGCAACCATACATGTGAGATATAAAAAAGCTGGATCTGAGTTTCTAGTCAATACAAATACAAAACAAAAATGTTCAAATGATTTCCTACTAAATATTATACCTATAATTTATGGACACACCTGCATCTCCTCTTTTGCTTCCCAGCTATACCACCTTAGCAAATTTCCCCTCCCAGAGATACTTTCCAGTATATCTATAAGGATCATGCCAAGACATGTTTCCAAAAGTCTCCACAGGATTTATAAAGCTTTATTGAATGAGTCTAGTATCATAATCTTACGATGTTCATCCTATGATGATCTTTGTCCAGAATAAAGCACTACAACAGCATAGACACATAAATCCCTCCCCAGCTAGTATTCCTCCCCGCCCCCTTCCTGCCAGGAACTATGTGTACAGGGCCTTGAAGCCTCCAAGGCCACAGAGACTCCTTTCCCAGCGCTAGGAGCAGTTTAGTGAAAACAGTCAGTTCATGGGAATCCCCATCCTCCCCTCATGGTTATATCAGAAGCTAGCATCCTGACATCTGGCTGCCTCAAGAGTAACTCTCCTCTTGGTTTCTCTGGTTACCTTCTGTGAAAGTCTTTTATTAGTGTAGGGGCCCGAATGTCAGTGGATTTAACCCATTCATCCAGGCTTTTTGGGAAGTATTTCCACTGGACAAGATAGTATAGTTTTCCACATTTCAATTTAGAGTCCAACACAAGTCCAATTTCATGGTAGGGTTATCTTTCCACCATAATGGGAGGAGGTATTGCCAGTTCTGGGTGCCACTTATTGGATCCTGGGCCCTTTTTCAGAAGGCTGAAATGAAATACTGGGTGTATCTTTTAGGTAGCTCCAGCTCCACGGTAACATCATTAATTAGATGAATCACTTTGAATGGCCCCACAGACTTCCAGCTCAATTTTTTTGCTTGGTGGCTTGCTTCATAGATGCTTGGTAGAAATGTACACACTACCCCCCAGCTTTAATTCCTGGGGGGAGATCTTATCTGCTTGATATTTATAGTCCAGTTTAGCTTGTTCCAAGGTTTGTTTTATCACATCCCATTGCTTTATGATGTCTGTCTACCATTGCTGTAAACCACCCCCTTCCCTGCTGGGTCAGGCTTTAATAAGGGCATGGGTTTCCCTTCAAACCCTTGCATAACTTTGAATGGGGTGGCTCCAATAGAGCTGTGTACACTGTTGTTGTAACAGTATTCTGCAAATGGAAGAAAGTCCACCCAATTATTCTGTTGGTAATTGATATAACACCTTAAAAATTGTTCCAAAATCTGATTTAATCTTTCACTTTGTCCATCAGTCTCTGGGTGATAGGAGGAGCTCAGTCCCTGCTTGATTCCAGTAACTTTTAGTAATACCTGCCATCAGATGGCAACAAACTGGGGCCCCATGTCAGAAATTACCTTGTTGGGAAATGAATGTAAACATACTACATGTTGTATAAACAAGTGGGCTAGCTTTTTTGCGGTGGGGATTTTAGAGCAGGCAACAAAATGGGCTTGCTTAGAAAACAGACCCATGATTACCAGAATAATTGTCTTCCCTTTGGATGGGGGAAGGTCTGTGATGAAATCCATGGAAATAGTAGCCCAAGGTCTAAAGGGAGCCTCCAAAGGCTGAAGGTGGCTTTCCCCCTCTTTTCTTTCCCATTACACAGATTTGACAGGTAGACACATACTGAGACACATCCCTTCTCGTTCCTGGCCACCAGAATTGTATCTCTGTTAAGTGGAGGGTTTTAATGAACCCGAAGTGGCCAACAATTTTGTCATCATGACACCATTTCAGTATTTCCCCCCTCAGGGTTTCTGGAATATATAAACACCCTTGTCAATACCAGCATCCATATTCCCCATTCACTAATAGTTCCTGTAATGGTTGTTTCCCCTCTTCAGTTTCTGCCTTCACTCTGTCTAACCAAGAGTCAGGCTGAGGTGGAGGGGACCAATGGGCTTGGGATCATGTTCAACTCCTCCCAGCTGGCTGGGTGTAAATATAGAGTCAATGATTTCCTCCCTCTGACTGTCATGTTGGGGGAGACGAGATAAGGCATCAGCCAAGAAGTTTGACTTCCCAGGGAGATGCTTAAGGGCGAATCGAAACTTAGAAAAATTCTGCCCACCTAAGCTGCTTTGCTGCCAATTTTCTGCGTGTACAAAGAGTTTCCAGATTTTTATGATCTGACCATACCTCAAAGGGTATTTTTGCCCCCTCTAGCAAATGCCTCCATGTCGAAAGTGCCAATTTTACAGCAGCGGCTTCTTTTTCCCACACTGACCAATTCCTCTCAGTATCCAAGAATTGTAAGTTCCCCCTATGCTTCTCCAGTATTGTTTTGCAAAAAGAAGGAGGGGGGGAGATTTAAGGCTTTGTATGGATTATAGAGGACTAAATGCCGTGTCTATGTCGAACGCATCCCCCCCCCCTCTTCCTTCATGGTTATGGCAGATGCTAGCATCCTGACAATATCTTCTGGAATTAGCAATAAAACTGTAATCCAACAGAGCCACAGAGCTCTCATAAAATAAACTATGAACACTTTAGAAACCATGTCACTGATAGCAACCATCTTCCTGAAGGAAAGGCTGGACATTTAGTTGCATATAGAGTGGGCTTTATTGCACATTCTCTGTGGCTTAAAAACCTAACTGGAAACGGTATTTACTATCTACAGTGATGTGTATGAAAGCCATTTGTTTTGAAAACAGGCTCATTAGAAGGAAACAGAGATTTTAACTATACTTCTAATCTTTCTTTCAAATTGGCCTTTAACTTCCAAACACTCCATGACAAATTTTCTGCAAATTAATGGTCAAGCAGAAGACCTTGGATAGGGGGGGAAATGGAGTGTCACCAATACAATGCATCTTACTGAGTGTGATCATTTCAGCTCACATTCCTGCGCTCGTCATTGAAAGTAGAGGGCAGGATGCAAATAACTGTAACTGGTCCACATCTTGCCTAAGGGGGCTTTGGAGTTGCATTTCTCAGAGAGTGGCTATCTACATTAAAATCTCAAACTACTTTCAAAAGCAGATTCTAATACAACATGAAGGGCTTCAATACACACACACTTCTGGTGTACTCAATCTTTTGAGGAGGCCCTAAAATTATTCTTTGGACCGTGATATGGGCCTGTGTGAGCAGCTGAAGCAGTCCACATTTAAACCAATGATGTTTATCTGCATAGGCTTAGTAGTAGTAAGTGCATAGCCATGGTTTTACTGTACAAAGTTTACAGTATGCACAGCCAGCACACACACCCACACACACACCCATCCACCCTACTGAGCCATTTTCCCCTTTACTCGCCATACCCAACAGGCAGATTGATTTTGGTCATTCATCAATCTCAGCCCAAGGGAAGAATGTTACACTAGAATTTCATCGGCTATGCTTGTCCTCACACCGTGGGTCAGATCCTATGGCTTGCTTCTGCTTATACAAATCTTCATCTATTGTGAAAGCAGTCCTCTGCTGTGGAGCATGTTCCTCAGGCAGTGCATTCCTCTTGTCAGCTCACTGAAAGATATTCAGCTTGAATGAGCAGAAGATCTAAACATCTAGCCACGGTGAAAAGGGGTACCATGAAAGCAAAAACACGGTTTAGGATTCAAACCTTACCATCCAAACACAAAACCTCAAATCCATCTCTCAGAGGTAGTAGCCAAGTCAGGGCAGAGACTGGAATCCTGCCCTATGTAACTATGTCACCTGTGGTTTTGTTTTGTTTTCTTTTGAACCACAATGAAATGGAAAGATTTCTGGTACACCACTAATGTAAGTGTCTTATGCCCATATTCATCTGATTGTCTTTGATTTCTGCTACATTATTTTTCCCTAGCCTAGATAAACATTGACATTATATCCTTCTTATTGGCCACTGTCCTATTCCACCCTTATTATTATAGCTACTTTCATTCTTTTTCTAATCTGGTTTTGTGTGGATACCTCCCATTTATCATATACATTTCAATTATTTCTTCTGTTAATATCTTTTCTGGACTGTCTATTTCAAATTGCTCCTCAAGCTGTACACACTATATATTTTTTCATTTTATTTGATCTGATTTTGGTGAATGCGTCAATTTATCATAAATAGCATATTAATTTCTTCTGCTAATTTCTTATTCAGTGGGGTTGCATGGAGATGTTTCTGACTTATTACAAACATAGCAACTTCCTTCTTGTCTAACCTCCTTTCTTTTCAGGATGCTTTCATCTGAAAAATGAAGCTTATGTTGTACAGGTAGTAAGGTCTAATTTTACATTTCCAGAAGCATTTTAGAAAGTACAGTTGGAAAACTGCTGTGCATTTCAGTATCTGAAATTTAAGGCCAAAGTACATGATACACTGTTCCTGGGTCCATCTCTATGTCTGTTCAACACCATTGGTCTGGAAGCTCTGTAATTCCCATACGCTCAGGGTCCCAATCTAGGGTCGAATCCACATTCACCCATTACCCGCATGTTTATCGGATATCTTCCGTTTGCCTCCAATCCGCGATTTTTTCCTCTTCGTTCACATTCCTGCTTCCAATCCGTCTTTCTCGCGCGTCCCTCCGGTCACACGGCCGCTCGAAAACCGCTTTTTTGAGCGGGACCTTTTTTTCCCCGCCCATTTTATTATTTTTTTTTAGCGCACTTTTCCGTTATTTCGATCTTGCCTTATAAAGAAACATCATTGAAGATAATGATGCCTCTCTTTCCCCCACTGACAGCACTGATGGCTCTCTCCCGTTTTTTTTGGGGGGGGGGGAATTTGGAAGCATGTGGGAAGCTTTCGTGGGCATTTCCTATGCAGGACAGTTCAGTGCCTGAATTTTACTCAAGTTTCACTTCCTTGGAGTGTCATTATTTCGATATTTCATAATTTCGATATTACAGTAATATAAAATAAAAAAAAATAAAAAACAGTTAAAAAGGAAGTTTCGCGAGTCCGTTCTGAGGATGAATTCACCCCAAAATGATTTTTCAAACTACCAGATTTGATTCAGAAACAGCATAATCAATAAATCCAATGCTATGAAGTCAAAAACAGTCTTTTGCAGACTACGGAGCACTTGCAAGTTGAATCAGCCAATAGGAACTCTCAGAACGGCCGGAGAGACAGGAAGGGGGGTGGTTTTTTAAAAAAACGCGTAAACTCCCGTTGAAAACCTGTGACCACATATTCGGGAGAAATGCGAATGAAATGCGTCTGTTTAATGAGGTAATGTGACTGGCACTCGGGATTGCGTGGTGAATGCGGGGAACATGCGACTTAGAATGAGTAATGTGGATTCGACCTAGATTGTAACCACAGCATGCATGGAGAATCCTGCCCTAAGTAAATGGAGGGTCCCAATCTAGATTGTAACCACAGCAAGCATGGAGAATCCTGCCCTAAGTAAATGGCTTCCCCCTGCACCATTTTCCCAAACTGAAATGGTTCCAGAGAGGGGACACTTAACATGTACTTAAAAGGCAACATATAATAGCCCAATGGGACTGCTTCATGTCAAGAAAACAATATGGGGAAGGCTAAAGTGCCCTCTATGGCACTGAGATCATGATCTGAATTGAACCTTGATTGAGTATTACGGAACTCCCAGCCCACGTCTGTCAACTGAAACTGGAAACACCACGATTTAAATCCAGTGGCACCTTAGAGATGAACAAGATTTTCAGGATATAAGCTTTAGTAGGTCAGAGCTTACTTCTTCAGAAACTTCAGAGCTCTGACTCTCGGAAGCTCATACCTTGAAAATCGTGTTGGTTTCTAAGGTGCCACTGGACTCACATACATGTACTACCGTAGACCAACTCAAATACCTGTTCTACTGCAGACCAACTGAAACCAGGAAGCGTATTACATAGGTAAAAGAGATATTTTCTACAATTCTTCAATATAACACATGAACTCATTCACCACATTTTCTTCCATGTAAAAAAGGCTGAACTACATAGATATCTGAGATACTTTCCTACATAAGTAGATAGGTATTATTTGTGCTAGAAAATCCACTGAGCCTATTGTCAAGAAAAGCATCCATGAAATTAAATGCAACAGGAATGCTTTAAAAACAGAGACTGAAAGAGACATGGAATCTTGCAGCTTGAATTGGAAGTATCAGTAAATGCATTCACTCTGCTTTTTAAACAGCAAGCCAGAAGATTTATTTATTTATTTGACACAAATTATGCTCTACTTTTCTACCCTCATCAGGGTCACCAAAGTGGCTAACATCCAAAACACATTAAACACATTTTAAAAATCATTAAAGTCGAACAAAAGCACATCATTAAAATAATCAAAACGAAGCTAAAATACAACAACATACAGCAATTCAAACATAGGGCAGGAAGGGACCCTTCTTGAAAGGAACAGTTCCAAACAGCTGTTACGAGGTTGGAGAGGACTGGGGATGGGGATGTGCCACAAGATTGGAGAAGAGCGAATGTTATCCCAATCTTTAAGAAAGGGGAGAAGGATGACCCAGGAAACTACAGGCCAGTCAGTCTGACTTCTGTTGCTGGGAAGATATTAGAACAGATTTTAAAGGGATCAATCTGTAAGCATCTGAAGGACCGCTCAGTGATCCGGGGAAGTCAGCATGGTTTTGTTCCTAACGGATCTTGCCAGACCAACCTGGTTTCCTTCTTTGATCAAGTGACCAGCTTACTGGATCGGGGGAACTCTGTTGACGTGATTTATCTGGATTTCAGTAAAGCTTTTGATAAGGTCCCCCATGACATTCTGATGGGCAAACTGGAAGACTGTGGACTGGACTACAGGACAGTTCGGTGGATAGGGAACTGGTTAGAGGACCGCACTCAAAGACTGGTCGTCAACGGTGTTTCATCAGATTGGAGGGAGGTGTCCAGTGGGGTGCTCTAGGGCTCAGTTTTGGACCTGGTACTTTTCAATATTTTTATCAATGATCTGGATGAAGGAGTGGAAGGGCTGCTCATTAAATTTGCTGATGATACCAAATTGGGAGGAGTAGCAAACACCCAAGAAGATAGAATTAAAATTCAACAAGACCTGAATACTCTGGAGAAGTAGGCAGCTGTGAATAGGATGCAATTCAACAAAGACAAGTGCACAGTATTACATCTGGGCCACAAAAATGGGAAGCACAAATACTGGATGGGGGATACACTTCTAGGCAGTAGTATATGTGAAAGGGATCTTGGGGTAAGAGTGGACTGTAAACTAAATATGAGCAGTCAGTGTGATGCGGTGGCAAAAAAGGCTAATTCAATCTTGGGTTGTATCAAAGGGGCCATAGCGTCAAAATCGCAGGAGGTCATAGCCCCTCTCTATACTGCCTTGGTCAGGCCACACCTGGAGTATTGTGTGCAGTTCTGGAGGCCTCACTTCAAAAAGGATGTGGCCAAAATCGAGAGGGTGCAGAGGAGAGTGACAAGAATGATCAGGGGTCTGGAGACTGAGCCCTACGAGGAAAGGCTGAGGGCCTTGGGAATGTTTAGTTTGGAGAAGAGGAGGTTGAGGGGGGACATGATTGCTCTCTTTAAATATTTGAAAGGCTGTCATTTGGAGGAGGGCAAGGAGCTGTTCCAGTTGGCAGCAGAGAGTAGGACCCGAAGCAATGGGCTTAAATTACATGCACAAAGGTACCGGCTGGATATTAGGAAAAAAATTTTCATGGTCAGAGTAGTTCAAAAGTGGAATCAGCTGCCTATGGAGGTGGTGAGCTCCCCTTCACTGGCAGTTTTCAAGAAGAGGCTGGATGAATACTTGTCAGAGATGCTTTAGGCTGATCCTGCACTGGGAAGGGGGTTGGACTAGATGGTCTGTATGGCCCCTTCCAACTCTATGATTCTATGATCCCCACAACAAAACACCCTATGAGGTGGGAGGAGCTGAGAGAGCTCCTAGAAGCTGTGACTGACCCAAGGTCATCACCCAGCTAGCTTCAAGTGGAGGAGTGGGGAATCAAACCCGGTTCTCCAGATTAGAGTCCCGTGCTCTTAATCACTACACCAAACTGGCTCAAGTGAATAATAATGAATTAATTAGATTATTAAGACTTTTTATAGCATTTACAGTTAATTTTTTCTGTTGTGCTGAAATTCTGCTGTTTTTAAATCTTGGGGCATTTTGATTCTGTGTTTTTTGGTTTCAGTTTCTGCTTTAAGTTTTATCTGTAGTTTGTTTACTTTAAGGTTTCTTTTGTGCAAATTTTATAATTTCCCTGATTTTATTATTATATTTTTTAACTGTAGACTACTTTGAGCTTTCCTCAACTATATGTTGTAATAAATAAATATAGTTACTTGGGTCTTTATTGACCACTTTTCTTCCTGTTCTATATGTTCTGTAATTCTGCATACTGGGATAGTAAAACTGCAATGGTAACCGGGAGTGTTTTTCCTCTAGCACATAATACCATTCTGAGATACAGGGAGGGGGAAGACAAAGCTATTTTCCACAGAAGATGCACCTCCCAACTGGCAAAGATGAATTTTACTTTTTAAATTGATCTTTAATAGGTTTTCTTCCATGTGACATCAAGCACAGCGTACAAATGCCTGCAGTTCATATTCTTTCTAATAAAACACCAACGTCTTACATCTCAGCCGGAAAGCAAACTCCCAGGCACAGTAATTTACAATGACTATCAATGAAACAACAGAAAAGTGGAATTTAGATTAAATCTTATTTAAAAGGCATCTCGAAAACACTCAAGATTAGTCACTTGTGGTCACTTGACTTCCAGCCTTCTAGCAGACCTGGCCCCTAAATAAGATGAGAAGTGCCTGCCCTGCATGGAGAGGGACACTGTTGCCATCCAGGGCAGAACTGCTACACCTGCTGTGCCCTCCCCATTCATTAATTTTTTGATAGTAGATTCATCATTAACACAGGTTTACATCTTTTGGGTTTTCTCACCCCTTGTGTCTGGGCAGAGAATATGGTCCATTCTGCATCCATAACTCAGTAGAAAAAAGCAAATTAAAAATATCCTAAAATAAATCAAATAACTGAGTGACTGAGGCTCTGACTATCAGCCTGTACATCGAGCCTGTTTTTAAATAGATATGAATACATTAAACAAACCAACTAGCAAGCCAAGATGCTAATGTGTTCCCGTTTCTTCATCTCTATTCATGTCAGTCTGCTTGCACTACAGGAAAACAGCAGAAATAGTTTTTCACAGGAAATATTACAAATAGTTTATCTATGTGGGTGGAATTTACTAGATAATTGGAACAAAGTCAGACTATCTTCACTGTAATGTGTACATAGATCATGCCATCAGGTTGAAAGACTAGTCCCATCCCCATCTTCCAAAGGCGCCATGTTTTCACTATCAGTCCTGCTAACCCACAGATTGAAAAAAGTTAATTTGTCTATAAAATAAGTAACAAACCCCAGATTCCATCTCTTTATTGTTCTTTATTGTATTGAACTAATACAAAATTAATAAAATTTACCTTTATGCTTAGAAAAACCAACACAGAATACCCATGGATAGTCTGATATATTTATTTGTCCCCTGTCACATAGCCCATATACAGGGTAGCTAATAAGTTGAGATAATAAGAATCAATTAAATCACTTATGCACAGAAGTACAAATGACATCTATTATTTGTTTGCCAGAAACAGAGTTGTAGGGGTCTGACAAATTAACTGGGAAAAGGTCTGGCTGTTAGTTTGATCTTTTTTAAAAATGGAAAATGCATTGTACTGTATTGAACTTCCCCAAAATGTGAAGGAAATTTCGAAGGCAAAATATGTGCAATGGCCACTGTTATGGAGAGGGGGGACACATATCTCCCAGGGTTGTGTGGTTAACTTCCATGGGAGGGAACCACCTCTAGGTGATGTGGGAGACGCTAGTAGACAGGACCGCACCTGCTGATGGTGCTGGTCCAAATGGGCTTCCCTTCCTGGCAGGAAGTTCTGTTTGTGGATCTTAGAAAACAGAGAGGGAAGCGCTGGGATTTTCCTTCTTCTACCCATACCTGGGCTCTGTTACAACACAGAGGCACTGGATTTTGCAGTGTTCCTACACTGCAAACTCCAGTGTATTTCCAGGTATTGGAGTTGGGCAGTTCTCTTGTATAAGCTCAAAAATTTAGGGTCTTCTTTTGTACCTCTCCCCCAATTGTACCCCCTCCCCCTAACCACACACCTTGATTAGAGCAAAACAACTGTACTTATTGTAACAGAGGGAAATGCAATTTGCTCAGTTGGATATGGTACTACCTACCCACCCAAACCCCTTTCCCTCCCCAAACTGAAGGTCCAGAGGCTGAAAATGAGTGATGACATATCAAGTGAGGGCCTTACTCAGGGTTCATTAAGAATGCACCTCTCAGTGAAGGGCCTGTGTTTTGCAAGTAGTGTTCTCTGGTAAATGTGGCTTGGTAGCAGGGTTGCCAGGCCCCCACTGGGGGCGGGGGATCCCCCAGCTCGAGCCTCCTCCCCCAGCTTCCAATGCATTCAGCAGCAGGGGGGGGGGATGGCTGCCACCAGGGGGGACACTTTAGCATTCTTCCCTCCTAGTCTCTACGGAAGGAAAAGTTTCCGCTAGAGCATCTGCTCCAGGTAAAAGCTGGTGTGTACAGCTTCTGTGTGCACTCTGAAATAGGAGAAGAGGATAGGTAGGTTAGGCTGAGTTCTTCTCCTAATGGAAACGGACACAGGTGGTACTGCTCACATCCTCCCCAAGCTTCAATCAATTCAGGGCTTTCCCAAGGGGACGCTTCTTTTAAAATTGTTTATTTGTGTGGAATCACAGCCGTGGCTGGGTGGTGGGTGGTGAGAAGGTGAGCAAGTCTAAGCAACCTCACACACAGCCTTCTAAGGGCCAAGCTACAAGTGACAAATGACACAAATAAGACATTAAAAGTGAAAGCACTCAGAAACCTGGAATTAAAAAGGAAGAAATGTTTCAGCAGAGATCAGTTCATGAGCTGATGTCAACCTCTCTAAGTGTGGAGCTTCATTGGCCAAGTGGAGTCTGTGTTCAGTCAATGGGGAAATGGGAAGGAGATGCTTATAAGGGATCTTTACTTCCCAGCCTTTTTTTTTTTTGGCATTCTGCTGACTCTTCCATGCAGTCTTTTGCATAGCATGACTTAAATGGTCAAGAAGACTCAAGAGACTAACAGTATGTCATGTTAAATTGCTTCTGTTTTGCTTTGGCTGTGTATCAGCTTTCTGCTTGTTTCAAATGTATACAGTCCATACTCTATTGTATTATTGAATGTCCCAGCTGTATTGATTTACACTGTAATCCGCCTCAAGTCTCAGTAAGAAAAGCAGACCGTAAATAACATAAATAAGTAAATCAATTGAACATTACCTAGTCCTACAAGCTAGGAAAATAGAAGAATCTGGATTTAAGACTGTTTAATGCCACTGCTTTCTATCAGATTTAGGTGGAAAGTCATGAACTAGTGATGGGTGTCTATATCCTTTACGGTATCTGGATAAACCAATCTAAGCCATGAGATATTGTTGCTCTAGGGTTTCCTATTAACCTGAAGTAACATAATGGCTATGGGCTGTGATCCAGGAGGTCCCTGGTTCAACTCTCACTTCTGCCAGGAGCTCACAAGGTAGCCCTAGGTACTCTCATCCATTCATCTGCAATATGAGAACAACACTGGCCTACCTTACAGGGCCATTGTAAGGGTAACCAGTAATATCTGCAATGCTCTCTGAACAATGAAATTGCTATAGAAATGCAAAGCATTATTATTTCACTTAGAAAAAGTGCAATAGTACAAAGCACCATAGCTTTGTCTTTATTTGTCCCTTATTGTACTTCTATCCCACCCCACCCCAAGGCAGGGTAGCTTGCAATACTTTAATTATCACTCCCATTTATGTATCAGCAAAGCTGCAGCACTGGAAAAGCAATCATAAGCGAAATCTACTTAGCTTCCGAGATCTAAGATCAGGCTATCCCAACTGCCTCAGTTAACTCTTATGCTAAAATAACTGTGAATAGATCTTTCATCCATTCCACACATTTCTCCAATCATTTTAAAAGTCCCTAATACCCTCTAGCAGTTGCCACGTCATGTGGCATTGAACTCCATATATTACAGATGCACTCTTTAATATCCAGCGGATATTAGCTGTGTTAGACTGTAGTTGCAAAATAGTAGAGTCCAGTAGCACCTTTAAGACTAACCAACTGTATTGAGGCATAAGCTTTTGAGAACCACATGCATAAGTGAGTGTCATCAAAATATTGATGGCACCCAATACCAATGCCTCAGACAATCTAATTTAAGTCTTTTAATCAAATGGATTCTGGTTTTGGAAAAGGCATGACCAAACTTGCAATTTGCTGCTCACAAAGTAGATTTCTGGCTCACAACACTGCACCACTTAGAGAGAATATTGCTGCCAGGTAAGGGGTGGGGAGGCAAGCGGGCCCGAATCGAGAAAGCGAGCCAGGGGATGGCTGCGCCTTGCACGAGGACCTCACTTTCAGGAAGCGAGGTCACTTCCCGGAAGCGAGGTCACTTCCTGGAAGTGGCCATCATGTGTTTCCAGCAGTGCTCGCATGAGATAATAGAGAGATCCACCACCTCTTTTCTCAGAAAAAAAGCCCTGTCCACAACCTACCCAGTTTATAGTGAGCAAACTCCTCTTACCTGCAAATTAAGTAGTTCTATTGCTCCACCCAACAACCTATATTCCCAGAGATATATACTTGCAGCTGGTCATTTGCCTAAGATTCCTTGATTGCCTTCTCCTTTCTTCACGTACCCCTCTTTACAGTAAAATGGAAGCAAGTTTTGATTACTTCTCTCCAGCTTTGCCTTGCTGCACTACCTTGCATGGTCTCTCTTCCTCTGCCATCTTGGATTTCAGTGCTGCTGCTACAGGTGGCAACACCATTTTTTCCGATGCTTTACTAAAGCAGTATGGGGTGAATTGAGCAGCTGGTATCCTGGGCAGGCACAACTCAGGAGCCAGCAAACTACAACCACATTCAATTATTCTCCTCTGAAAGAAGTATCAGTAATCTCAATAGGGGGGGGGGTGTCTCACCCTTGCCCTTATCCCAATGTAGCAATGTCAAATCTTTATTTAATTGGTCCTAAAAACCCTATGGTTGTGACCAGATTAAGTGGAAACTTCACATTCAGGAGCACAGTGTCTCTCAATACTAACTGCCAAACAGCACAGAAGCTCTGGTGTCTTTGTGCTCTGCTTTTGCGTTTCTTGCATACATCTGCCTAGCCAGGATAGAAAAAAGATGTTGGGCTAGTTGGATCCAGCAGGGCTTTACTAATGTCTTATCACTTTAAATGTAATATATCCCACTATTAGCTCTCAGATAGCTCAAGATAGAGAGATGCCACATTTTGGAGATTTTCTGAGGGAACAGCAGGGGTGGGCAAATTGCGGCCCGCGGGCCACACGCGGCCCGCTACAGAGTTTTTTGTGGCCCGCCAAGACAGTAGAAAAGTGTGATAGGGTACATTTGTCTCATTAAACTGATTCTAAAATTAAATGTGCTTGCAGCTATAGATAATATGAAATTAGCACAATAAATAAATTGAATAAAACTACCACTATTTTATTTAATTTATATTTATTGATTTTTATGATACAATTTATACCTTTTCTGAAATGCAAACTTAACTAATGAATGCAATCATTTTAAAAGGTGCGGCCCTCCGCTAACCTCCGCTCCCACAAAGTGACCCCCGAGCCAAAACAATTGCCCACCCCTGGCATAGAGCCAAGCAGACAACCATTTAAGCTCACATCTGTGCCTGATGTACAATAAAATCCTTCTTATCCCCCTATTGGCAGCACTTGTATCTCACCCATCCAGATGAGCAATCAGCTTCTAGAAGCTGCAGCCACCAATTGCTTGAACGACATAATCTCTCAGGTAATTTGATCATCTGTGGGGACCCATAGGGAATAAATTTTTTTAAAAATGCTGTTGGTCAGCACATAGTTCACATTTCATATGATTCTTCAATCAATCCATACAATATTCCCCTTTAGCATAAAAAGTGTGAAGATGCAGTATCCCTGAATTATAAAACTACCTGTTCCACTCACAAAGACTTTGCCTCTTGCAAGAGCCCATCTTGAAAAGGAGGTTACTGCTGGGGCTGGCTCCATGTTTCAACACGCAGGTAAATTTCATGCAGCCAGTAGTCACTGTTCATTGCCCTCTGTGCAAAGGGGAAGGGAGGAGAAGGAGCTACTGAACACAAACTGTGGTGGCAGCATGGATACCAAGAGAGGAAACAGGATGAGCAGACCCAGTCACTCCAGGGTGCCTAATGCCCCGATTGCCTTCTTCCAGAACGGGGGAGGGAAAGCTGTACTGTTCCTTCACATCTGTAGCCCTTCCCCAGGGCTGTGGGGCTATGCAGCTGTCCAGTGATGTTGACTGCTGCCACCAGCTCCTGAGGCTGCTGTTACTTACTACCCCAATCCTTTTAGGGTCACATGGTCATGAAGTCTCCACAACTATCTTGAAAAGATAATATTAAATAGCCAAAGGAAAAAAGCAGAAAATATTCTTTGTCTAAGAGGAGAGAGATTTTTTTTTGTACATGATTCAATGATCTATGATAACTGAATCAACAACAAGGTGAGATCAAGGTGACACTTCTTCCATGCATCCTCTGAAGAAAAATGAAGATTTGTACTAATATAAAAACCAACAAAAGGGTTTTTCCCCCCTCCTTGTTTAAGGAAATATTTATTTGTGTGAGGCAGTAATGGAAGGAAAACAAATGATTAGGTATGGTGTTAGGAGAGAGATTAGACAGCAGGTCCAGAGCACCTCTTGCTTGTCACTCAAATAAGAAACATTTTCTTTCATTCTAAACTAGATCCAGTTGAAGCTGGCACTCATCTGAAAAAGCTTCAGAACACTGTCCCATCTCAGACTGCAGCTGTATCTAAAAACACCAGTCTGAGCAAAGACTGGAGAGGTGCTTGTTAACATTCATTAAAATCACTTGCAAGAGGAAAATCCATGGTTTTGCTGCATACACTGTGATTTTTTTAAGTCATCTAGAAACCAGAAATTTAAACTAGACCTTAAACTTAACTGGTTATATTTATTGGATCACCTGCACTAGTTAAATATCCTGAATGACAAGCAAAATATTTTCATACTGTGTATTGGTCCACAGTCTGGAGTATGCATGTTCCCTTATATTAATGGAAAACAGCATGTATCAATTCTATGGAGGTATTGTTTCTAAAAGATGTTCTAATCAGCCACGTGAGACAAAAGCCAAAAGTGGGGAATTATTATTTACAAGCAAAGAATTACTGGAAAGGCTGTGAAATAAAAGATGAGTGGTAGATTTGAATCCACGTCTTCTCAACGTGTTATGTTTAGTTCTATCGACTTTCCATAATTAAATTTAATGGAGAAGACTTGCATTATTTTCCCACTCACTACTGTTATTTCCAAGAGCTTTGACCCTCACTGGGAGAAAATATGGGTACCTACACGTTTTCCTTAACATTCATTGCATTTTATAAATTAGATTGAAAATGCTTGGCACATTTCAACATGAAGAATCATAGGAATCTCCAGGGTCATCTAGTACAACTCCCTGGACAGTGCAGAAAATTCACAACTACCTCCCCCCACCCCCAGTGACCCCGCTTCATACCCAGAAGATGGTAAAACACCACCAGGAGCCCTAGCCAAACTGGCCTGGGGTGGGGGGGTGGAATTACTTCCTGACAGCAAAGTGGTGATTGGCATTACCCTGGGCATGTGTGATGGATCCCCCAGCCTTATCTGGTTGACACCCTTCGATGCCACCCCTTGTGAATGATTCTGCTAGCTTAGGACGGTTCTGATTTGGGATCTCACAGCTCCTGTCACCACTTGTGAAGTATTCACTGGTCGAGGGACCCTTCTGACAGGGAATAGAAATAGGGACCACTTACACTCCGGCTCAGTAGGTGTGTTGTAGACCTCTCCTCATGAGGCTAGAACTCAGGCTGGAAGCGGGTTCACTCTCTGGACAGAATGGAATCCTCCTCAGCTCTCACAGACACAAACTGGAACTAGAATGCCACTTCGTTGCACCAGTACCTCCTCAAACTCTGCCATTTAGTCTGACAGGCTAAGAGCTGGTTCCCCTCAGGGCGTATAAGATAGGCAGGAATTATCAAACCGGACTCAGATGGTTAACAGAACAAATTAACTTTACTGAAGCACATTTTATCTTCCTCCTGCACAGCCTTAAACGCTTAAACGTTCCAGATACCTCATTAACTAGTCCTCCTCAGAGAACTCTCTAAACACATCTGCCTTCTCTGGTTGCTAGCCCTCCACTTTCTTTTTCAGAGTCTCCCTTAACTGCCAAAACTCCCAACTAACTATTCTAAACGGTCTTAACTGCTCTTCAGTGCCACTCTCTCTCAACATTCTATTCAGGACCTGTCACTCAAACAGGGCCTGTCCGTCACAGCATGTAAGAAGGGGCCACAAGAACTATGCATTGATGTAACTCTTCCTGCCCTCCCTCTCATGATCTACCTAGTTACACAGAATCAGCTAATGATTGTGCAGGCAGCCTGTACATTTGATCATTGACCACTGCACGATGTCCTGTAGAATACATAATCCAGCCAGTTATTATTATTTGAACAAAATTCAGTGAGTGTTTCCATTGCAGCTTCACTACTCACATTATCTTTCATGCAGCCTTATTGTGATCCAAGTAGTCCCTAGGAATGCAGAAGAATTTTGCACATTCATGGGATCAACTCAGACTTTGGTGGTTCCAGTGGGATCTTATAAGATTGAGAAATCAAATCCTGGCTGCTGAATACGTTCAATTCACAGATAAATTTCAGCAGCACAAACAAACATCGTTATTGATGTCTGTTGTTTGGAGTTTGGCTGTTTGGAATTTTTAACTGCATTTCTGCAGGAGGATCATTCTTTTGTTACGCTGGTGGTGATTCAGCAGGATCTCCCCATGGCTGTAAATAGGGAGCTCTTCTCAAGATTACAGGAATGAAAGCAATTCATTCAATAGTTTCGAAATATTAGGCTTCAAGGAAAGCATTTTGATGTCAGCTTTATAGGTTCAAAAGGAAAAATTATGCAATAGTTGATGCATCAAGAAGCATTATACGCAATTGAAAAAATAGCAAATGCTAAAAATGATAAACATAAATTCAGCAGAACAGCCAAACTCAAATTTGGGAGGAGGAGGAACTAAGGGAGGAATGGAGGCTCTTCGAATATTAAAGAACCCCAAATTAATACTTCTGTCTACCTCTAGTAATTGCCAAGTTTTCCACTAATAGCACCTTGTATACATTTGTTTAGGCAAGTTAAATCTACAAAGTAATACAGACCAATAGTTATAATAGCTTCAGTTATAGAGGTTGTTTATTTTTATTTAAATCCTATCTATCTTGCCATTCTTTACTGTAGAATTTCAAAGAGGCTGCTTTGGGGTTACTTTCTAGTTTGCTGTTGCATAGATCATGAGCGTCTACACTGACATTTAAAAATCCAGATCTCGACATTATGTGGTACAGACTACCTTCACCAACAGTTAATTGTGTAAAACATTTTAGCATCTGAACTAAAGAAACAAGCATTTTTGCACATGGATACCCCAAATCTCATTAAATTAGTTGCATAGGTATAGAAATGTCACAGTTGACACCAGAGATTAGATCTAACAGGGATGTTCACCACAAAGCTTTTGGCAGATGGATGTGGACAGGTGAGCACACAGACAGAGGAGACCCTTCTACTGTTTACAGTCACAAAGATATACCAGCAGAAATGAGCCTGCCCTTTCCCCCTAATTATCTTGGCATGTTTATTAATACACAGAGAATGACATAATGCTGGATCTGAATGTGTATGTACATTTTCAATATGACGCTTATATAAATTTCATACTATTTTCTGACAATTCAGATTCAAAGAAATCACACTAGTAATATGGCACTTGAATGACATTCATTCTTTCTGTGCTTTCCAAATGTCAGTTTCCTTGTTAAGCCTTGGTTTTCCATGAGTTGGGCTTTAATTGCAGCTTTAGAATTCAAAGGAATAACGTAATTAACACTGTCTAACAGAACACGTCTCTTTTGCTATGACATCTATAATGCAGTAATTTGGAACCTATCAGTGTTGCTATAGAAAGGAATTCATACAAATATAACCTAAGTTGAATAGAAGTCAGAAAGATGGTATTTGATTTTAAGCACAGATTGTTCCACTTCGTACATTAGCCTATAAAATCACAATACATTAAAATATCAGCTAAAACAATTATAATATCAATACTAATTAGAAAAACTCCATAGTCATAAGCAATTTTCAAATGCCTAACAGAAGAAAAGGCACTGAACACAACTGATGGGATCTAAACCAGATTTACACCTGCTGAAAGAAGGAGGAGGGGATCTTCTCTGACCACCCAAAAAGATTATGTTGGGAAGCATGGGCCATGCATGGACAAAAACCTAGTGTGGCAGGGGCTGTATTAAAGAGTAGAATAAGCAAAAAAAAAAAATCTGGCAGGATACCACCCATCATATAAACCACTTTAGGGTCAGGAATAGAGATGGGCACAAACCGGAAAAATGCAAAACTGTGCATTTCGTGGTTCGTGGCGTGTCACGAACCATGAACCACCACAAACTTGCCCTGTTCACAAACCGGTTTATTTGGTTTGTGAAAATGTCACTACCAGGGCAGCAGAAGATCTGCAGAATAGGGGTGCGCACTTCGGGTTTCCTCCTTTCAAACGCTGGCCGCTTTTCAGCTGATGGGAGGGGGATTCCCATCAGATGAAAAAAGCTGGCAGTGTTTGAAAGCAGCAACACTTTTCTTGCACAAGAAAAGTGTTGCTGCTTTCAAATGTCTGCCACTCTCCTTTTCCCCAGGAGTTAAAGCGAGGTAAGTGTCATAAGGCTGCTTCTCCATTGGCTTCGTTCCTTCTGGGTATGCAAGCACTCTCTTATTTTTTTTTAAGCCAGGAATTTTTCCTAATGTTGCTGCTTATTCCCTGCTGGCTTTAAAAGCCAGGAAAGGGTTAAATGGCTGCTTTTCCCTTCCTCCTTTGCATATACGCTTTTTTCTTTTCAAAGGCAAGAATGGGTTGTAACTTTGTAACCGTGTAACATAACATCGTAACATTGTAAAGTTACTGCACATTCCTCCTGGCTTTAAAAGCCAGGAAAGGATTCATTGCAGCTTTTCCTTCTCTCTCAGACATGTCTCCCTCTCTCCCAGACATGTTTCTGGCTTTGCCAAAGAGGAAAAAAACCCACACAAGTATTTTGCACATCCTTTTAGAAACAAAGTGGCAGGGAAACAGCAGTATTTTAACCCTTTCCTGGCTTGGCTTTAAAAAATAAATAAACGAGAGTGGAACAATCATGAAAAGTAAAAGTTTCCCCCCAGAACTCTGCCACCAATTGCCTATCCAGTAGGCAGGGGACAGCCCAATCAGCAAATAGTGGGGGAAGGGTTCCAACATTGCAATGTTACTAAGCCTGCTCAAAGTTTTTGTTTAAAGTATGACGTGAATTGCAAAGTCCCAAAAGCCTGAAACTGCACCATGACTTCACACAAGAAAAGTGTTGCTGCTTTCAAACGCTGTCAGCTTTTTACAGTTAATGGGGGATCCTCCTCCCATCAGCTGAAAAGTGGCCAGGTGCATACCTCTACTGCAGAAAGCCCATCCCTGGTTGATTAGAAAACTGATTGATTGGCACCAGGCTGTCTGCTGTGATGAACCAAAAAACAAACCAGCCTAAAGTTCATTGCAATTCAACAGAAATGGGCTCTGATGAACCACCGGTTCGCAAACCAGAAACTGGCCCAGTTCATGATGAATTTTGGTTCATTTTTCAGTTCATGCCCATCTCTAGTCCAGAAGCAATTTTCAGCAAATTACAGAAAGAGAGTGTGCTACTTGCAGTTTTTTTCAGAAGAGTGTTTACCTTGCAAACAAAGGTCTGAAAAACTGTAAACTAGCCCTGTATCCAACCACATTCTAATGACTTAAGGGCATCAAAGTGTTCATTAAAGGGTGTATTAACTGTATTGTCGAAGGCTTTCACGGCCGGAGAACGATGGTTGTTGTGGGTTTTCCGGGCTGTATTGCCGTGGTCTTGGCATTGTAGTTCCTAACGTTTCGCCAGCAGCTGTGGCTGGCATCTTCAGAGGCGTAGCACCAAAAGACAGAGATCTCTCAGTGTCGAGATCTCTGTCTTTTGGTGCTACACCTCTGAAGATGCCAGCCACAGCTGCTGGCGAAACGTCAGGAACTACAATGCCAAGACCACGGCAATACAGCCCGGAAAACCCACAACAACCATCGGTGTATTAACTGTTGCTGATTTTTCACTCCCATTCAATACTCCCTTTATGCTGTTTCTGAGGATCTGCTGACACACAGCAACAAAATTCTGCAGAGCTCAGTGGGAGGTGGGAATCAGCAGAAATCTCAGCCTACTGTATTATAAAGTTGGTTGGGGTTTTCTTAAGTGAGAGGTTGCATAAAGCCCAAAATTTAGTTCACAAATGGTCAATTAATTTTTGTTTACTTATAAAAGCACTCAAAATGTCACTTGCTGTTCTAACTCTAACCCAATATAGTAAATTGAAGGAGGGGATTCTTTTATTTTGAGGTGTGCCTAGCTGAACAGAATAGGCTAGAATAATTGGACATACAAAGCACAGCAACTGAACTTTTTCTCACAACACATTTCAATCATAAGTCTTATGCTACATGACGCTCTCAGATAGTAGACATTTTTTTAATTCAAAATCATCTAGTGACAGTTTTGTATACAAACTGCCCTTGTATATACAATCCATGGCTTTTGCATGCTATTTACTAAAAATATGAAGAAACAATGCTGTATTAATAAGTAAGCCAAGCCCATTGACAACAACTGAACTGCTACACTGCATGAAATGGACAGGTTACACAAGGAATAAAAATAATCACAGCACATACTGTAGAAACCACAAATTACGTACACCCTTACTGCATGCTTAATAAAAAGAGCTCAATAGTCTTTGAGTTCAGTTAAATCAAATATCAATATTCTATTGAATGTTTCAGACTTGCAGTTGCCTCAAGCTTGCAAAAAAAAAAAGGCTTTTGACACAAAAGTTTCAGTAACCATTATGGTGGTTATGGGGTAAAAACAAGTTCTCATTGATATGCAATTTAAGTACATAAGTGTAAACAAACATATCTTTCTTTTCTGAAATTATACAATTTGTCTGAAGGCTATTAGAGTAGAGGCCTCAGTCAAGTAACTCACATAGGTTTGTCAGGTGCCTGCTGAGGTGCTCCTCACTGCCCGCCCTTGCTATAGTGAGCAGCAGGAGGAAAATGAGGACAGGTTCACCACTGATGTTTCAACATCATCAGGAAGTGATGTTACTGCCATCCCTGACAATACTCTAAGAACTGATACAATCTCTATGATATTCACCATAGATTTCTAGAGATTTCTAGGGCATTATGGGAGAAGGGGTGTTACATCACTTCTGAGTCTGTTGTGGGTTGGAGAAATAAAGATGACCTTTAACTGAACCCCCAGGAAATCAGATTTGAAAATTGTCAAATGAATCTCAACTCCCCTCTGTCTGGAAATCAGGGGGTGGGGCCACCAGCCATGTGACCATTTTCAAGAGTTTCCAGAACTCCGTTCCACCACGTTCCCGCTGAAAAAAAGCCCTGAGTAGACCAGTTCATGGAAGTTCATGGAAACGAGCTTCCATGAACCACTAGTTCGTGAACAACGAACCGGGCTGGTTTGTGGGGTTTTTTGGGTCGTAGTCAGGTTTGTGCCCATTTCTAGTCTTAACTAGGAAAACCTCTATTAGTGCCTGGACTGAATTCCAGCTGAAAAACCTAGTCCCGCAAGCATAATTACTGAAAGAGAAAGGTCACCGCCCCCCTTACACCATGTTTTAATCCAGCTGCTGCTGAATCTCCCACACTTCTTCCTCACAGCAGTATTGAGTATTGCTCAGAGCTGCTATAGGAGCCAATTTTTTCACTGAAAAGTAAATTATGCATCACACATCACACACCCCTTCAATCAAAGGCAATCTATACTCGTATACAACCATATCTTGGGCCCATGACTCACAGCATAGTTCTATCCACAGATATATAAGAAGTAATGGGACCTACTCCCAAATAAGCATGCACAGGATTGCCACCTGTGACATTGATGGATAGGCTAGACTTCCCTACATGGTGTTGCTTATGCTCAGTGTGTCATTTGTGTTGTCACAAATTTTGACCTTAATAGTATAGATACATTTTTCAACAAATTGTCAAATGACTGTCTCATCAGTCAAAGGGCTGATTATTTGTCAGAAAATGATTATTAGAGAAAATAATCATCTCAGTACAGATTTTTAAAAAAAATTATATTCGTGCAAAACATAAAAAATAAAAAAGCAAACAGAAGGGAAAAAAGAAAGTGCTGGCTACAAAAGCACTATCAACAAATCTATACATAAGTATCTATAAAAGATTTCCAAATATCTAAAAATAAGTCCATATGAAATTGCCTTCTGTATGTGAAATGTTCAAATGTCAGTAAGTTTATAAGGTGTTCAGTCCAATCCAGTGATTTACAAGGAGTGGGCTTTAGTCTTTCCAGTGCTGAAGTATAAGTCTTTCAGCAACTGTAAGGGAACAGATGGTCCATTTCCATTGGCCATCAGTTAGATTCCAAGAGATAGGCAAGTAGCTTAGCATACAATAACATCCTTAAAAATAAATGAGTTTTTATTGCATTGACATCAATTTAAATGCTCCCATACCCTAAAGCTCCCACTGGTTGTCACTACTCGTATGGCAACCCTAGGATAGTTGTAAGGTACCAGCCAACATGAAAGGATATAGAACACGCAGTCTTCCAATAGATTACTTTTTGTGTTCGTATATGCAATTTAAGAAACAATCTTCAATGTAGTTTCTGTATTACAAGTTGAAAATGGCTTGTTTACAGCATTCTATTAGCATAAAATCTCTATTGCATAGAACAGCCTTGATGAAAAAAAACCTAAAATAAAACTGTTTTAGTTCAAAAGGTAAGCACACATATTCAATTATTTAATAAAGAGGGTGGAATAAAATGTACAGTCAGTATTTTCTCTGAAATAAATTTTAAATACAAAGATATTTTTAAAAAGTCACAAATACCATCTTATTTTCTGAATTCTATAGCCATAATAAAAGATAATAAAAATATTCAGGTCTATTCATTTGTTCTCTTTTCACCAGCCACTGGATGTGAATCAGCTCAAAAATACATACATATTGTGTGTGTGTGTTATATGCCATCAAGTCGCTTCCAACTTATGCTGCTCCTATGAATTAACAACCTTCAAAACATCCTATCATTAACAGCCTTGCTCAGATCTTGGAAACTGGAGGCTATGGCTTCCCCTATACACACAGACAAACACACAGGGATACACAAACATACTATATTCATACTATACTATATTTATATATACACACACATATATACACATATATACACATATACACACATATATACACACACATGTGTGTGTGTGCATGCAGAAATATCATATTTATAAAAAATACTCTCTGTATTGTTTTATATATCAGATTGAAACATTTGGAGCTGTTACCAGGTGTAATATCCCAAAAGTAAGCATAGCGGAAGTATATTTATAGCAGAAAGAAGATGTACGAGAAAAAAACTAGATGTGGCAGAGATTAAGGATCTTGATTCATTTTTTAAATGCAAATTACAATAGTACATAATACTAATCCAGATCAAAGTCACACATAGATAGGAGAAAAGAGGTTTAACCCTTCCACCTCCACTTGTTTTCACTAACTAAAATTGGGGAACCACAATGTAATTATCCCTTTAAAGGAAAAAAGTGGATCCTTTTTTTCCCTTAAGGATTAACAACAGCTTTGAGGACACGGTTTCAATATGTGAATGTATGTCAAGTGAAAGAGTTATCCTTCACATTCCCATCCAAACCACCATAGTGCATGGTTGTATCCGAACCTTTAAAACATCCTGCAAAGATAGGGTTGCCAGGTCCCCCTGTCCTCCCGGTGGGAGGTGGGGTCCCTGGCACATACCTGCTTTGGTGCCTGTTGCAGGCAGAAAGCACACGTGCACTCCCAGGCCCATGTGATGACATCACTTCTAGGAAGTGACATCATCACGCAGACCACAGCAGCCCCAGGAGCACTCCTGCACTCTGCGGAGGGGCTGAATCTGGCCCAAATTGGCGCAGATCAGGCCCGAACTGGCCTGGAATGGGCCACTGGGAGCATGGGAGAGCTCCTGCACTCTGCAGCAGCCCAATCCAGGCCCAAATTGGCACATTTCAGGCCCAAATCTGCCTGGATTGGGCCCAGATCAACCTGGAACGGGCTGCTGTGGAGCGTGGCAGTGCCCCCATGCTCCGCAGCAGCTCAATCCAGCCCAATTAGGGCCAGAATCAGCCTGAATTGGGCCACATCAGGCCCACAGGAGCAGACCATGCCCCCCCAAGAGTGTGCCCCGAGTGGCCTGTACCTCCCCCAACAGCCAGGTAAGTGGGGGTGGAGGATGGGAGCAGGGGATCCCCCACCTGCAGCAGGGGAATGGCAACCCCACACAAAGATCAGTTCACAGATCTCACAGAGTCTTATTTATGCCAATGGTTTCTGAAATTGTAACGTCTCTTCTCTGTACCAGATGTATGGATTCTCTGTGGTGCTTATAGTGAATCCAGTTCCATATTCCTACTCCAAGTTATTCCTACTCCAAGTTATTGTTATTGAGTTTAGCATTTGCATAAATAGGGAATTGCCCCAAAAGACCAACACAACCACTTTTAACAGGCCAGTCAGTCTAACGTCAATACCAGGTAAGTTGGTGGAAACCGTTATTAAAGAGAGAATTAGTAGGCACATTGATGAAAAAAGCTATTGAGGAAGACACACCATGGGTTCTGTAAGGGAAGATCTTGTCTGACGAACCTGTTAGAGTTCTTTGAGGGAGTGAACAAACATGTGGACAAGGGGGAACCAATAGATGTTGTCTACTTGGACTTCCAGAAAGCATTTGATAAAGTTCCTCATCAAAGGCTGCTAAGTAAGCTCAATAGTCATGGAGTAAAAGGACAAGTCCTCTTGCAGATCAAAAACTGGCTAATGAATAGGAAACAGAGAGTGAGTATAAATGGGCAATATTCACAGTGGAGGGTGGTAAGCAGTGGGGTACCGCAGGGCTCAGTATTGGGTCCGGTGCTTTTTAACTTGTTCATTAATGATTTGGAGTTGGGAGGAAGCTGTGAAGTGGCTAAGTTTGCAGATGACACTAAATTGTTCAGGGTGGTGAGAACCAAGGAGGATTGTGAGGCACTCCAAAGGGATCTGTTAAGGCTGGACGAGTGGCAAATGAGGTTCAACGTGGCAAAGTGAAAAGTAATGCACATTGGGGCCAAAAATACCAAATATAAATACACAATGATGGGGTCCAAACTGGCGGAGACTGACCAAGAGAGAGATCTTGGAGTCGTGGTAGAAAACTCACTGAAAATGTCGATACAGTGTACGACGGCAATTAAAAAAAGGCCTATGCTATGCTGGGGATTAATAAGATGGGAATTGAAAACAAATCAGCTAGTATCATAATGCCCCTGTATAAATCAATGGTACAGCCTTATTTGGAATACTGTGTACAATTCTGGTCACCGCACCTCAAAGAAGATATTATAGCACTTGAAAAGGTTCAGAAAAGGGCAACTAGAATAATTAAAGGGATGGAACACTTCCCCTGTGAAGAAAGGTTAAAGCGCTTGGGGCTCTTTAGCTTGGAGAAACGACGACTGAGGGGTGACATGATAGACGTTTACAAAATTATGCATGGGATAAAGAAGGTAGAGAAAGAAGTATTTTTCTCCCTTTCTCATAATACAAGAACTCATGGGCACTCAATGAAATTTCTGAGCAGTCGGGTTAGAACGGATTTAAAAAAGTACTTCTTCACCCAAAGTAGGGTTGCCAGTTCCAAGTTGGGAAATTCCTGGAGATCTGAGGGGTGAAACCTGGAGAAACCTGGAGAAAGTGGGGTTTGGGGAGGGAAAGGACCCTGGTATGACATAATTCCATAGAGTCCACCCTCCAAAGTTGAAATTTTCTCTAGGTGAACTGATCTCTGTGGCCTGCAGGCTGGTTGTAATTCCTGGAGCTCTTCAGCCACTACCTGGAAGCTGGCAATCCTAACCCAAAGAGAGATTAACACATGGAATTCACAGCTACAGGAGGCGGTGGCAGCTTCAAGCACAGATGGCTTCAAGAAGGGATTGGATAGACATATGGAGCAGAGGTCCGTCAGTGGCTATTAGCCACAAGGTACAGATGGAACTCTCTGTCTAGGCCAGTGATGCTCTGTATTCCTGGTGTTTGCGGGGGGATCAGTGGGAGGGCTTCTAGTGTCCCTTCCCCACTGGCAGACCTCCTGATGACACCTAGTTTTTTGGCCACTGTGTGACACAGAGTGTTGGACTGGATGGGCCATTGGCCTGATCCAACATGGCTTCTCTTATGTTCTTATGTTCTTAAGACTGGTAGTAAATGGAAAGGGACACTTAACAGAGAAGAATTAGATATCATTTATCACATAAACCGAGTTGGTTTGTACCTTTTTAGGATCAGACCTGATGTCCAAGGCTGCACCTTCTCTTGGACTTAACTGGGCTGCAACAGGTGGCTATGAACCCAGCCCTGACTTTAAGGCTGCCTACTGCTTCTATGGCCATTGACAGCAAGACAGCCAGCATCACAAGGCCAACCAAACCATAGCTCCTATACATCACTGAACAGTCCCTTTAAGAAGCTGCCAGCAGCTGCTGCAGCTGGATCACATCTGCCAGGCTATCAGACAGTCGGGGAGCAGGTGTAGGTGGCCATGAAAGGCAGCCAGGCATGTGCATGATTAAGCCTGGCTTATATATGCGGCCAAACAGAAGGACAGCAAGCAGGCCCCAGAGAACAGACTGCATTTGAGGCTTTTGCCAGCCTTGGGGCCTTGGATGGAATTATGGAGGTGCCAGGGAGGAACAAGTAGTTGTGGACCCCCTGGAACCCCACACCTGATTTCTCAGGCTTCCAGTATACTGAGATCCAATATCATATGCTCTTGTTATTGCATTCTCTGATGAGACTCTGGATCACACCCTTAACCGAGAAAACATTAGTGCTCCTGGAAATATAATCTGTGTACCCAGTTTTTACTAAATTAGCAATAATATGAAAATATTCAGCAAGCAGAAAAAGAAGAGTAGCTATGCTTTTACAGAAAGGTGTCTATTCATAAAGTGATTTAATTTTGCTAAAATAGAATATTTGTGAATATTTGTCAGTTCCTGCTAATTAAAGAATAAATCAAAGATGCAGAAAAATTATTTTAAAAGTACTGCCACACAAATATTTATATAAATTTTTAGCAGTTTGCAGGCGTATATATTAGACTTTATACAATGTTTCTGTTCCATATCTTTGATATATATGAGGATGGTGTATTTGGCAATCTGGTTAATATGGGCAACAAATTTAAATATGAAATGAATATATAACACACACCAATGTCACTATAAAGCTAGTAAAAAGGTGCAAGCATCGAGTCATTACTGACCCAAGGGGGGACGTCGCATCATAACGTTTTCTTGGCAGACTTTTTATGGGGTGGTTTGCCATTGCTTTCCCCAGTGATCTACACTTTACCCCCCCACCCCGGAAACTGGGTACTCATTTTACCGACCTCGGAAGGATGAAAGGCTGTGTCAGCCTTGAGCTGGCTACCTGAACCTGGCTTCCGCCAGGATCGAACTCAGGTTGCGAGCAGAGCTTGGGCTGCAGTACTACCGCTTACCACTCTGCACCACAGGCTCTATTAGGAAACGAGATTTTTATGCAACTCACAGACCAATCAGAAAAAAAATAGGATAAGAGATCTATGCATATATAAAATAGGTTCAAGGTTCAAGTAAGCAGCACAATTTAGAAGAAATGTTTTATTACTGATGTTGAAGTTTGTAATTTCTTACTGAACCCATGCTGAGTGAGATGGACTATTGGGCCATCTAACCCACTATTGTCTACTCTGTCTGGATGTGGATCTCCTGGTATTGCATGCTCTTTAAATTCCATGAAATATTTGTTTGGGAACAGCTATTAAAAGTCACAGTCTAAGATAAAAACAGATTTACAAAATAGGTCTCCATTGCAACCTCTTGGTATGGAAAACTGCTATTGTCAAGATAATGATTTTACCAAATGTTTTTATTCAAGAATACTCCATTCCCAATATAAGCATAAAAGTTACAACAGAGGTTGCATGTTACATCTAAAAATGTTTTTTTTTAAAAAAACAGAAAAACTAAAGGTTATTCTATGAGGACTTATTCATGATTATATTACAAAGCAATAAATAAATTTGGGTTTAGATCTCATTACATTAACAGAGAAACCTTAACAGAAAAAAATTAGAAAACTGATGATTATCTAAGTATTAGAAGCTTGGTAACTAAAGTCTGGCAAATAGACTAGCTGTCTAAGCAGAGTGCAATGCTCTGCCTGAGAGATTGTAGAAAGCATAAGCCAGCATTTTTGATAAATTGAAAATCTTGTTTGTTATTATTATTTCTGGCTGCAGACATTGGTTTTGAATATTTACTGGATATATATGTGTAGGGCTTTTTTTCTGGGGAAAGAGGTGGGGGACCTCTCACCTGGGGCAACTCCCGGGAAGATGTGGTGTGCCTCTCAATACATGGGTGCGCACATGCGCAGCACGCAATCCCAGGACTGTATGATGATATCACTTCCAGGAAGAGATGTCATCACTCAGATGTGGCTGCCCCAGAAGCACTCCTGTGCTCCATGGGTGGGGACCGATTCGGCCTGGAACAGGCTACTCTGCCACAGGGGAACACTTCCCCACTCAGCAGTGCCTGGATCTGGACCATTTCAGGCCCAAATTGGGCCCAAAACGGCCAGGTTCTGGCTGCTGCCCTGTGGGGAAGTTCTCTCCCATCTGACAACAGCCTGTTCCAGGCTGATCCAGGCCACTTTGGACCCAATCTAGGCCGTTCTGGGCCCAAATTGAACCAAAATGGGCCAGAAATGGCTTGGATTGGCCTAGAACGGGCTCCTGCCACACGGGAGAGTACTCCCCCACTGGGCAGTGGCCCGATGCTGGGCATTTCAGGCCTGATCCTGGCCATTGTGGGCCTGAATTGGGCCCAAAATGGCCAAAAGGGGCCCAACATGGTCAGCATCAGACCGCTGATGAGTGGGGGAGTGTTCCCCTGCCTGCTGGCCATTTAGGACCCGATCCTGGCCATTGTGAGCCTGAATTGCGCCCAAAATGGCCAAAAGGGGCCCAACATGGTCAGCATCAGACCGCTGATGAGTGGGGGAGTGTTCCCCTGCCTGCTGGCCATTTAGGACCCGATCCTGGCCATTGTGGGCCTGAATTGCGCCCAAAATGGCCGAAACAGGCCACAAATGTCCAGGATCAGACCGCTGACGGGTGGGGGAGTGTCATTTTGGGCCCCTTTTAGCCATTTTGGGCCCAATTCAGGGACCAAAGGATCAGGCTCGCAACAGCCGAGATCCCCGCCCAGCACCAGCCTGATCCTGGCCATTTTGGGCCCTAAATGTGCCCAAAATGGCCAGAACAACCTCAAAACGTCCCAGATCAGGACCTCTGCCAGGTGGGGGAACCCTCCCCTGACTAGCACTGGCTCAAATCTTGCCATTTTAGCCCCAATCTGGGCCAGCAAGGATCAGGCCAAAATGGCCTGGAATGGGCCGCTGACGAGAGGGGGAACCCTTCCTCGCCTGGCAACCAGCCCAATCCTGGCCATTTCAGCCCTGATCTGGGTCTTTTTGGGACCTAAGGGGGCCCAAAACAATAAAAAAGGTGCCAAAATGGCCCGGATCAGGCCCTAAATGGCCTGGAACAGAGTCCAAAAGCCAAGTCAGCAGTCTATAGGTCAATTACCACTCAGATCAAGGGCTATCCAGAAGCAAAGTCAAGGCACAGTCCAGAGGTCGTACAACAAGGCAGGAGCATGACGAGGTTCAGCAGAGTGGTCGCAGGAGGAACAGGATTCCAATATGTTGCTTCCACACCTCCTGGCTGCCTGTGGCCAGGTTTTATAGAGAGGCTCGGCTTGCAGCCAGCTGCTTGGGAACTATCCTGTGCTGACTCCTGATCGCTTTCCACACGCAGCTGGTGTCTGGCCAGGAGGTGTGTACTTTGCCACCTCTCCTGCAGCTCCACGCATTCTTTCTGTCTGCGCCTCTCCCTGGGGAAAGCGGGGTTTTTTGGCACCCTGGGTTGTGTTTCACCAGTGGTGCTAGAGCTGGAGGGCAGCAGTTTAAATCCATTGTTTCAAGCTCTATTGGCTCCCTCTAAGTGAGTCTTTTAAATACTTAAAGAGAGCAATCATGTCTCCCCTCAACCTCCTGGAGATCTGGAACGGAATATGGGGAGGATAAAGTTTGGAAAATGGAGGGCCTCAGTGGGGTATAAGGCCACAGAGTCTACCCTCCAAAGCAGCCATTTTCTCCTGGGAACTGATCCCTGTAGCCTGGAGATCAGTTACAATTCCCAGAGATTTCTGGGCTCCTCCTGGAGGTTGGCAATACTTCCTTGATGCTGATAATCCTGCTTACCTGTGTATGCTGTGTGTGTGAGATATGAATGAGTGACTAAATATGCACAATTTTTCATTTTATCTTCCTCACAAAGAGCCACATATTCTGCGTGGAACTAAATACGAACCCTCTTAGGAATTTTTATTATGTATAAATCATGTAATAGCCCTTATAAGACAGCAATCCTGTTGCAAAGAGCTTGTAACCATGACAACAACAAACTCTGAGCCTACTGCTTCATATAAGAGAAGCATCAACAATATTCTTTTCTTCAACTGCTTCATGCTGCTTGCACAACTACAGCTTCAACTAATGCTTGCAGCACTGCAGGAAGAGGTGCTACATTTTTAAAAGCAGACATTTTTATTAAGACATAAAACAGGTGTGAATCCCAAAAACGTCCCTCATACTACTCATGAAGTAAATCTGTGACACCCTATAGCTGATATAGCTTCTCTTTGAATTCAGGAAAGTGATGTATAGGATTTAGATCGACTTAAAAACATAGTAATTAATTTCACAGATTTACATATGAAAAAGAGCTCTGCTTGTACAGTTACAGCATCCTCCCAGAATCAATGTTTAACATCCTCATTCCCTTAAAGTGAGGTATGCCTAGTGGTTACCAACAGTCATACTCACGGTGCACCTCCTATGGTTTCCAGGCATTCAGCACAAAATGTGCTCTTCCTCATATTCAGAAATAATTAGGTCTTTTCCACACAGGGCTTTTTCATTGGTTCTGGCCCCATATTGCATTGATTTCTCTCCAGAGTTCAGCACACACAGACAAAATACTCCAATTCAGCCGCCAAACTGCTTCCCAGACTTCTGCACAGAGAAAGGCTACATCTGCCACAGAATCAGTCTTTCCCTGGCTTTTCTGCAGCTTTTCTCCCTGCAAGCATACCCCGATATTCCCCCCCCAGCAAAGTCCAACCAGGGTTTTTTTGAAGTGCAGAATGCTTTCTTCGCTGTGAAGCCTGGCCCCGGCCCTGCTTTTCACCCTCCCCTCTATTGCCCTTCATTCTGAATGACTGAACAACAACCAATCCAGTTTTTCCTGATTTTTTAAAAAAATAAATAATAAAGCTGTAACATTGGTGCCTTAAAGAAAAAAAACCTTTCAACTAGGTGGGAGGGGCACTGCAATACAGCAAACAAAAAACTCTGCAGAGAGCTCTGAATCCCACTTGATATTTTAAAGTTTTCACCTGTGATTTCTGTACATTCTTTTTTGGTCTTGGTGCAATTTTTAAAAAGACAAAAAATAAACCCTTGTAAGTTTCCTCAGCAATCAACCAAGGAACCTGACAAGTCCTCAGCCCATCAGCTGAGGAAACTGACTTGTCCTCAAAGCCCCAGCAGAAACAGGGCATTTTTCAAATGCAGAAATAAAAAAGGGCACCACTTTAGTTAGACCCCCTCAAAGTGTAGAATTAAAGAACTGAAACAGTATGGGACCAGAACTAATAAATAAAGCAGATTCAATCCTCATGAGTTGAATACACAGAAAGCCCGGTGTAAAGTTCACCATGTGGAAGAGGCCTCAGTGTCTTTCAATAACGATGATGGGATAGAAAAAGAACACAAAATCGGCAGAGGGGATCACTTTCTCATGGAGATTCTTATTACCTCTTAGGAAAAACAGCTATCTTTTCCAGGCTTGCTTGACTTTCTTAAGCAGACAACAGAATCTGTACGGGGAGATGGGCAGTGGAAAATTTAAATAGCCAACAGACTAGTCCTACTAGGTCAGCTTGCATGTAGATTTGGCACACGCATAGCACTGCCAAACTCCAAGTGGGGTCTGGAGTTCTCCCAAAATTAGAACTGATCTCCAGACTACAAAGATCAGTTCCCCTGGAGAAAATGGCAGCATTGGGATGGCGGTGGACTCTGTAGTATCATATTCCTGCTGAGCTCACTCTCTTCCGCAAACTTTGTCTTCCTCAGATTCTACTGCCAAATCAGGAATTTCCAAACCAAGATTTGGCAACCCTACAACACAATACTTTCTCTCAAAGGAGTGTAATCTGACTATTACAGAAGTACAACATAAGAATAGTATTTTATTGTTTTCTAAACTGTTAAAGACCCTCAAAAGTAGGATAAACATTGAGTCTAATGATAAAAAATATTTAAAATATCTGAACTGCTGAAATTCCTAATTTTTTAAAACTTTCACCTCAGTCTCTTCTAGCACACAGGCTTCTACTAGTTAGGACAACAGAGAAGAGAGATGGCTCAATATTTTATGTTTTTACAAAAAATAATATTTTTACTAGGGATCCCAGACCCCCGGTGGGATCTCTCGCCCCCGCTCCCCACACCCTGCCCCAACTTACCTGAGCAGCAGGGGGAGTGCACCTTCTTTGCGCACTCCCCTGCCATGCAGCGCGCTCCTGTGTGCCAGAGCCGCCAGGATCAGGCCCATTTTGGCCCAGATCGGGGCTGCTGCGCTCAAAAGGGGCCAGATCCGTGGCAAATCGGGCCTGTTTTCAGCAGCTGCAGAGCGCAGGAGCGCTGCGCTCCACAGCGCCCAAAATGGGCCCGTTCTGCCACGGATTGGGCCAGTTTTTGAGGAGCTGCGGAGCACAGGAACACTCCTGCACTCCACAGTGCCCCAAATGGGCTCGTTCTGTCACGGATCGTGCCTGTTTTGAGGCGCTGCGTAGCGCAGGAACACTCCTGCGCTCCACAGCGCCTCAAAACCGAGCCTGATCCCCGGCAGAACAGCCCATTTCGGGCGCATTCTGTAGCGCCCGGCTGCATGATGACATCACCCTGAAGTGATGTCATCGCACCTGTAGGGGTGCATGCGCGCACTCCCCCAAAAAGTAAGTGCCAGGCCCCTGTCCCCCCGCCCCCACCGGGAGATTGAGGGGGCCTGGCCCAAAACGGGCCCATTCTGCCATGGATTGGGCCCGTTTTTGAGGCGCTGCAGAGCACTCCTGCGCTCCACAGCGCCCAAAATGGGCCTGTTCTGCCACAATTGGGCCAGTTTTTGAGGAGCTGCGGAGCACAGGAACACCCCTGCACTCCGCAGTGCCCAAAATGGGCTCGTTCTGTCACGGATAGGGCCTGTTTTGAGGTGCTGCGTAGCGCAGGAACACTCCTGCGCTCCGCAGAGCCTCAAAACCAAGCCTGATCCCCGGCAGAACAGCCCATTTCGGGCGCATTCTGTAGCGCCCGGCTGCATGATGACATCACCCTGAAGTGCTGCGGAGCGCAGGAACTCGTGCACACACCCCTCTCCCAAAAGGTAAGTGCCAGGCCCCTGTTCCCCCCCCCCCCCGCCGGGAGATTGAGGGGGCCTGGCAACCCTAACATGTACGCAGGCTTATAAACTTAGACAATAAAGACCAGAACAGCTAGACAGATGCTTAAGGCCCTCTTAAAGCTATCAATGTCTTGGATTCAAACCTCAGCTGCAAAATGATTCCACAAAATCAAGGAGCCATTAGAGAAAAAAAGGTGCTTACAATGTGGCCTGGGTAGAGAACGCACATTTTAAAACCATTGTTAGCATATTAACAGCCATTGTTAACATATTAATTCTGGTGCACCAAGCTGTCCCATCCTGAGAAGACCTCACATATTTCAATAAAAGCAGTTAAAGGTTAAGTTATTTATTTAATAAATGAACAAATAAACAAAGTTGGAATTTAAGTATCACTAGTCCCGTTTCGCCCCAAAGGCTTCTTCATAGGCAAGATATAGACCAAGTAACAGTCAATCTCATTCCACCATTGCAATCTAGTGCCAACACTAGATTGACTGGAAGGAATTGCAATGGTGGAATGAGATTGACTGTTACTTGGTCTATATCTTGCCTATAAAGAAGCCTTTGGGGCAAAATGGGACTGGACTTTTTGCATGCCGGCGAACCCCATAGGCAGCGTACATTACTCAAGAGAAGACTTCTATGACCTGGAAGCTACATTCTTGTGGAAAATTCTGGCTTTATATGGGACTGTTAGGACTTCCAAGCACCTTATGTACTGTTTACACGTACTGCTTGTAGAAATTTTGTGACTTGTATACCACCGTTGATGTCTTGTTATATGACAATTTGTATGATGGAACAATTCATATGATGGACTTACTCGCACTGAGCACTTTTAGCACCTTAAATATATGAATTTGGGATAATTGTTGATTGCATTTTCCTAAGTGCTCTTTGTATTTTCTGCTTGTTTGGTGCCCTTGGGACAGCTCTTTTGTTACCTTCTCTTTTTTACAGTCTTTATGTTGCAAATATTGGGAGTTTCTTTTCGTATGCATTGTTAATTCATCAACAGCTTTGCCCCCTTAAAACTCATTCCGGAAAAATAGAAAGTGATGTAGCTCAAGGATCTGAGTTTTTTGAATAGTTCAGAATATATGAGAAATATTTGTATTCTATAAAAGGAAATCCCAGAGGATTTTCCAGAACACAAATGACCAAAATGTATCTTTAGAAGCTTCAAAATGTATCTTCAGAAGCTTCATCTGCTTCAGGCATAGTATGCCATGATAAAGGCTCCTTCACCAACTTATTGCGTTGGCCTTGTACCATCATTTTTTAAAATTCTATTGTGTGGCCATGCAGGTGTGGGTTTTAACCCAAACTGACAGCATCCATGCAGTTGCATTCAGCCAAGTCATCCTCTGGTTGCAAAGGTCAATAGCAATTGATTATTTAAATGCCATGCAGTGTTATCTATGATGTTAGGACAAAAGAAACGGAGATGCAACTGACCTTGCATAATATCCTAAGAAAAAAAGATGGAGAGCATTGGTTCAGATTCTTTGTTTAGAAACATTTACATTCTTTATTAAGACAAATGAAGTAACAGACTTTACTAGTTATATGAGGGGGAAGCACCAGTTTTACAATTTGAACGTATATCTAAATAACTGCAGTCATATTATGTCACTTGGGCAACGTATTTTGAATTAAAGAGCGATTGTGAAGGTAAGATTCAGAAAGGGAGAATCACACTTCTTTGGGTCCCTGTTGGAGAGAAAAGTGGGGCATAAACATCTAAATAAATAAATAAATAAATATTAAATAAACTACCTGCTAGTTTGAAATTGTGGGCTTTACCGTTTAGTAATATGTTCTGATATTTAACTTACTGTGTTGTTAAAGATGTTAAGGAAAAACAGGGTTTCTCACCTGTAACTGTTGATCGTCGAGTCTCTTCTGTGCAGACACACATTGGGACTGCGCAGGCGCAGGCCAGCCGCGGAAAAGATTTTTCTAGCTTTTAGAGATGTGAAGGGGACGTTCGGATCCACCGCGCATGCGCGTCGGTGTTCCCGCCAATTTTGAATGCATATATATCCGAACGTCCCCGGCATTCCCTCAGTTCACCTGAGCCGCCGGAGAAACTAAGTTAACCAAACACTCACAGCGGGGCAGGCGGGAGGGAATGTGTGTCTGCACAGAAGAGACTCGACGATCAACAGTTACAGGTGAGAAACCCTGTTTATCGTCTTCGTCCTTCTGTGCAGCCCCACATTGGGAGAGTAACTAGCATCTCACCAATGGGGGCGGGTGTGAGTGTCTACTTGAACAAGGACTGCAGGACAGCTGTGCCAACAGCCGAGTGACGTCGTGCATACACGTCCACAGAGTAACGCCGGATGAAAGTGTCCGCAGAGGACCATGTCGCAGCTTGGCAGACGTCCTGGAGCGGCACCCCTCGCAGGAAGGCAGCAGAAGCAGCTTGCGCTCGAGTGGAATGAGCGGTAACCAACAAGGGACACTGGACTCCAGCATGCTGATAGCAAAGTTTAATCGTAGACACAATCCAGCGAGAGATGGACTGGGCAGAAGCAGGTGAGCCCTTGCGAGGGCCAGAGTAACACACAAACAGGGCAGGAGATTTCCTGAAACATTTGGTGCGGTGCAAATAAAACAATAAAGCACGCTTTACATCCAATGTGTGTAGTGCTCGTTCCCCTGGGGATGAGGGCGTTGGAAAAAAGGAAGGGAGGAACACCTTTTGCTGTAGGTGAAATCTGGAGACTACCTTGGGCAGAAACTCCATGCTAGTGTGGAGCATGACAGTACCAGGGAAAAACTGCAGGAAGGGAGGGTCACACCGCAGGGCAGACAGCTCCCCAACACGCCTAGAGGACGTGATTGCCACCAGGAAAGCCACCTTCTGAGTGAGCAAAGGCAGGGGACAAGAAGACAGAGGCTCAAAGGGCTGGAGCATCAGTTGGGAGAGAACCAGGGAGAGACTCCATTGTGGGATGGGATGGGCCCTAGGAGGGAAGGTCTTGAACAAGCCCTTCAGGAACTGCTTGGAAAGCCAGTGAGTAAAAACGGTCTTCCCATCAATCTGCTTGTGGAAGGCAGAGATTGCAGCCATGTGGACCTTAACACTGGAAAACGCAAGACCCTGGGAGCAGACTTCCAGGAGGTAGTCCAGGATGACAGGAAGCGGGCAATTAAAGGGAGAAACCCCTTTCGGGGCCAACCACTTGGAGAAACGTAACCACTTCCTCTGGTAGGACAACCTGGTGGACGGTTTCCGGGCATTCAAGATCACCCCAAGCACCCCAGAGGAGAGGCTCACTCCCGGTTGCCCAGAAGCCAGGCAGTCAGATTCAGTACAGCCACATCGTGATGCCACACCCCGTCCCTGGTTAAGAGGTCCGGGGTGTGAGGCAGGGGGAGGCATCGCCCCTGGGACAGGGAAAGTAAAAGGGGGAACCAATCCTGGCGAGGCCACCGAGGGGCAACGAGGATACAGTGGGTTCGGAAGGCCCTGATCCTGGAAAGAACCTTGTACAGGAGCGGGAAGGGCGGGAAGGCATAAAAGAGCCCTGGGGACCAAGGTATTTGGAAGGCATCCCCTAGGGAGTGGCGGCCAATGCCGGCCCGGGAGCAGAACAGCGGGGCCTGTTTGTTGCGGGCAGTGGCGAAGAGGTCGACCAAAGGCGTGCCCCATGTGCGGAAAACCTGGTCGAGGTAAACCCTGTTTAGGGACCACTCATGCTGAGGCAGAAACACCCTGCTCAGTGCATCCGCCGAGGTGTTGAGATCCCCGGCAATGTGCACGGCTCTGGGAAGGACGTTGTTGACCACGGCCCAATTCCATAGAGTCGTTGCCTCCTTGCAGAGTTTGAGCGAGACCGTTCCCCCCTGCTTGTTGAGGTAGTAGCAGGCCGTGGTATTGTCCGACAGGACCTGAACCCTCCTGTTCCGAATGGCATCTGCAAAAGAAGCGAGGGAGTAACGGATCGCCCTAAGCTCAAGAAGGTTGATATGCATGGATGCCTCAGATGGGGACCAGATGCCCTGAGCCGAAAGCTGTCCACAGCGCCCTCCCCATCCCAAGTTGGAGGCATCGGTATAAACCGTGACCTCAGCTAGGAAGGGGCCGAAAGGACAACCTTCAGACAGGTTTCCAGGGACAGTCCACCAGGCCAGAGAGCGCAACACTACCCTGGGGATGGAAAACCTCTGGTGCTGACCCATGGTGAGGGGGTTGTACCTCCGGACAAACCAGTTTTGCAGAGGCCTCATACGCAGGCGCGCAAAGAAAACCACCCCTGTGGAGGAGGCCATAAGGCCCAACAGTGTCTGAATCAAAAGGGCCGTCTGGTACCGACAATGCATAAAATGCCGGGCTAAAGCGGAAAGCCTGGCCAACCGGTCCGGGGGCAGGTAGGCTCTGCCCAGCAGGGAATCGAAATGGACCCCAATAAACCTAATGGCCATGCCCGGGGCCAGGATAGACTTATCCCCATTAACCACCAAGCCCAACCTAGCCAGCACGGACAAAGTGAGGGCAATATGGGCCTGGAGAGAGTCAGGCGAGGGTCCCACCAGGAGCCAGTCATCCAGGTATGGGTAGATAAAGCAACCCTGTGACCGCAGGTATGCCACTACAGTGGCCATGCACTTCGTGAACACCCTGGGTGCAGAGGCCAGCCCAAAGGGCAATACGGTATATTCATACACAGAATTCCCATACACAAACCGCAGGTATTTCCTGTGGCCCTCAAAGATAGAAATGTGGAAGTAGGCATCCTTCAAGTCTAGAATGGCTAGCCAGACGCCCACCTCCAGGAGCTCAATGACCCGTGCCAGGGTTAGCATTCGAAACTTTTCAACCTTCAAATAACCGTTGAGGCCTCTAAGGTCTAAGATGGGCCGGGAACCTCCACCCTTTTTATCCACAAGGAAGTATCTGGAGTAAAATCCCCATGGGGAAGTAGCGACATTGACCACCCGGACAGCACCTTTGTTAACCAACTCCATAACATTATTGTGTAACACAACATCACAACATGTAGAACAACGGGGAGGGAGAGAGAGAGGAGGTGCATCTGTAAACATTAACTTGTAACCATGGGCCACAATGGACAGGACCCAAGTGTCAGAAGTAACACGTTGCCAACAGGGCAAAAAAGGCCGAAGCCTGTCCAGAAACTGGGCAGCAGAGGAAGCGTCCTCAGAGGCCAACAGGGGAGCGTTCAGGCTTAGTCAGAAGACCGAGGGCTTCTGCACCGAGGTCGAAGGCTTGGGTGAAGAGGGCTGTTGCCTGCCCTTGGACCGGCCGGAGCGCCTGGAAGAGTGACGCTGCTGGGCTGAATAGGATCGGTGACCGTAGGACTGGCCCGAGAAGAAGCGCCCTTGACGCTGCTGGTAAGGCTGGTAAGGGGTCTGGTAGGATCGGAACCGACCATAACGATACCTCGGACCCGACGACTGAGCTGAGGGGGCGACTCCGAGGGACTTGGCCGTCTGCTGATTCTTTTTCATCAGGGAGAGGGACTCATCCGTCTTCTCCGAGAAGAGCTGGGGCCCCTCGAATGGGAAATCCTCCACTTTCGCCTTCTTCTCTGGCGGCAGGGCAGTGGACCGGAGCCAGGCGTGTCGACGCAGGACCACCGAAGTCGCCATCGAGCGCGCCGCGGAATCGGCAGCGTCCTTGCCCGCTGTCATCTGTTGTTTTGACAGCCGTATGGCCTCTGCCTGAAGGGCCTTCACCAAGTGGCGGCGATCTTCGGGGAGATCGGAAAGGTAAGAGGACAGCCGTTTCCAGAGGAACAGATTGTAGGACCCCATTATGGCCTGGAAGTTGGCAATACGGAATCCCAAAGACGCGGACGAGTAGAGTTTCCTGCCCATGCCATCCAGCTTTCTGCCTTCTCGGTCCGCCGGCGCCGACGAGGAACCGGAACGGAACCGAGCCTGACCCTCCTCAGCCACGATGGACGAGGGTTTCGGATGACTGAAGAGGTACGGGCAATCATCCTGTTTTAAACGGTAGTACCTCTCTACCTTCTTTGCCGTCGCGGACACGGACGCCGGTGTTTGCCAGAGCGCAAGAGCGCTGTCAACGAAATCCTCCACAGGGGGAAACGCCACCGACGCGGGGGACCCGGAATACAGCGCCTCCAGCAGCTTGCTCTTGGGCTTGGAGGTCGTGGAGGAGACGTCTATCTCCAGCGCGGCGGCCATCCGCATCATTTGCTCGGAGAATAGCCTGTAGTCGTCATTCGGAGACGACGAACGGGGCCCACCCACGGTGTCATCCGGGGAAGGATCAGAGGCCGCGTCCGAAGAGCACTCTGACGGGGACGCCAGACCCTCCTCATCCTCGGAATCCGAAAACTCCGGCGAGGTTTGCGTCGGAACCGAAGACAGGTGAGCGGTCGGGACTGACGGACGAGCCGCAGGAACCGACGGTCGCAGAGGCATGCCAGGAGGTGGAGCAGCGGATGTCGGGAGCCCGACCGGCTGAGCCGGAACGGAAACCATCGGAACCGAAGGATGCTGCAGGAAGGGCACCGACTGCTGGAACCACGCCACAAAATCCTGCCAGGAGGTCATGTTCCCAATCCCCGCGACAGGCTGACAAGGGGGCAGAGGAGCAGGCACCTGGGCAGGCCAGCGAAGAGGCATCGGAACCGACGAGGTAGACGGCAACGGAACGGAGGCCTCCGAAGGCGCCGGGGCAGACGGCAGGGAACGCTCGAATGGCTGATATGGCTCCGCGAAAGGCGGGGAACGGCAGGAATTCCTCCGGAACCGACGGAGGAGGCGTACAAGGAGGTGACGGGGTGTGGAGACTCACCACATCGTCAGCTATCAGGACCGGTCTGGGCGGAGAACCGGGTGGCACAGTTGGAGCCGGGGATGGTGCACGGCCCTTGGCTTTCGACTTGGCCTTGGCCTTTTTTGGCGGGGGCTCCGAAGAAGCCTCCGTGGCCGAAGTTTTGGACGAGGGCTTCGATTTGGATGACGGACGCTTCTTGGCCCTCCGGCTCGAAGGACGATCCACGGAACCGGAGTCAGATCGGGCCTCCGGAACGGGTTGCCCCGTCGGTTCCGATGGAAGCGGCTCCGGCGACTTACGAGACGGCGCCGGAGACGGAGCGGCGGAGCGGGGCCTATCTCCCGATGAGCCCGATGGCTTGGGGGGGAGAAGGTTGGCATCCCACAAGAAGGCACGGAGCCTGGCCTTTCGATCGCTCCTCGCTTTCGGGGTGAAAGACATGCATACCGCACAACGCTCCACGACGTGCCCCTCGCCCAGGCAGATGAGACAGAGCTCATGGCCATCCGAGTGTGTCATTTTCGTTCCGCATTTCAGACACTTTTTAAATAAAGATGTCTGAGACATTTCGAACGGTATCGCCCGCAGTATGGACACAGGAAAATACCGAATAGTAGAAGGAAACGACCAAAGAACTCCGAAGAGACGCTGAGAGACAACAAACGCTAGACAATAAGAACCTTTTCGACGGCGGCGAAAAAGGAACTGAGGGAATGCCGGGGACGTTCGGATATATATGCATTCAAAATTGGCGGGAACACCGACGCGCATGCGCGGTGGATCCGAACGTCCCCTTCACATCTCTAAAAGCTAGAAAAATCTTTTCCGCGGCTGGCCTGCGCCTGCGCAGTCCCAATGTGGGGCTGCACAGAAGGACGAAGACGATCTGGACTTGTTTAATCTGATTCTTTGCTTTTCTACAATTTTTGGTTCAAGTTTTTGGGCCTAGTCAGGCTGCAGGAACAGAAATCTCTGGAAACTAACTGTGCTTTGAGCTAGCACAGCTCTTGCACACTTTCTGTAAATTTTATTAATTATACTTCTGTGGTGTTATTTGGATTTGTGGGCTTCTATCTAAAACAAGCATCTTGACCAAATTTGGCTATAGCTACCAAGTAATTGTTTTGTGGAACTCAACCTGTACGAGTCCCACATTGCAGAGCTGACTTCTCATTTAACACCTGGTAAGGCTGGAGACTAGTGGTGTGCACTGAGAAAATTTTCATTATAATTTCTGGTCCAGGCTTTGGAGGGGGAGGGATTTTTTTAATTGTAATTGCATATTTCCAGGTAGGATATTACCAGTTCATGTGTTTTTTTCTTCAGGACCATTATTTTCAATGGGAAATCTATTCAAGGGTCTTGGGCAGCTGTTTATAAAAAGAACGGCACCAAATTTTCACAGAATGCAGTCCTCCTTCTAATCTAAGACCTAAATTTCAAACAGATTGAACAAAGGGGGTTGATTCTATAGACCTCCCACAGTAGGTCTCTCTCTCTCCCCCCCTCCTCTCTCTCTCTCTCTCTCTGTGCAGCCACACTTATTTCCACTGATTTCTAAAATGGGGCAGCCCAGTAGGAGAGCTCCCGACCAGGCACACACAAATCCCCCAAAGTCTGCATTCATTTCATTTTCCTACTCTTACCATGACTGACTTTACTGCAGAAAACTGTCCATTTGCCGAGCTTCCTTGTTGTAGTCTGTTTAAGAAAATAAGTACTGTTTAAGAAATTTCTGCTACAGACAGACTAACATGGCTACCCATCTTGTTCTAAGAAAGTAAGGAATAAGATCGGCAGTTTTTCCATTATTACTTTTTCTGGAGAGGCTAGAGTTGTTGTTTTTCAACCAAATATCACCAAAATTGCAGCAGAATCTTCTGCCTGTCCTTCAAAGACACCCTAAAATTCAAGCACATTGTAAGAGTTTAAATTCTATGGGCCCCTGAACAAGCCCTCCTGTGTCATCATAATTGTACATCCATTATTCCCTGTGGGACATTTTGTGGGGTGGGAGGTAAAATAGTTGTTTGTCACCTAAATGTCATCAAAATTTCAGCAGCATTTTCCACCTGTCCTTCAAAGAATCCCCAACTTTCAAGCAAATTAAACAAAAGAATTCACTACCAGTGAATTCTACTATCAGTGAATTCTGCTATCAAATTAGTTGTGAAGTAAAGAAGTATTTCCTTTTCTTCCTCCAGAATCTATTGCCCATTAACTTCATCGGGTAACCCCAAGTTTTAATATTATAGGATGAGCAAATCCCTGGTGGAGTTTTCATGGCAAGAGACTATCAGAGGTGGTTTGCCATTGCCTGCCTCTGCAATTCTGGTCTTCCTTGAATGTCTCCCATCCAATTACTAACCAAGGCCAACCCTGCTTAGCACCCAAGATCTGATGAGATCAGGCTCACCTGGGCTATCCAGGTCAAGGGCACTCAATCAACTTAACTATCCTATTTTCTCTCTACTGTAATTTTTCTAGATCCACAATATTTTTTTGAATATAGCTATTAGAGCTGTACACAATATTCCAACTGAGGCTGTACCACAGATCAATAAGAGGCATTACAATACTGGTCATTTTATTTTCAATCCATTGCCTAATAATCCAGCATGAAGTCTGCCTTTGACAATGCAGAAAGCAGAATGTATTAACATAGGTCAACACTCTGAAACACTCATTTTTTATATTATGAATGGACAATACCCAATTTTAAAATCATCTCCATTCACATTCTGAATACCAGCCTCCTCATGCTGTGTTCATCTGGCACAGTTCATCTTTATGCACATCGTATTTATTACTATGTGCCAACTACCCTAGAGCTCAGCATGCTAAATCAAAATATAATCGTCAGCTCAGTTTTTCCGCTTGTGGTGAGGAATAAAGCTAGTTTAATACCACTTTGTGAAGCCTCAGAGGCTAATTAAGTAATACTTGGTTAAGTAATATCTACTTTGCTTTTTGGGATGTGCCTTTTCTAGAAGAGGGGATCAGAAAGTAGAAAATTTCAGATCTATGGAAGAAATTTAATGCTTATTTAAGATTTCAAAAACTGATTGGTAATAGCTATGTATTTCATTAAAAGAGAAAAATAGAAATAAAAGATTAGTAATAGTGTGAGAGTCCAGAATCTCCCAAGAGGATTGCCAGGCCATGCGGGAGACTTGTAGATGGGACACACATGACGTCAACATTGTTAAAAAATTATCTTGCCATTGCTCACTACCTGCTTTTTGTCACTTCATTTCTTCAGAATCTGAACTTCCTGCCTATAAAGGCATTTGCTGTGCCCCTTAATATCACTCTTCCCTTCCTGATGACCTGTTGATGTTCCTTTAATAGTGCACATCAAAGCATTTACACATTTGGGATAAATGTCTTATCACTCAAATTATCACTCCATCACATACTAACCAAAAAAATTCTTGTAATTCACAATAGTACAACTAAAAAGCCTAACAGCAAAGAAGAAATCTGAGAGTTTTAAAATTACCTCTTATTTTTTGTCTGGCAGTTGAAGGAAACAGAGAGGAATAAAAATCCTTGAGGCATAGAAGAGCAGGTAAAATATTATGGTGAAAGGGCCACCATGAAATTATGATGAGCATATAATTGTTCAGCTGCTTTCATACGCTTAGCCTCCAATTTCAAGTGTACTATTTGAGACATATGGAAGGTGATTAAACAAAACTTATTAATTTCAGCTAATTTTAATAACAGTGAAATATATGTTAGACATGTAAGTCTCAATGGTGTCAGATCCTTATTTTCTTTAAAGATTAAGGGCAAGTACCCTTTACACAGCTATTTTTTTAAAAAACAAATCAGGTCTGCTACATTAATGATTGTTCATATTAAAAGGTGTCGGGGGGGGGGGACTTATTTTGCTTTCTTCACACAACATTCAGACCATATATACACTCACAGACTCCAGCCATATCTCTATATAAAATTTAGTTACATAGATAGTCACCAATAAGACAATGAACATTCTCTTAATTTTGAAGCAGAACAGCATAGATTTACAATCCATCCCAGTAATCTCTTGCCCGACTCTCAAAGCATGTTTACAAGCATACTCAAGGTTAAGTGCACAAGGGCTGTTTTGCTGATGTGGTGATCTTTGTAATATTCCTTAATATTATCACCCACTTATGTGTATAACTAAAAATATCTCCATGCATTTCAGTTAGAAACATTTGTGGATCCTGTGCACTAAAATGTATGTACATTGTAAACCAGCAGTACTTCAAGTATTTTGTGTGTAGGCATGCAATCCACATCACCAAAACCAGACAAAGCCACAGCTAAAGCAATCATTTAAATACTCTCCTTTGTCTGCCCAAGTCTAGTGTGTATCCTTTGAAGATACCAAGTAACCTGGGTTGTGTGTATCAAACAAATGAATTCAGCAGAGCTCTCAAGCAAAAAATAGCTGCATTAATTGAAGACTTCCAGAAGTGCTTTCACCTTCAAGATGGAAAAACACTCATTTGTGCTTGCTGACTGTAAGCACAGAATATAGACAGTAGTTTGTATTGTAGAACTGAGTATTTGAAATGAAAACCAAGACATTTCACTCACTCTGCTTGCATAGTATTCTGAACACTGGCAAAGAGCAAGTATAAAGAGGGCTACACAAAGTACTCACTGGTTTGCAGCTTTAAGCACAATAACCGACATCTCAAGTTTCCACAGGAATGTCAAAAACAATTAACTATTAAACCTATCAAGAACATTCTTATATTATGTAATGTGGTCACAAGGATGCTCCAGTGATACCTAGAGCTCATCCTCATAACTTCCAATTCAGTCCTCTACAGCTTAAATTTCCATGTCAGTTTTAGTATTTGACAAGCTGTGTTTCTTTCCAAAAACCTCAGATGAATATAACTATGTGCTTCATCCATTTGAACTGTGTTATACTTCCATCTGTAATATTGTATTACCTAAACAGGTTTCAAAACACACATCTGCAACATTTCAGGTAAATGAAGATATAGAACTAAGAAAAAGATGCATGAAAAGTGATATGCAGAGATAACTATCAATCGGAAATTCATGTATACATATTTTTTAAAGACAGTTACTTTAAAAAGTAATAGATATACATGAATTTCTATTTCCTGCAATAGTAATCGGAATATCACTTTTCATGACCCTCTACTATGCAATGTGCAGATCAGCACTTCAAGACATTTTTTTTAAAAATCCCCAAGCTATCCTTGGTCAGATTTCAAACACAGAGCACATGCTCAGCATACATCAATCATAGTTTCAGTCCTAGAACCCATATTTAAAGAGGATGTCAGGCAGCAAGTTAAGGAAGACCTCTGCCTGAGATCTTGGAGAGCCACTACTACTCAAGAGTAGAGAGCTAGACAGATTATTTGCCCTGTCTTGGTATAAAAATGTGTAATAAATCACAGCTGAAAGAAAACTGGTACACTCATGCTGAAACTCCGGATGCTGAACTTTACTGACCACTGCACAAGATAACTCAGTATATAATAACAGTGGAATCTGAAAATGACATGGGGAAGGAGAGAGCATTAGATTTCACCCAGTTAGGCTGCTTCCGTCTATAGTGCTTACCTTGGATTTTAAACTGCATCTGTTCAGGATTGTAGCGCAACCAATAAATAGCCACATAAATATAGCATTTAAAAAGCAAATTCTACAATATTTGTTCTCTTCCCTCATAATGCCAACAATAATCATTTGATGTTGTGCAGTTTTCACAAGGTTCCAGAAAGGCAAAGTGTCACACTTGCATTAAGGGATAAAGTGCTCAAGCAAGGTCAGCACAAAGTTAACAGTATTGCATACTGCTGGGGATAGTTGGCACAGAATCAGAAACAGCAAGCCAGCGGATGCCGTGACAACCAGTTTACTAGATCATTTCATGAATCTCTGCAAGCCAGATTCTCAGATAGCAATGAAAATCAGTTGCAGCAAAACAGATAGTGCTGGAACAACAATCATATACATACATTTATATACACTGTTTTTCCTAATGTGCAGGGCTTTTTTTCAGCGGGAACGCGGTGGAACGGAGTTCCGGAACCTCTTGAAAATGGTCACATGGCTGGCGGCCCTGCCCCCTGATCTCCAGACAGAGGGGAGTTTAGATTGCTCTCCGTGCCGCTCAGCAGAGCAGAGGGCAATCTAAACTCCCCTCTGCCTGGAGATCAGGGGGCCGGGCCACCAACCATGTGACCATTTTCTCCAAAGTCAACCTACTGAGTTTCACCACCTCTTTTCCCAGAAAAAAGCCCTGCTAATGTGTAAGTATATTTTGTAATACCTCTTGAAATAACAAAGTACTTATTTAAAATGAATCCAATAATTGAAAAACAGTTATTTTTTACCTTCTTCTGATCTTCTAGCTTGTGACTGAGAGGATTCCTTCCATGCCTGCTCATTTCTGAAGATAAATCCATCACATCCGTTCCTTGTCCCTCAAAATGGAATTGGTGGCTCACAACAGCAAACTAATCCACAATGTAAGAAGAGCTACAGACGCAGACACTCACGGCTATTTCCATCACACACCTTTGCGAAACTTCACCGATTCCGAAGAATGATTTAAAAATCCATTGACCAAGAAGATGAAATAAATGGCACGATAATCTCTGGATATCTTCTGAATCAACATATCGTTCTTAAAAGCTGATACATCCAAAGATAAATATTTATCCACTCCTTTAGCTCCAAGCTGCTATCTGCTTTTTTCTAGACATGCTTCCATTCTTAAAAGTTACTTTCTTTCTGTAAATCTGTTGAGAAAGAAACATGTATTACAACTGTAATTTTGTATTTCTGTCTTCCTATGGGTTTTTTTTGCTATATTTGGAGGAAGCTGGTTCAAGACTTAAATAACAGGTAAAAAAATAGCATAAAATTAAACATTCCTACAGCCTTTTCCAATGTATATTTGCTGAGCGTTCAAGTTCAGCGCAACTTGCCAAGTATGCATGTGACTACAGTCCTAATTTCCACTCTTTTCCAATGCACATTTACAGGGAAGTGTATATTTACTGGAAGTCCCACTGATTTAAGGACAACTCCCAAAGATGCTTTGGCCTGCAACCACCTGGCCAACTAGTGGGTGCTTGAAATTACTGCAGGCCAGTCATGGCCTATAATCAGCTGTATGCTTACCAGGTGGAACATTGAACTTTTTACACACCATTGAAAATATATATTTTGGCATTCAAAAATCTAAATTGCATGTGTGGCAGTGACTGCAACACCTGGCAAGAATTCAGGCAAAAAGCTGCACTCACATAGTCATGAGAAATCCAGTCAGCTCTCTGCAATAACCAAGGTAAACCAGAGAGACAAAACTCAACAGCATATGGTAGACCAATGTAATCCCAATCTGACTCACTCACATGAAAAGTATGCGGGAGTGTGGGTGTAATGGTGAGATAAAGAATGTCCCTTCCATAATAACCTGCAGTGTTTCTCCCCAAGGTTCTTTTCTCCTCAGCTGTCTCTGATATAGCGACTGGGAGAAAGCTGATACAGAAAAGCAACCGGTTTGTGTGGTAACTCTAACCATATGACTGAAGTAGACAAAGTTTAAGTAAATAGGTCTGCTGCCATTATATTTGGGGGGGGGGGTTGTCTTAAGTTAAAGTAACAGTCAAAACGACACTTTCCTGGGAGTAAGCCCTATTAAATAGACCCAGGGCTTTTTTTCCCGGGAAAAGAGGTGGTGGAACTCAGTGGCAGAACCACACAATGACGTCACTTTGGGTCAACTGGAACAAGGAGGGAGTTTTTCAAAGTTTAAATTGCCCTCAGTGAAAATGGTCACATGGCCGGTGGCCTGCCCCCTGATCTCCAGACAGAGGGGAGTTTAGATTACCCTCTGTGTCGCTGAGCAGCGCAGAGGGTGATCTAAACTCCCCTCTGTCTGGAGATCAGGGGGCAGGGCCACCGGCCATGTGACCATTTGTAAGAGGTGCCGGAACTCCGTTCCACCGCGTTCCCACTGAAAAAAAGCCCTGAATAGACCTAAGTGGGATTCTGAGTAGACCTGCTTAGGATTGCTTTCTAAGTAACAAAAACAGCATAACAGAAACACATGCAAAGGGTTTTACTTCACTGCAGTAAATAAGTGAATCAACAGAAGTGATAAAATTCCATGATCAAAGCGTTATCACCAAAGTGCTGAAGTATAGTTTCATCTATGAATTATGCTAAAATGTGTAGACTATTGATATACTTAGTGCAATTAAAAGTGAATTTTGGTTTTAGTAAATTAAAATAATAAGAAATTAGTTTCAATATCAATTACATTTATGTACATAATATTTTCATTAAAAACAATTTCTAATGTAAAAGTAGGAATAACCTAATTGTCATCAATTTTCTTCATCCTTTGCACTTCAAAAAACATATATTTAGATCCCATTTAAACATTACAATCTTACTGAATTGTTTGAATTATATAGCATTTCTTGGCTTCAGATGCATGTACAAGGCTTGCATTTCTGATGATTAATACGAACATTCTTGTGAAATTCTAGCTGCACATTTATTCTGTATCTTATTTAACTCACAAATAACTGACAGATTGTAAGTAATTCACCTCAGGAGTTCTTTTTCATACCACTGCTTTAGGAAATATATCTTATGGGAGGGATCTAACCACAGTACTATTTCTCATGGAAAAAAGCCATTATCATCTATTCCGTAATGAAAGCTACAAACTTCCCCTGATTCATAGAGTCCCCAGAGCTCCTTATCACTGGCCCAACAATTTGTTACTTTCACACAAAACATTCTGAGAAATTTATCCCCAGCTGAAATTGGCCTGGGTTCTACTTCAGCCCTGTCACAAGAATCAAATGACTATCCCCTACATCTTTTCTCTGTTCCAAGTTACAGTTAATAGCAACTTTATTGTTCAGATTGAGATGCAACACACAGAACCCAAAGCTATGGTTATTTATCATTTTATTTCAATCTTGAAAAGGCTGCCAGACAGGTATGTCCTTTTATCTCCTCCATCACTCAATTTATTGGTCACTGAGCAGAAGGGAAGGAAAGTACATCCAAGGTATACTCTAGAAAGGTAATCAATAACTGTGTGCTCTGTGCCTGTGTTTCATCACAGTTTCCCCATGGGTTCAATGTGCAACAAAATAGAAACTTTTAAGGCATAAAATACACCCTATAGCCTCAGATTAACTGCCAGCACTTAAAATCAACGGGGTTATAATTTGAGGGTAAATTCCTTGACATTCATGTACTTTTGACACAACTTCCTGATGCGACAATTTACAATAAGAACTATTAGCAACTGGACCTAGGTGAAGGAAACTAGGAAATTAAAATCAATAAAAACGACAAATGCCCTGCCCAAAGGTTTATACATTAAATAGAGCAAATTTGAAAGGGATAAAGGAAGGAAAAGAATGTGGGAATGCAGCTGTAGTTCAGCTGGAGTATGTTAGCATACCACTGGCTATAGGCTTTCAGACTAAGCAGGTAAAGTGTTGATCCTTACAGTCTTTGAAATATTTGTTAAACCCGACCATCTGCTAGTAAAACTGCATAGAGACATTTTGTTTAGGATCACAGGCAAACTCCAACCCACATTGTGCAAAGGGATCTGCACCTACCCAAGCCTTGCCAGGAGCTGCCCAGTGGCAGGCAATCTCCAAGCAATTTAGATCTTTGCCCACTAACACCAGCTGATTGATGGGAGGCAGGCCAGGGTGTGTGTATGTGCATGCACCCACAGCTCAATTACTTCTGGCATGATCTGGAACTGATGGTGTTGCACCACAGCTGATTCTATAACCATTGGCCCAAAATATAGCATTTTCAGCCGATCATTAAAAGAATCAGCCCTGGCACAACACTGTCACTTCTGGGTTGTGATGTAAGTGACATCATCGACCAGGGCCACAGATTTTCACACATTCAAAACCTCCCACTGGATGCTGGGAGACCTGGCAACCCTTGCCTAATCCTCTCAGTGTCAGAAATAACAGTCTCAACATGGGGCCTAGGATAAAGCAAATGGCTGAATGTAAGCAAAAGGAAGATCTTCGTTTAAAGACGACAGAGTTGCAGTAAGTCCACCACGGGTGTGATGCACCAGGAAATGGAACAGCCTGGCAGGGGACTGAAATGTTGCAAGGAGTTGCTCCTTCAAGATCGATGTTACAAGCAGCTTAGGACAAATGTGTGGCAGTGGCTAATCATGTGGGCAAAGTTCAAATTAAAATTGCCAACTCAAACTTGAGAAAATGCCTGGAGATTTGGGAATGGTCCTGAGGAAGGCAGAGTTTGGGGAAGAGATGGAACTCATCAGGGATGTGACACCATAGGGTCTGCCCTCTGAAGCTGCCATTTCCTCCAGGGGAACTGATCACTATATTCTAGAGATCAGTTGTACTTCTGGTAAAACTCCGTATGCCAGTAGACATCTATATTCAAACCTTAACTCAGACCAAAAGATATGAAGTGTGGGAAGTAGGACACCTCCCGGCTTCCCTCTTTATTGCCCATCATCACTCTGCAAGGCAGCAGGAGAAATAATTTTTTTAAGGCAGTATCACACCAAAGATGCTATGTTACTCCCAGCAAATACACAGAACTGACGTCACATCATTGACATGATTCTCTAGGATTTGGACAAAAACTCAGTGGAAAAATCATATCTGAATCCTGTCACTTGAGGGTATTCACTGGAAATGACATTGCACCAAGGGTGCAGTGTCATTCCTCTGTCCCCACAGCCTCCCTCTCCTGCTGGTTGATATTCTCTTTTTTACCACTATCAAGACTGTGGACTTTAAAGAGAATTTATAGCATAGTGGTTAAGTGATTGAGCTGTGAATCCGCACTCTACTGGTTAGAATCCCACTACTGCCATGAGCTCAGCAGGCGGCCTTGGGTAAGCCACTCCTCTGACTCCCAGCTCCGCAGATGTATTATGGGGATAATAATAACAATGGCTTTCTTCACCACTCTGAGAGGGGCACTAATCTGTCTAGAAAAGTGGTGTATACGAACAGGGGTAAAGTAGATGACTGGGGAAGGCAATGGCAAACCACCCCATAACCAAAACATTCCTTTGCTAGTAAATGTAAACATCTCCTTTTGGTGTGGGGATCAGTTGGCTTGTGTGAGGCTTCAAAGGAGTTTGCCGTGTTAGTTTGTAGCAGTAAAACAGCTAGACCATCCAATTCCAATGCAGTATAAGCCTTCGATAACTACAGCTCTCCCCGTCAGATGCATCTGACAAAGAGAACTGTGGTCCCCAAAAGCCCATGCCAGGTGCCACTGGGCTCCCCCAGACCCCGCCTCTGTAAAGGAGATCTGTTACCTGTGATAACGTGATAACCATTCATAGTCCCTATTCAGTCCCAGCTTGACAGCTTGGGGAGGGGGGAAGGCATGGGAATCATAGGTGTTTACTACAGGGGGGCTGAGGGGCTCGTGCCCCCCCGGGCGACCAGTGAACTACATGGGGGCTGAGGGGCTCAAGCCCCCTTGAATTTGGCCAGGGGGGCAAGCAATGACAAACTCATATGAGGGACTCGGTTATAATGGCAGATGAAGCACAGGCCTGTCTACCCTTCCTATTTATCATATTACAATTTCCATGATTCTTTGGGGCTTTGTTCCTGTTTTTTGCTCTTATGTATTTCTGTGTTTATTAAGAATTTATAATTTTAAAAAGGAGTTGCAGTTTATATAAACAATCTACAAATAAATGCTACAGAAGAATTAAGAGACTCTGATGGAAGATATATGATTTTGAAAATCAGGCTCCTGGAAGGCAAGATTTACACACTAGCAACAATATAAGTGCCAAACAATGCAAGAGAAAGTTTTTATGAAAATGTTTTCCAATCCTTTTTCAATTTTCAAGCAGGTAGTGATCTTTGGTGATATGAATGGGGTAATGGATCTAAAAAAAATGATAGGTGAAAAAAACCAAAGAAGGCAAACTTCCCAAAAATGTGTTTAATTATATGGAAATGTTACAATTGGAAGATGCTTGGAGGATCAAAAATCTGAATACTGGAGACTGTACTTTCTTTTCTGACAGACGCCAAACACATTCAAGGATTGATATATACTGGATATAAAAAAAACCCTGAGTTGTTTATACTGTTTATTATATGTTTACTCTTTCATTTCTTTTTCTTTTGATGTAATTATAACTGTGCTATCGTTTTTATTTTATTTTCTCTGTTCTTCTATTTATAAAAATAATTTTTATATAAAAAAGAATTTATACACTGCCTTAAAATACCTATGGCTATGGCCAACACTAAGTAGCTTAGGCCTTAACCCTGGCTCACTCCACCAACTTTCAATGTAGCAACAGTCAGATTGCAAGGCCTCTGTTGGACATAATTGCAACATAATTGCTTGGCTCCAATTTACATTTGAAAAAAAAACAATGGCCCACAGACTGGAAACAGTCTACATTATAATTCCCCAAAAAGGGGATGCCAAAGAGTGCAGCAACTATCAAATTATCGTGTTAATTTCCCATGCAAGCAAAGTGATACTCAAAATTCTAAACCAAAGGCTCTTACCATATATGGAACAAGAAATGCCAGATTTCAAGCTGGATTCAGAAAAGGAAGAGGCAGCAGAAATCACATTGCAAATTTATGATGGCTAATGGAACATATCAGGGAATTTCAGAAGAACATCAGCTTGTGTTTTATAGATTACAGCAAAGCTTTTGTCTGTGTGGATCATGAAAAGCTATGGAGACTGTTAAAAGAAATTGGGGTGCCATAACATCTGATTGTTTTGATGCGCAACCTGTACTCTGGACAAGAGGCTACTGGCAGGACAGAACATGGGGAAACAACGGTTTCCAGTTGGCAAAGGTGTCAGACAAGGATTCATATTATCTCCCTACCTGTTCAACCTCTATGTAGAGCATATAAAGAAAGCTGGATAAGATCTAGAAGAAGGTGGAGTGAAAACTGGTAGAAGGAACATTAACAGTTTGAGATATGCAGAAGACACCACGTTACTGGCAGAAAATAGTGAAGACTTGAAACAACTACTGATGAAGGTTAACAGAGAAAGCGTTAAATCAGGATTACAACTGAATATCAAGGAGACAAAAGTAATGACTACTGAGGAATTACACAATTTTAAAGTTGAGAATGAGGAAATTGAAATTGTCCAAGATTTTCTATTCCTTGGCTCAATCATCAACCAAAAGGGAGGCTACAATGAAGAAATCAGAAGATTGAGACTTGGAAGAGCAGCTGTGAGAGAGCTAGAGAAGATCCCTAAAAATAAAGATGTCTCTCTGGGAACCAACATCAAGGTAATCCAAAACTGTGATATTCTCCATTACTATATATGGATCTGAAAGTTGGAGAGTGAAGAAAACTGACAGGAAGAAAATGGATTAATTTGAAATGTGGTGCTGGAGGAGAGTTTTGCAGATACCATGGACAGCCAGAAAGACAAAAAGGTGGATACTAGATCAAATCAAGCCTGAATTCTCCCTAGAAGCTAAAATGACAAAACTGAGGCTATTGTACTTTGGTCACATCATGAGAAGATAAGACTCCCTGGAAAAGTCAATAATGCTAGGAAAAGTAGAAGGCAGTAGGAAAAGAGGAAGACCTAAAACGAGATGGCTTGACTCAATCAAAGAAGCCAAATCCTCCAGTTTGCAGGACCTGAGCAAGTCTGTTAATGACGGGACGTTTTGGAGGTCTTTCATTCATAGGGTCACAATAGGTCGGAGGCAGTTTGATGGCACATAACAACAACAAGACTTCACTTCTAACGCTGTCCCTTTCTTCAAGTTTCAGAAGAGGAGAAACCAGAGAGTTAGAAAGATAGACAGGTCAGGGCATCTGTTTACTCCTTTACTGCCCTGAACTATCCTTTGATGCATAGATTGTTAATCTCAGAACTTCCTGCTCAGGAATAGATTGGTAGATAGGAATTTTCTCTCCACTTTCCAATCAATGTACGGAAATCCTATAATAAAGAACTCTTACTTCTTTTCTAAAACTAAGGCAAGTATATGTTTGTTATTTTCTCTATCTTTTTTACACTGACACCAGCCAGCATGCTGCAACCACCCATCATCACGTTTTCTCTGCAATCAATGCTACTCTGTTAAGGAACAGTTTCTGTTCCTTTTAATAGGGAAAAATGAGTCTCTATTTTATTTTACTTTTCAGTTGCTTTATCATTACATTGTATTTTGGAAATGGAACACTGGGAAGGGGCAGACCTTCTGTTTCCTTGCTGAAATAGCTTTGTTTGTTTGCTTGCTTGCTGTTTTGGGGGGGGGGGGGCGGGTGTGGGAGAACAGTTAGTTTTTTCATGGTAGTGTGTGGAGGTGCTTCAGCCACTCCTAAGCAACTCTTTCAATTTCCATTCCATTTTTAAATGGAGAGGTGGTATCTACTACCGAAAACGACAATTCCTAAAATGGCAGCCTGAATGCTGTCTCTCTGAAACAATGAAAAAGCCCATCTGCATGAACAAGATTTGGGGGGGGGGGGATGCAGATCAGAGGCCTTTTAAAAATTTCCTTTTGCCCTGTGTGCAGCCCAGAGAGAACATTGGCAAGGAATGAGCACTTAATTGTGTCATTTTGTTAATAATGTGTTCTTAATATCTGTGTTTTTAAGGTGGAGTTTTTAAGCAGCGTGCTAAGAAAGCAAGGTATACAATCCTTGGTAGTATAACTGTTAGTTTTCTTTGGGGTCGTGTGACTAGCACTGTTCTGAATTGCCTCAAAATGTGTTTGTACTCACTTAGTGGATATGAGTTTGAAACGAGAAGGAGATTGCTACTATTCTGAACTCTGTACATTGCTCAGAAATGGAGTGCACAGAAACTGTTTTGTATTCTGCCCTTGTTCAAACTTCAACCACACATTTACCAAGTGAAGGCATCTACAATGCCACAATTTAGTAAATTTCAGTACTAAGTCACCCTTATGAATAAAGCAGAATCAAGACTCCTGTAAATGAATGTCCAGGAAAACTTAATTTTTTTTCCCCTACAGGCTTTTCTGTGTTGACTTTCTTAGTGTCAAATTTGTGACCATTAGTTTGTCCTATACACATGGCAAGTATATTTTTAGATCTTAAAGTGACTATCCTAAAAGTTAATTTCAAAAACAGGACACAGCAGGAGTTTGCTGAGATAGCACTACAACCACTGACCAACTCCCACCTTTTCCTAAGTTTAGCCCAGCCCAGGGGGATTGTTAGGAGGGTCCTCATGGGTGCCTGGGTCCCCCTAAATTTGTGATGTCATTGGCTCCTCTCTATGATGTCATGACCCCGGTTCTTTTAAGGACTGGATATAGCAGTGCCTCTGGCCCAGCCCCAGCCCCCCCCCCCCCGGAAATTGGAAAGTCTACGCCCCTGCTGGGAATGGCCCTAGAACCAGCAAACCAGAGCACTTCCTCATCTCATTGGGAATGACAACATTCCCGGTGCAACACAGATTGTGCATGGGACCCATCTAATAAAGACAGGCACCAAACAGTAGATTGAAGGTAAGTCCCTCCCTGCCCCCGGGCCCTCCCATAACTACATTATCCCCTGGGGACATGGCCATCCTAGATGGTCAAAACAATATCAGCGCAGGGTTACTATGGGGCCTAAACTTTTCCCAGAATTACAACTAAGTTCCAGACTAAAAAGATCAGTTCCCTTGGAAAAATGGCAACTTTGAATGGCATACTCTGTGGCAACACAACCCTGCTGAACTCTCTCTCCTCCCTAAACTCTGCACTCCCCAGACACCACTCCCAAATATCCAGTCAGAGCTGGCAGTCCTGATTATGGCAGTCTTTCCCAGAAGCAACATGAACAGTTGCATGGGCTTTATGACTCATAGGGTTTCCAGGTCCCTATAACCTCCCGCTAGGAGATAGGGGACATCTGGCACTTACCTTGTGCTGGCACCAAGGTCTTCTTCAGCGCCTGCACAATGACGTCACATCCCTGGAAGTGATGTCATCGCACTGGCTGTGGGAATGCCCCCACGCTCTGTGTGGGGCAGATTCAGCCCATTTGGGACCCAAATTGGCCCAAAATGAAGTGCAGGAACACTTCCGTAGCTGGCACGATGACCTCACTTCTGGGGGTGATGTCATTGCGCCCTTGGGACAGCAACAGTGGCACATGTTCCTGGGATGCCTACTGGTGGCAGGCAACCTCCAGGAGCTTGCCACCTCCCATTGGCAGAAGGCAACCCCCCAGGAGTTTGCCCGCCACCAGCGGGCACCTGAGAACTCTATTCATGAGAAGTGCTGTTACTCTACTGCAGAGGGAAGGGTCTTACAAAAGGACATAATAGTTCCTATGCCGAGTCAAACAGAGGCTGTTTTCACTCACCGGTAAGCCCCCGGAAAATCACACAAAACCCATGGCACGATGATGTCTTCATAGCTTGATTTCCCATCATGATCCCATTTAATGCCGCTGTTTCTGATGTCATCATGCCATTAAATGGGATCATGATGGAAAATTGCGCTATGAAGACACCATCATGTCATGAGTTTTGCATGATTTTCTGGGGGCTTATCGGCTTGTGAAAACGGCCAGAGATTCCATCTAACCCAGTACACTGTCTAGATAGCCAAATATGTGTGAGAGAGACAGTGTTCCCTTGTCCTTACTCGGGTAATCAGGATAGACTGCCACTGTATGGAAGGAAGAGCCATTGACAGGCCTATCCTCTACGCAGCTGTCTAATCCTGCTGCCCATGCTAGTGGGCCTCAGAATGCCCTGTGATAAGAAAATCAGTAGTAATAAACCAAGTTCATTCTTGAGTAAGTACTCTTAAATGCGCTCTGAACCTATTGCAGATTTATCTGATTACATGACTCCAAGTTCTTGGGATTTAACAGAGTTCACGCTTCAAAAGGAAAGGAAAAAGATTTATTTTAGGGAAAAGCCATCAGGAAAGTTCAAGGTGGGTGATAATATTTTTAAGTTTATTATTCATTTTTCAGCATAGTGCAGTTATTGCCTTTATTCTTATAGTCCTGCTACCCACTTCCCACATCTAGTCACTGGATTGGATCCAGCCAGCTTTTTCACTCAATCCTAGTTAGTTCTCCTCCCTATTACAGTTCCTGTTCCCCTTGTCTGTGCAGGTCCCAAGATCCCCAGAAAAGCCTTTTGGAGGGGTCAAAGGTGACTCACTTCTCTCTTTTTCACCAGAAGAAAACTGGGCTGGATGCGACCCATTACTTACATTTTATCAGTAAAAACTATCATCTATTTTGAATCTTACTGAAAGCTACCACAAGAGTGACAACTCTTCAACCAAATATTTCATCCCCCTCAACTTTCAGACAGAATATAAATTAAGATTAAAATGCTATTTACTGCCAATTCTATAAATTTTGCATTGAATGTATATAGCAATATTCTTGCCCCCCTAATAATGGTCTTTTCTACTCTTTCATTCACTGAAACTAATTGATTATAGACAGTATCACTTCAGAACATTTCTAGATTGAATAACATTTTTTCTGAATTTTCTTAAATCAAGGGATTTAGACTGAAATAATTCAGCACAGAATTGCACTGTGATTCAAGTAATCACTTAAAGTTGGCATAAAACTTTTCAGACCAACCTCTCAGGAACAGCTTGAGCAGCAAAATGAAGGTCTGCACTGAGAGAAGAATTAACCCCTTCTATTTGTGGAAATTTACTACAGGATCCAAACCATCATGATGTTTCATTTTCCTCTGTATAAACCTTCAAATGTGCTAGAAAAAAAGAGTTCATATTCACAGACATTACACAAAGTGTAGAAAACCAATTAATATAACTAGGAATAACTGTTATTAGAGGATTAGAAGACTTATTGCATTATTCCAACAATCTCTTGCTTTTGGATAAAACTCAAGGTATCCTTTCTCTCCTGTGCCACTAAACACATTACACTCCGTTTGATTTACTTACCTTTAGAGACTGATAAAATTTATTTCCCTAATTAGTAACCTTTGACTGATTTATCATCATGGCCTTATGAAGCATTAACTCTTAATCAGCCAACTGTGCTGCATTCAGTTATCCCATACTGACCACCTTTATAGATATTTTAAAAATACACCAACATTTGACCTAAGTGAATGTTTCTAGTCATTGCTTGCAATCCTAAGAACTATGTTCTGGGAGTAAGCTCTAGTGAACAAAAATAACCTGCTTATTTGTTCTAGGGTTAAAGTAGCAGTAATTATAAACCATACTTTCCAGAGGGCATAATCCTTGTTAAAACTGCAGTTCAGTCATATATATTATTTGAAAAAAAATACATGCGTTGCTTTTAGAAAAATGTCAACTGAAGCTGTTTCCAACTAATTGTTTAAAATAAAATCAAAATGCCAATTCTCTTTACCTAAATGAATTTGCTGATTTTGATTAATTGATAGAACTTGTTCCACTTTACCAGCGTAAGGAAGGGAAAGAAAGAAAGAAGGAAAGAAAGAAATGGAAAGACATAGAAAGAAAGAAAGAGAAAGGAAGGGATGGAGGAAAGCTTCAGCGGGGAGGGGGGGAAACCCTCCTCTCAGCTGAAGTTTAAAGCCCCTTTGGGGCTTCCCTGGCTTCAGCTGGGAGGAGGGGAATTCCCCTCCTCTCAGCTGAAGTTTAAAGCCTGTTTGGGGCTTCCCCCGACTAGCTGAAGAGTGGGGGTTAAAGAGCTCCTTTCCCTAGCAAGCTAGTCAGGGCCACCTGAACATGTGATACTTTGCAGAAATGGCAGAATGCCATTCTGGTACATTCCAGCAGAAAAAAAGGCCTGAAAATAATGCAACATAAATTAAACAGTGAAATCCTAAGAAGAGTTACTCCAGTCTAAGCCCATTGACTAGAGAAACTCTGTTTAGGATTGCACTGAAAATGTACCAAACTAATTTAAAAGTCTCCAAATTACAAAAAAGAAGACAATCAATCAGTACCATTAACCAGCCTCATAAACAACTTTCCCAAAGCAACAATTCCCACATTTTAACAACCAACAACAGTGCCAGTCAACCACTTATCTATATATATAAGGACGACAAGTGTCCTGACTGACTCATCAACACCCAGCCCAAAACCCTGGACCTAGAAACATGAAATTTGAGGAGAATGTTCCTTTCATGATGTAAACACCCACTAAGAAGGAATTTTAAGAAATTTGCACCCTAAGGAAGTAAAAAGGGGTAAAATGCACTCTTTTTGTATCCAAAGGGATACAGCTTTCTTGTGTGGCTGGCAGGCTGCTGCCTGACTGTGCCCCTGCCCACTGCCAGCTCGGCCACTCTTCCCTGATTGGGCCAGCCTTTCAAGGTCATTTGCACATGTGGGCTGATTGGGGCTCACAACATTCCACATCTCATCCCCCCATTGGTCCTCCTCACCCCCCAAATTCTACAGTCTACAGTTGCTATTGGGAGTCATTGAATGTGTCCTGACGTCAAATGCACCTCCCAGTCTTCCCCTCAAAGTTCACTAGGGTTGCCAATCTCCCTGTGGGGCCTGGATTTCCTGTGTGACTGGCAGGCTGCTGCCTGCTTGCACCCCCCCCCCCTTTGATTGGTCAACTGTGAAACTGAGTTCTGAGGTAAAAATCAGGTCAAGGAAATGGCAGACAGTTGAAGAAAGATGGTACAAGACTCCTGAATAGGGATTTTATATAAAAGTCAATTATGTCAACGGAGTTTTTAAATGTTCATGGGGAGACGGTGCTCAACCTTTCACATGAACTTGCCAAGTGCCCACAATACCACCCCTCCCTCAGTCCAACTCCACCTCACACCTTTGAGTTCAAGAGACTGCAGTTCCCCCTCAAGGTCTGCTTTCCTGTGACAAGCAACAAGTCCCAGGAGAAGACACTGAAGGTGGCAGGAATTGACTTGAGGGAGGACTGCTCCTCACATATGCAGTTCTACGTGGCCTGCTTCAGAGTGAGCTCACCCAGCAGCCTGGTGATCCTAGCACCTGAGGGGAAAACCACCAATGTGGTCTACAAAGAGGTCCTTCAGTAGAAAAAAAACCCGGGTTGTACGTATTTTTCACCTTGTTTATCGCACTACAATCTTTTCTTTTTAAAATCTCTTCAATAAATGTTACATTTCGAAATTCACTTCATTGGTTTTTGGCATCAACACGCTTTGCTTTATTTAAACACCTTTGTGAAACTTGGGGTCTATGTTATTACACTACAAAACCAACTAAACCACCCCCCAAAAGATGTTACATACCCATAAGTATTATAACTGGATTTAAAGTAGTTAAATGCCGTAGTGAAGCACAGGTATCAAGTTAGTATACTATAAATTCTCCATGTGCTCCACCATCCGGTGTATGGTAGAAAGTCCCACTCTACAGAGTCCATGGATGGTTGGATGCATGCCAATATGTTCCTTATTGTCTGCTCCTGCTAACAGCTTAGCCACTCACATTAAGGCTTCACTGAAATTTCTAAGTACTCTTCAAAAACAAAAAGAGTGCATTACTATTGTCTGGATATCACTGGGTCATTTATAATTGTAGCTAGTCCTTTGCTGACTTTTCTATGGGCACTATAACAAGCAGCTTAATTTAGCTTTTCATCCTGGTGAAACTAAGTACCACTGATGTACAGAAGTAGGCATGCTGACGTAAACCATCTCACACAAGAACTTCTCAAGTTAATCAGTGACAGTGATAAGCACAAAGGAATATGTGTATGGATTAGGGAGCTTCAATGAAATGAAAATGGATTGCTATTAGAGGTGTGGAACAAAAATATTGAGTCTTAAAAATCATGGAAAACCTGTTTTCAGGCCTTACTTCCATTTCTCCAGAATAGAGACACTGGTCTGGGCTGCTTGATAGTCACGGAAACCCTTCCTTCAAATAGCTGTGATATTTTCTCTTTCAATTGCTTTCAACTGTGCCACTTTATCACAGCAGTGTGCAGGTACTTTTTGGTTTTCGTGGGGGGTTTCCCAAATCTTTTTCTCCAAGTGTTATGATCCTTGGCATATGAGGTCTAGTGGCCCTGGGGAAGCCTGCACTAGATTGACTACAGGGCCTACATTTCCCAAGTCCCCTTTGGACCCTGTGATTGGTTAACAGGGGATTTGAAGGTACAGTTGCCAGCCTCCAGGTGGTGGCTGGAGATTTCCTGTAATTACAACTGATCTCCACCTGACAGAGATTAGTTCCCCTGGATAAAATGGTGGCTTTGGAGGGTGGAGTCTATGGCATTATGCCATTCTGAGGCCCCTCCCCTCCCCAAATCCCATCTTCTTCAGGCTCCACCCCCAAATCTCCAGGAATTTCCCAACCTGGACCTGGCAACCCTATTTGGAGGAGAAAAGTGCACCAATAGAAAAGTAGGGTGATGGTGCTTGGGAAGAAGGGATAAAAGGCCTCGCTCAAAGTGGCAGGGTGTTCACGCCATGGAGCAAAGCTGAGGAGAGGCTGCTGCAGATGGAGGGATCCCTCATCCAGAAGGGGTGAGTAAGCTTGCAGCCAGCCACCAGGAACATCTATAGGAACAGTATAGATAGATGCAGTAGGGTGTTTTATTTTGTTTGTTTGCCAACTTTTACCGTTCTCTTTATTCTACAAAGTTTGGAACACCAGTTAAACCTGTTAAATAAAGTTGTTTATTATTCTGCCTGAATCCTCACTCCTTATTCGGTCACATATAAAGTAAAACCTTCTGGGAAAGTAAACAAAAGGGGCCAAGTGGGTGTTCTGGACCCTCCCAAGGAGACCTGTGCCAGAGTAGTGGCAGCCCACAGAGAGCTTCCCTAGGCCCCTGCCTGCAACACCAGGCAACTGACTGCATTTATTCCTTCCAATGAGATAACAGAGCACAAGCTGTCTCCTTCCAGAAAGACCTTTACACAGAGAAAGGAAAGGGGTGCTGGCAGTCTCTGTGTACCATGAGGTATCAGCTGGGGGTGGGGAGGGAGGGGTCTCTCCTCCCTGCAAAACAGCAAAGGATCGTATTATGCTTATGAGAGTAAACTTTAAGGTACCTCAACAAAAAAGTAAATATAAAGCAAGATTTCTTTTCCAAATGTTACTGGCTAGCACAAACTGGTGGTGCTGCTCTCCTCCTTGGGTGCCAGCCTGCCTCTAACAGTTTGCTTGCAGTTTACCACCATAGGAGTCAGTGCAAATGACAAGTCTGCACCACTGACACCTACTTTGGGGTCTGTTAACATCAAGCCCTTTGTTCGTGTGTGCTGGAGACTCAGTGAGTCGATGATTCAGAGGGAGGACTGTATTCTGTACAACTTTTGTACCATTAACTACAAAAACAGCTGTCCCAGAGCCTCCAATTGGTCCTCCTCACCTTCCCATTGAGAAGAACAGCCACCAAAACCATGAAAACAAAAGGAAACTAACACATTTCAAGTCCAACCCAGCTGTGCCACATTCAACAGCCATGGATATGAAAATGGAATGATAATTTTCAAAATGCACACCCCTATGGCATTACTATGTTCTAATAATTTTCACTGACAACATATTCCATTAATGAAACTAATGTTGAATTAAAACTCTTTCATGCATGGAATTTACATCCACCCTTTTTGGGTAGTATAATTATAGGATTATATAAGATTTTTGCTACCATGTAACTAGTCATGGAGTGATGGTGTAGAGACCCTTTAATGTCTCACTGTTGCCACACAAGCTGTATCCCAGCCCTGCAACCCTCTTGGAAAACACTCTTCTAAAGTATAATGAAGCAAATTGATGTACATGATTGTTGTGGATCTCTGGAGAGAGTGTTATATCCTTCAAATGGTGTTGGGCCTTCTCTATGAGAAGAGGTCAGTTGCCAATCAGAGACAGAAAAGGAAGCATAATCCATCTTCCTACCTCCAAAGTATACTCAGTCAGTAGACAATTTAGTTCTATAAATGCTTTACTAAAATTACTTGGGGTAGATATAAATAGTTACCAACATCTAAGATATGTTAAAGCAACCAAATGAATGTAGCATCGTTTATAGAGGAACTGTTATAATTGTTAAGTTGTTCCTTTTTCAAGAAACAAAATAATTAGTATTCTTGACACAACAAGGAAAACCTTTCTATGAGAAGATTCTGAAAAGCAAATCAAATTATGAAGACATTTCTACATAATTACTATGCAATATTAAAAGGCTTACTCCAAAATTAACCTATACAGAGTCATGGGCATGTTTAAAAACATCTTACTAGCAAATATTAATTTACTTAAGTATGCAAATTACAACATCACCTTTCTGTTTAACAGATTATATAATCTATGATTAAAGAAATTTTGCACTGCCATTTAAAATCAGCACCACAACATTTTGTGTATTTGTTTCCTCTTTTTAAACAGGGTCCTTAAAATAATCTTCTATTTGGTTAATCAAGGGTTAAGAATCGGAAGACACGCTTGCACAACTAGCTGTGATAAACAAAACACTGATTCAGCATCCCAAACAGCACAATAGGTGGCAAGAAGAAACACAGATCAGAACAAGGAGAGCGAATGGATGGGCCAATCCAAGCATACAGCTAAACTCTTCTTTGTCCTGACTGAACAGAAATGCCTTCGTATTTTCAAACAGCACTAGGGAATTTTTAGAGCCTGGACAGTGACTCTGTAGAAGCCCTTGATCAGCCTGTGTCACACTAAGGATGTATCTGCAGGCCTTGTAGATAACAAAAGGGCTTTAATTCACTTCTCTTTCCAAACCCTGGGGAAATGGATCTTTATTCAGGAAGGAGGGTACAATGAAACTGGCAGGACAGGGCATTATTTGCTCAAACAGTCACCTTGGGATGGAAGAATCGTTGGTTTTCTAACCTTTGGTGCTATCATAAACCTTGAACCATGAGAGATGATCTATGAGCCTAAGGGCAGCTTGGTCATGGAGACTGGTCTTAACTCACTAGGAAGGAGAGGAGGGTATTTAAAAGGGTTGTAGCCTTTTGTAGGGGTGGTTCATTGGCAACAGAGAAAGAGGAACATAGAGGAAGCTTGTCCCTATGCCTCTCCAAAGAGACACTCATCATAAAGGTATGTCCTGGTATTGTTTGTAACTCTCAAGTGCTGAAACTGTACCTTAGAAACTCTCTTTTCTTATTTAGCTGCAGTCTAGTGTGCTATAACTTCCTATATTTTGTGTGATCTCTGTAGTTTATATTCTACTGTAATCCAGTAAAAATCTTTATTTGGTTACGTCAAGCTGTGACAACAATGTTCTCACCCCTGGGCCTCCCGCTCAGTCATTTGCTAGTACTATGCACATGCCTAGAGGCTCACAAGCTCCCAAACAGCTCGTGAGGGGATAAACCTGTAAATTTGGTGGTGGCAGTCTAACTGGAGGAATTCATGGCAGCAGAGTGAAAGGAGAAGCCCCCCTGCCAGTTGTGACAGGATGGAATGCCATTTTGCCAGGTGCCATACAGGGTTGCTTCTTGACACCTTCACCTTACCTAAAGGAGGGCACAAGAACCTTTGTTTATGGCAACTGTAGTCTGGGAAGAGGTTGGGAAGATGTCTTGAGCACCACTGGCAGAGAATTCATGCCGAGTCGGACAGAACACACAATACAGAACATTTCAAGGAAGATGTGGTTGAGGTGATGGCAAAGTAGGCTTTCTGCCATCTATCACTGAATCAGCCTCATCCAGTAAAATTGTTTAGGATGGTTTGGCCCTAATGTCATCTGGGCCTAACTCTCTTGACTGTGATTTGTAGATTAGCTGCAACAATTTTGCTTGATTCTTCACTGATAAAGTCTCTTCATTCAGTCCAATATGGATGCCAATTTGAGGATAGATCCTGTGCTGGGGTATCAGTTTCAGGTTGGTCTCCCTGACTGTCAACAGAGTGCTTGGGATGGTGAAAGCATACAAGATCTTATCTTCTGGTTCCCTCGCAAACATGATAGCAGAGTTAATCCCACTCTATAGAGGAAGGAAGGAAGGAAGGAAGGAAGGAAGGAAGGAAGGAAGGAAGGAAGGAAGGAAGGAAGGAAGGAAGGAAGGGAAACTAAGATATCTATCTTACTTTCCCTTCTGATTTTGCTAAACTTTGCATTGGAAAAAATAGCACAGAAAACTGCATGATACACAACTTGAACTCTCTTTGCTTAGACAAAATAAATAAATCAAAGCCTAGAGGACAGACCCAGATACTGTAATGACATGTGTCAACCTTATTTATTAACAGTCTTGTAGAAGTGGGGAAGGGAAGCCTGGACTGTGTTTGTTAACAAAACAAAGGCTTTGAATGACACTAATTAAAGCAGATGAGTTATATAGTTAGCTTTAGTAAAATAGAGATGCTGGAAAGCTGAGAGAACTGCAATGCTAACCAAGTACTAATTCCAACTCTCCAAGGATGCTGACATCTCCTCTACAAATAAAGATGAATAGTAGCTACAACCCCAAAGAGCATTTTGTTTAGAGATTGACACAGTTACATATCACTGTTATGCTGTTCTTTGGGTTCTAATTTTCAATAAAAGAGAATTTGGGAATGTAAAAAACAAATAAGGCACATACATCATCACATTCTCCTCACTGTATATTATGTTTCACTGAATGTTTAAATTATGTTTACTTTGCTAGTCCTATAGCACAGACTAAAATTTAATGTTAAATTCATTTTTCTTAAATCTTTCTTTGAAAGTTTCTGTATGATGCTAGGATTTAGCCTAATAGTCTTTCCATTCCAAATGAGTTTTTAGTTGTTACTTATAGTGTAGATTCAGATAAACAAAACCTGAAGAACCATCAGTTCTGACATGATCAATACCATCCTGGTTTTGAAAAAATCCTGTATTTTGGAACTCACAAACAAAAAAATTTTTCATCCCATTTTGTATCCTTCCAAAGTCTTTCTTCTGCTGTTTCCCCCAAACTCAGTACAACAAGTGTCAAGGAACACACTGAAATAAAACCAATGAATGTGATTCTTTTTGTCAGGGGCAACCCCCCTTCCCCCACCAGTATCTTGTTGTTGTTTTTCTTGTTGTTGTTTCTTTGTTTTTAATCAACAGAATGGAACAATTCACCACCAAAGCCAGGTGAGGGCTGTAATGCAAACACCAACTACCTAAAAAAACATGAAAAAAACACTGACAGTGGCAGGGAAAGAGGTGGAAGAAAAAAGATTCAGCACTACTTCCTGCTTGCCACCTTTACATTATGGGTGTCATACTACAACCCATGTTTCTCTCTGCTTTGTGCACCTGGCTTTCTTGCTTCTGTGAGCAGAAAGTGGCCTTTCTGCAAGGCTTAGTTGCAGAACAAGAGATAAATGTACAAAATAACATGTACAAAATGTACAAAAAATATCTACTTCACCTTCACCATCTTCAACATTATCAAAGAGTAATAAAAAATACAAACAAAACAAATAGAAAAATCAGTAAAATGGTAAAATAAAATGTCATATCAAAATAAACATAAAATCTGATAATGCTACCATAAACAATAGAAGGCTATAACATACCATACGAGTTTTAAAAGAATAGCCAGAAGCCCAAGCAAAAAGAAATATATTAATCTGGCAAGCAAAACTAGCCAGTTTAGGATCCAGGTAGGGTTGCCAGGTCAAAGTTGGGAAATTCCTGGAGATTTGGGGGGTGGACCCTGGAGAGGGTAGGATTTGAGGAGGGAAGGGGCCTCCAAATGGTATAATGCCATAGAGTCCATCCTCCAAAGCAGCCATTTTCTCCAAGGGAACTGATCTCTGTCACCTGGAGATCAGTTGTAATTCTGGGAGATCTACAGCCACCACCTGGAGGCTGGCAACCTTAGATCCAGGTGACCCTGTATAGGGAATATCGCAAGCATGTTAATCAATATTCCTGACATAAACAAAAAACATGCTCTAAATATGGGCTTTGTTCCTTTCTTTCCATTCATAGCCTATTTTCCTGCAAGGCAGAGACATTAAGATCTTCCAGCCCATGCTTAGTCTCTGTCCTCCTTCCCCGTTCTTATCTATCATGCTTAAATTCTGCTTTTCTTTCAAAGCACTCAGAATAGCTTACATATATTAGTCCCAGAAACACCAGCTTCATTTCAGAACAATAACTGGAGCCATTTTAAGACAATCAATAAATGTGTAAGAAGGAAGTAGAAGTAGAGAAGCAGGCTTCATGCTCAACCTATGGATGGTCCATATTTTGTCAGAACAGATCCCTATAAAATGGTGATGTTCAGTTCATATGATAAGGCATGCAGTAAAAAAGGAAGAGGGTGTCCCTTTGTAGATCTGCACGTACAGATCTGTATTTGATCTCTATGTGCATGGAGCCTGTTCTGATCATGTACTGAATACTGTCACTGCAATCCCACCCACTTTCCTACCTGAGATATGTTCAGTGTACACTGGTTGTCTGAAAAAAGACTTGAGATATTTGCCTTCTTGCCATTCATATTTCTGGATCGACCATTAGGGGTGTGCACTGATAAAATTTGTTTCAGATCTGGTTCCAGTGGGAGGGTTCTGGAACAATTCTATTCCGCTACTCTTTGAGCAGAACCACAAGTGACAAAAGGCACAGATTGGACACTTGTCAGCTTCCCTCAAGTTTTGATGGGAAATGTAGGCAGCTTGGCGGAATGTTGGACAAGTGACAGTTGAAAAGTCCATTGGACAGCAGTCGGAGAGCCAAGCTACAAGACTAGGATGCCTACATTTCCCATCAAAACTTGAGGGAAGCTGACAAGTGTCCAATCTGTGCCTTTTATCACTTGTGGTTCTGCTCTTTGTTTCAACTGGGGCAGTGCCAACCCAGAAATAGTCCATTTGGTTTTTTCATTTCCATGAGTTTTGGCCCATTGCATGTGCATTGGCCACCCATGCTTAAAATACACACTGTTCTTTTCAAGAGGTGGGGAAACAAGGCTCTGAGGCAGCTGTTTTTGCATGCAACGGCACCAAAATCACACCAAACACAGTCATCCCTCTGAACTATCGAGTTTGAGAGCATGCAACAACAGGGTTATGTGTTTAAGGACCCAGAGGAATACTTGGGGAAGGCACACATGAAGGTGAGTGTTGGGGCAACTGCACAGTGCGTACATACACACTGTTCTACTCAAGGGGGAAAGTTTGGAAAATGAAGTTGTATTCATGTGAAGTTGTATTCAGGATGTTTAGCCTGGAGCTCTGACAAGTCGACCTTGAGTGCCTAGGTTTTCACAGGCCAAATGTCCAACCCCCAGAAAGGGGGGCAGTACTTTGAACTACATGTACTACTGTTTGTTGATAATGTGTAATTCCTAACAATGTCTTTGTTATAACTTGAACTGGATTTTTATAATAAATCTTCATTAAACCAACCAGTGGAGTTTTTTGTAAAACATCTTGGCAGGGTCCTTACAGCAAGAGAATTGTCCATTCAGGTAACATCCATAGCCTTTGTGTGTGTGTGTTACGTGCCATCAAGTTGCCTTTGACCAACAGAGACCATATGAGTGAAAAACCTTCAAAACATCCTATCATTAAACAGACTTGCTCTGGTGGACATGACTTCCTTTTTTGAATCAAGCCATCTTGTTTTAGGTCTTCCCCTTTTTCTACTGACTTCCACTTTTCCTAGCATTATTGTCTTTCCCACTGAGTCTTGTCTTCTCATGATGTGACCAAAGTACGATATCCTCAGTCTTGCCATTTTAGCTTCTAGGGAGAATTCAGGCTCAATTTGATCTAATATCCACTTATTTGTCTTTTTGGCTATCCATGGTATCTGCAAAACTCTCCTCCAGCATCACATTTCAAATGAATCAATTTTCTTCCTGTCAGCTTTCTTCACCATCCAACTTTCACATCCATACATAATAATGGGGAATACCATAGTTTGTATTATCTTGATCTTGGTTCCCAGAGAGACCTCTTTATCTTTAAAGATCTTTTCTAGTCTCTCTCAGCTGCTCTTCCAAGTCTCAGCCTTCTGATTTCTTCATTGTAGTCTCCCTTTTGGTCGATGATTGAGCTAAGGAATAGAAAATCTTGAATAATTTCAATTTCCTCATTGTCAACTTTAACATTGTATAATTCCTCAGTAGTCATTACTTTTGTCTTCTTGATGTTCAGCTGAAATCCCGCTTTGGCACTTTCTTCTTTAACCTTCATCAGAAGTTGTTTCAAGTCTTCACTATTTTCTGCCAGCAACGTGGTGTCGTCTGCATATCTCAAGTTGTTTATGTACCCTCCACCAATTTCCACTCCATCTTCTTCTAGATCTAATCCAGATTTCCTTATGATATACTCTGCATAGAGGTTGAACAGGTAGGGAGATAATATGCATCCTTGTCTGACACCTTTGCAAACTGGAAACCATTCTGCTTCCCCATATTCTGTCCTGAAAATACCCTCTTGACCAGTATACAAGTTGAGCATCAAAACAAGTTGAGCAGATGTTGTGGCATCCCATTTCTTTAAATAATTTCCGTAGCTTTTCATAATCCACACATTGAAAAGCTTTGCTGTAATCTATAAAACATAGGCTGAATAGCCATTAAAGAACATTAAGTTTCCTTTGACTCAAATCCCCGACTCCTCTCACTTAGGAAAAACCATAGCAATAGATTCATTCATGGTAATCAGACGACAAACTCAGCAATACTTTCACGAGAAACTCACCATAATATATTTTTGATTCTTCTCTACAACCTTTCAGAGGAATTGTTTCAGCTTCATGAATTCAATTCACATCTATAAGCATTGCACAAACTTTTTGAGCTTGGCTGCTTCAGCAAAAAGCACAATCTTCTGCCTGCAGCAATCTGTCAGCAGATGCCATATATTCTAAGGGGTGTTTTCCCATCAAAACCTCATTTTTATACTACCAAGAGTCCTTCAATGGACATCTTTTAAAATTTAGGATATTCCTAAGCACAGCCTTACGAATCCTGTGGGGTACAATTGCCAGAACATTAAATAGCTTCTGTCACACATGAATCACTTGCTAATGTACAACAGAGAGGGTGGCTGAGTTTTGACCTTTGGGAAGCTTCTTGGAGAACTCCTTTTGGAATTCTTAAGAGTATGTTAACAAACATATGCATATGGGTGATCTAGTAAATATTATATAGTTAGATTGAAAGGTTTTGTAATGTACTGCATCATAACAACTTGTGCAAATTTAGCACTCATGATATAAGAACAAACCTCTCATGGATTAGAAACTGGTTGCATAACATGAAGCAGAAAGCAGGAGAAAAAGGAACAGTTCTTGCAATGGAGAAAAGCAAGCAGTGGAGCCTGACAGAGATTGGCATTTGCCTAGGGTTTTTTTAATGTACAGGAAACTATTAAATATACATCCTCCCACTGCATACAGAATTGATACATTCCCAAGTGGGCTGTACATCCTTGCTGCTGTGTAGCTGTTTCTTTGGAGTACCACAGAAATCAGTCTGTCAATAATGTGTTTATGCTCAAGTGGCAACAAATACATTTTCCTGTAAAATTACTGGACATACCCTGCTTCTCTTCATTCCATTTCACCTGTCAAAGACTCTGAATGGCAACAGAAATGAATGTCAGAACTTCAATCCTTTAATCTTAGAGGACTGAACAAATGAATACTAGTAGAGGAATTGCATACCCAAGCACCAGGTATTCACTGAGGGATTGTGTCATCATGAATACAAGGCAGAGAACATTATATTAAACTAGTTACCATCAAATGAGTCTTGGAGTAAGCAGAAACAGGCACAAAGAACTACAATATGCATTATCTAGTGCATTACATGTACAGGAAGCTGATGGGTGGACAGTTATTGAATTGTTGTGGTTCTTGTCTCCGGTTGTGAGCCTCTCTAACAATCATTGGTTAACAGTAGAGAACATTTAAAACCAAACTTATAAAGTAATATAGAAACTGATGGCTCAAGTTGCAATCTCCTTATATACTTGAGTTCTCAAATTTAAATTATCATTTTTTTTCCTAAATAAACTGAATCTTGGATAAATTATAACAAAAAAGCCAAACCAAAACAGCAACTGAAAATGAGTCTCATATATAAAATATGATTTATGGTACAGCAAGTATTGTTTCACACAAGGTGCAGGTGATGCATTACTGCATTTACAAGAAGAATTGCCAGTTACACACACAAACATTTTTGGAAGGAGACTTCACACATACATAAATTGGGAGACAAGAGTTGCAATTTGCTATTCTCAGGCACAGGATTTCTATTTATTAAAGTATATTTAACTCTGCTACCTTACTGAGAAATGTTTCATGCAGCGTCAGTAGAGTGGATCACTCATCACGTTACAGCCGTCATGAAGAGATATGATAGTGGAGTGTACCATTGCAAACAAACCACCACCCAAAGCTGTCAGTGTGACATATTATACATCAGTAATAGATACCGATTTTCTCATCACTGAAGAAACAACTACAAGAGGTAGCATCCACTGTTACATACCGCTGATCCCCTAGAGACACAACACATGACGGAAATATACAGGGACTTGCTGAAGTCAGCAATCCAGCTCACACACAAGGAAATATGAAGCCTGATGCTTGAAATCAACATTCTCCATATGTGTAAAAGGAGTTCTGGCAACATAAATCAGGAAGTGAAATTAAACATTGCATCTATTGTATTACACTTGCAAGTATACTAATTACAGCTGTAGATCATAACCCACCATAGACTTAAACCCACTAAAATTAAATCTCCTTCTAGCTTTTGTTGTGTGCGCATGAAGCACATGGTCCTGCTGAGAGGTGCTTCAGTGAGTGAGGTGAGTCAGCTGCCTGACTCCTGGGGGTGGAGCCGCAGTTCACAAGTGTAAATCAGAGTTCATTAGAGGTCAGACTTCGGAAGCAGGCACATGGGTTTCCTGGGGGCTTCTGGACAGGGACTTCTAGCAGAGGAGTTGAGCTTGGAAGTTCAGTGAGGCAGTTTGCGGGAGAGCAGGAGAGAACCCCTCTAGTCTGACCTTCCTGAAAAAAAGACACCTACGTAGTGCTTGTTTAAGTTGTAAAGTACTTTTAAATGTACTGTTTGTATAAGTTAGTTTAAGTCTCAAATTAATCTCAATGTACTGTTTGTATAAGCTTCTTTTTATGCACTTTTTATTGTCACGTCTTTTCTTTTTAAATAAAATTTCATTACAAAAAAAGCACATGCACATGAGCTTTGATGAACTTACTTGAGTGAAAGTGGCAATCACCCCACCACCCCCAGCAATGCACATACTTTATTACCCTTTAAAAAATGAGAAAGGAGTTTTAGTTATGCTAAAAGCAGAGGTATATTGAAACCAAAACACTCTGTTGAGAATCTTACTGCACTATTATAAGCAACATGGAGGGAGGGGGCTGCTGATAAAAATGCTCCATACCTTCTGTTTCCAGTTTTCCTGTCACCTGATGTCATTACGCTACATGCTTTCCTTCCTCCGCCAGCAGAAGCCAGTAATATTTAACAAAGTCAGGGAAATTCACAACCACTTAAAGCTAGATTATCAGACAATAACATGAAGCAAGGCAAATAGCTGGTGTTTCCAAAGTGAATTTGAGAGATGAAACCTATCTTAACCCCTGATTCCCAGTGAGAAATGCAATATTTTGTTTTTTGCTGTAAAGCAGATGACCACTTCATTTATTATAAAATTCCTACCCACAAGGGTTTAGAAAGACACCTGCAGGTAGATTGTAATACATGGTGAAAACATCAGCACAATTTTTGTTCTGTGTGGAAAGTTACCTTCCCACCATAGAGTTAAATCAAGAGTTATTGATTTAAAGTATTTGTGTTGCACACTGCATATTAGGGATCCCAGGTCCCCAGTGGGCATTTGAGGCCCAAATCGGCCCACTGCAAAGCACGGGAGCACTCCAGGGCCCTGTGCAATGATGTCACTTCCCACAAGTGACATCATCACACCACCCCAGAAGCACCTGAGTGCGAAGACAGCAACATAGGTAAGTACCAGGTCCCCCATTCCAGATGGGAGGGTAAAGGGATCTGGCAACATTACTGCACATAGTAGTTACCAAGGTGGTTAAATAAACCACTTATGTTAATGTCTTGTGCTAATTTCTAATCATAGTCTCTTCATGCATTCCTGTGTAGAAATAGTTTAGGAATATGTGAAGCAGTCTAAGCAACAAAGGACATCACTTAGTCCTGGACAGGCTGAAATTATTACAACAGACTTCCTTGCATGCTGTTATTCAAATGTGTATTTTTGCACTTAAGGATATGCATGTAAATATTTTATACAGTCTTGTTTTCATAATTCCTCTCTAGATATGTAAACTGGAATGTGCAGCTTTTGGCTTCCAAATATATGCACACTCCACCACACAAGTCAGCATAACGAGGTTTGCATTATTCAGCAGAGGGCTACACAGTTGTGGTCATTTGTTTTACTAACTTTACCAGATGTGCTTCACATAAGAATGAATGTTTACTTAGGTATCATATGAAAAAGTTGTACTTCCACCACAACTAACTGCTAATGAAGTCTTAAACAGATATGATTACATTACCTTGAATCTCCAACATAGCCAAACAGCTTCTTTGCCAACTTTGCAGTGAGAAAGCTGGATGGAAGAAGTACTACAATATATGAGGTCAGAATGGGAACATTAATACGTTTCGAAGAAAGTGAATATAGATTGTCATACATAATGCCCTTCCTCCTAATACTCGACTGCTTTCCATTATGACAATTGTGCTTCTGTGAAATCAGAAATCCCTACAGAATATCCTGCAGGCTATCAGTTCATACTATATGCAATAAAGGAAAATGCTGTACTCTAGTTATATGCCTGTTTGCACACACCCAAGTATAAGTACACTATGTCAGGACACTATGTCAGGATCCCTCATTCTTAGCCTAGGAAGCTGCAAGGTTGAGTTTTTAAAAAAAAACCAAATTCAGTTCTAAGTGGGGAAGCACCAATACTAGTTTGGAAGGAACCCTGAGGCCCAGACTGGATAAAATGAGAACAGAAGGGGATAATACATTTTAATGCAGGGAATAAGAACACTTTTGCTGCAAAAGTACCTAGCTACTAGCTGATCCAAATACGGGCAAAGATCCTGTGTAAGGTAATTGGATGTGGCTATAGCGAGAAAGTCAGTTGTGGCAAAAGATCAATGGATGATATTTCGAGACCTTGATTAATTATTGGAATGATATTTCAAGGTAAAACCTGTAGAAGACAGCAAAAGATTGATCCTATGACCTGGCAGAAGGCACCACATGGCAATGAGCTTGATATAGGGTTGCCAAATTCCAGGTGGGGCCTGGAGTCCTCCAGTTCCACGGGAGGAAATGGCAGCTATGTAAGGTGAACTTTATGGCACCACATCCCCACTGAGCTCCCTCTCTTCTCCAAACTCTAGCCTATCCAGGCACCACGGCCAAATCTCCAGGAATGTCCCCAAAGCTGGTGACCCTAAACTTGAGTGAAGATTTGCTGTTAACTATGACAACTGCTTGATCACTAGCAAGAATCGTGTGTTGTAGTATTGGTACTGAAGAGAAAAAGTTTAGTAGAAAAGTTGAAGCCATGATAGAATTCAGGGTCAGCATTCCATAACTTTTTCCAAAGGGTGTAATGTGGAAATAAAGAACTCTTGCTATTTAATAGACGAAGTCAGATTCATGAAACCTATAGAACTAGAAATAATTTTATTGGAAATGTATCATCCATAGCAACTACAAATGCTGAAAATCCCAATTAACACAATTTCTGTCACTATGAGTAAGTTGCTTTTGTTCTTTCATATCAATAGGATGAACAATGTTGACTGCAAATAATTGGAGACTTTTTTCTTCTTCTTTGCTTTAGCTAATTTTGAGGGTTTTTTTAACTTAGCCACAGGTCAAAGGATTCTAACTCTGAAGTCCGTCAAGTCAGTTCAGCCATCATTTTGCTAGTATATTACCCATACGACTAATGTAAATATTTTGGGTCAATGTTCTTTCAAGTGCCTTAAAAACTTTGATTTTCCTCTCCCTGATTCTTATTCTCTAATTTTGGTTTTGGTTATTACTGCAATTATTTCAGTGTTCTAAACTAAGAAATAAAATAAAATCTAAGTCATTTGTCATAATGTGAGAACTTCTGATAAGTATAGGAGTCAGTATGTACACGAACGCACATACACAAAGCACTTCTGTCCATCAGCATTACCCTATTGGCAACATTAATGCAGAAGGTAGCTCCATGTTAACCCCAGAAATTAACAGAAAGCCCATGTGCATAAAATCTTTATATAACAACTGGCATGCAGGCAGAGCACAAAATAGAAGCTATAGATCATACTACTATGGACACTTGTGTAAAAATAAGCTTTACAAAATCAAAGGATGTGTGCGTAGGGACAATTACTTCTACATAATCTGAAAGAAAGATTCACAAGTAAAATCTACATGTTACAAGATATATTTGTGAGAATAGGTTTCCCTTGTTTCCCTTATCCAAAAAGTCAAATCAGACAAAAACCTGGAAGATCCATGATCATAGCTTCCTAGTATTTTTAAAAACCAAATTGCAGCACCAGTTATGTGTGAGTGGTGGAAGCATATTGGGGCAGTGGTGAGGGGGAAGAGTTCAATCCTCATCCCCCACGCATGTTTTTACTAATCAGAACTGATTTCCCAACACATAGTTATTGATCCTTGAAGGGAAACAAAGCAAGGCAAAAAGCATATTGAATTTTACATTGTAGAGCGCTAACAGCTGCTTCGTTTTTTGCCTGACAGCCCCAAGTCCAGAGCAACAGCTGACCTTTTGGGCTCTGAAGAAGTTGTGACCTTTATAGAACACCTCCCAAGAGGGTTTACAGTCACCATCGTCTAGAGTCCTGGCATTTTAAGAACAGAGCTTCTGAAGGCAATCCTTCCCAGTGGTTGTTTGACTAAGGTTAATTTGGTAACACTCAAGAGCCCAGATATTCCTGGGAAGAGATTTGGGGAACTCCTGTATGTTCTTCTCTCCCTCCTGGAAACATCAGCCAACATGCTAATAGACACTCTTACCTGGAAGAGGTGTAGTGAGTCACCATCATCTATGCATGCTGCCGCGAGAGACAGAGACTTTTTTCGGCCTGTTACTTTATATATAATAATAACATTCGATTTATTTACCACCCTCCAGGACAACTTAACGCCCACTCAGAGCGGTTTACAAAGTGCGTTATTATTATTCCCACAACAATCACCCTGTGAGGTGAGTGGAGCCGAGAGAACTCTGAAAGCTGTGACTGATCCAAGGTCACTCAGCTGGCTTCAAGCGGAGGGGTAGGAAATCAAACCTGGTTCTCCAAATTTGAGTCCTGCTGCTCTTAACCACTACACCAAATTGCCTGAACCAATATGGCAATCAAATCTATTTAACTAGGGTGCAGATCCGATGTTTGAAAGAGACATCAAATGTGTTCACACATCAGGTAAAATTATAGTTCAACTTACTGTGGCTAGTTTGTGAAATCAGAATTTGGCTTATAGACAATTGTTCAAATCCTGGTTGGCATCCCAAATCCCAGTTCCTTTGCATTCCGTTCAGAGATCTTTGCTGGTATACCAGCTTGCAAAGCTGTAAGGATAGAGCTGGGAAACTAACCAGGGCTGAATCCACATTACCTCGGCGCGTCCCGGTGTTGCACTAAATGTTTGCTAAACACTGGGAAGTATAGCGTCTTTCTAGCACAATTCAGAAATTGCGCTTGAAAGACGCTATACTTCCGGGTGTTTAGTGAACATTTAGTGCAACACCAGGACGCGCTGAGGTAATGTGGATTCAGCCCATATTAAGCTGTGACATACAAAGCGACAGTTTAGATTAACTGTAGTGAACCAATTTCAAACCATAATTTCATATCCTGGTTGGATGCACATTACTAAATGACTATAGTTAGCAGAGTGGCTCATGTTCATTTTTTAATGGAGTTTTTCTTTATTTAAACTATAAACAATAACATAAAAGCAATAGACAACAAACATAGATTTAAAAAAATTCTAAAAAGAAGACACATTAACAATACATAAACAAGTAAAAAAAAGAGAGAGAAAACCCCTTAAACTAAACTACAGATTGCGTTCCGATTTTCTCCGCTACAAATATAGATCATTTTCAGAGTCTCGCTTATTGTAAGTTAAACATAAGAGCTCTCTTTTTTCCATTGTTCATGGTTCTGATGATCACACAGTGCAGGTGCAGGTCGTCTGAATCAGGCTGATTGTAATCTGATCATGAGCAACGCGGGGAAAGAGTGTCTATTGGAAAAATAGCATCGTGGGAAAGAGTTGTCCCTCAGTGTCAGCACCCTCATGCCCATAGAGTTAAAGTAATGCTAATAGTTTTCTTGAGTCACTGCAAGTTACCCAAGCAATTCCCTGAATCCCCCAGAAAGGCAAAAGATACATTATCAATCATTATTGGCAGGAATAAAGGATGGGAGGAGGCAAGGCTTCCAGTAACCTTGCTTTCATCACAGAGGCCATTTTTCACAAGGCATAGGGCTGACAGTTCTCTGTGGTTAAAAGAAATTCATTTTTCAATGCTGAAGAATGAAACATTAAATATCTCATTACTACCAACTGGGATCATCTTGTAAAACAGCACAGAGACGCAGCACAAAGCAAGGTAAAAATAACAATCCTCATTTTTATAGCTGTTGGGTACTATACCTGCTAAAAAATACATTCACATATTTATTTTATAAATGCTACAGTACCCTACTCTACAGATACTATAGTGTAAGGAGCTGAAATAGTACACAGAAAACACAAACCATTCAACTTATAGGAATAGCTCAAAGAAGCTGTTATACAATGCATAATATACAATAATATCCTACTATATAAAAGGCTAACTGTGTTCCAGACAACTCTCTTCCTACCCTGGTGCACTTCCAGGCGGCGCTGCTGTGCAGGGAAGCCCAGAAGAGGCGGGATGCAGCATGGAGCAGGTGGCAATGCCTACCCACACCTTCACTCCGCTGGGATCAGGAGCAGAGCAGGTAGAAAGGCCCACTCCTCACCTTCACCCAGCTGCGATCAGAAGCTGAGCAGGTGGCAATGTCCACCCTCCACCTTCACCCAGCTGGGATCAGGAGCGGAGTAGGTGGCAATGCCAGCCTCTGTCTTCACCCAGCTGGGAGCAAAGCAGATGGCAATGCCAGCCTCTGTCTTCACCCAACTGGGATCATGAGCAGAGCAGGTGGCAATGCCTACCCCCTGCCATCACCTGGCAGGGATCAGGCGAGGAGCAGGATGCAATGCCTGCTCCCCCTTCAACCCACTGGAATCAAGTGTAGCAAAAGCGGCAATGCCCACCCACTTCACCCAGACAGAATCAGGTGCAGAGCAGGAGGCAATGCCTGCACCCTCCTTCACCCAGCTGGGATCAGACGTGGAGCAGGCTGGAATGCCCACCCCCTTCATCCGGATGGAATCAGGGGCGGAGCAGGAGGCAATGCCCGCCCCCTCCTTCACCCACCTGGTATCAGATGCAGAACAAGCAGCAATGCCCACCCCCTTCAGCCAGACAGAATCAAGCATGGAGCAGGAGACAATGCCCGCCCCCTCCTTCACCCACCAGGGATCAGGCACAGAGCAATGGGGCCGAGGAGTTTTCTGGCCCCGACAGCGGCGTCAGCACTCAGCCGCTCGTTGGGGAAGCCCCTGACAAGCAGCTGATTCAAGGGTTTAAATGCACCTTTCCCTGCTACGAATGCTTCGGGAAGCTTTGCTTCGGGATTCCGAATCGGGGCCAGCATGGAAATCCCGAAGCTTTCTGGATCAGGTCCAATTCGTGTATTTTACCCAAATTGGATTCCCGAAGCGCACACCCCTACTTCTGACCTTCCTGGGAGTTTTTGGTAGATAAGCTTGATAAATACATATTTAAGGTTATCACAGAAAGAGGTTGAATATATTAAACCTATTCTACAGTCATTCTGTTGGTTACTGATTAGTCTTGGGGTTCTTTTCAAGGTGCTGGTTTATTTATTTTACTTCATCTATGCATCCCTTTTCTTCCCAATGGGGATTCAAAGTGGCTTACATTATTCTTGTCTCCTCCATTTTATCCTCACAATAAGTGTGATTGGCCCAAGGTCACCCAGTAAGCTTCCATGGCAAAGTAGGAATTCAAATTTGGGCCCTCCACTTAGGGTTGCAGTTTTTAATGTCTATGGAAATCTTCAGCCCATTCTATTGCATTATTGTATGAATTATACTCTTGGATTACATTTTTTAAAATTATAATCTGCCTGGTGTCTCAGCAAAAAAAGACAGACTATAAACAGAGAAAGTAAATAAAGAATTAAGTTTTGAAGTCAGGTTGGCTTTGCCAAATATGCTGATGCCGTGTGTTGCTTACAATACAGTATTATATTGCCTCCACACAGTTGCTGTAAAGTTATCAAGACAATATTTATCTTATTTATCAAAAAGAGTCCAGTAGCACCTTTAAGACTAACCAATTTTATTTTATTGTAGCATAAGCTTTCGAGAATCAAGTTCTCTTCATCAGATGCCTGATCCGAACTGGTCAAATACGGATCAGGCATCTGATGAAGAGAACTTGATTCTCGAAAGCTTATGCTGCAATAAAATAAAATTGGTTAGTCTTAAAGGTGCTACTGGACTCTTTTTGATTTTGCTACTACAGACTAACACGGCTAACTCCTCTGTATCTTATTTATGTCATTTATTGTCTCTGAGACGCAAGGCGGATTACACAGTGTGAGATTAGTACAGTCAGTTTCAAGGACATTTCCATAAACATTGCCATAGGGTAAATAAACACAATTTACTAAGACATAGCTTTAGTAAGAATCTATACAGAATTGCAGAAACGTTGAAACAGAACATAAGCAATTCTAGGGCTGACATTAGACCACATGAAGCACAAGTAGCTAATGGGAGCACATATTTAAGACAATAGGTAGTACATAAGGCAACACAGTGGTGAAGTCTATAGTCCTTAACTCATTAGCGAAGCATCTGAGAGCCCCTCCCTCCAGTACAAAAGCCTTTTTGAATAATATGATGAAGCATTTTAGATACACAGGACATCAATTCAATAAAACTCTTTCATTTGTAAAGTTATACTGTTATGGAGATAACCACAATTTCTGTGGTACAGGCTTGAATTTGTTTCCTTGTACTCTTTGCATTTCAAAGGTTTGCTGTAGCAAAATAGAAATGTGGTCATTACTTTCAAACACAAAACACAGTATTAGAGGTGATGTTTGTAAAACATAAAAACAAATTTCTTACTTGAATGCTTCTACTTTTTATATAACCTCTATAAGCCCTCTTGGCCAGTGTCAACTCCAATCTTATCACTCATTTCTTGATGCAGTATATTAACCTCCCATTTCTTTGTTTTCAGCTGACAAGTGGATATAACACTGCTTCTGTAGCTGGCATTTCATTGCAAGTCTTTACTTGAATGTACAACACTCACTTTAGATTCATTTCTCAGATCTGCAGTCCTTTTTCATTTCAGCATCAGTAGCATCACCACAGCCTACAAGCACTTCTCAGCTGGAAAGTGGAAATATATTCTATCTTTTCAGCAGCCCAAAGAAATAAGTAATATATTTCGCTTTCTCATGGCCCAGTGGAATTGCACGTGAATTAATTTAGTCTACCATCTCTACTCCTTTTTTTTTACACTGTGGTGGAGATCATAGAAAGTTCCTAAGTTTCCTTGACATGAAGGGCCGATAACAGTAATGAAATGTCAGGTTTTGATGAAATGAGCATGTCTGGAGACTGTAAGATTGCATTGCCATTAGCACATTACTTCATAGCCCAACCATTCATATTAAAGTATATGCACCTGGGAGTCTATATGAACAAATACATACTCCTACAAATAATAAACATTTTGAAGAAGTTCTTCTTATTGGCACTTCCTATTGGCACTTTACCCTTCATTTAAGCACCTCAGGAGCAGGGTTTTCCTGATGATCATCATGTGCAGAGGAGCCAGCCCATGTTCACTTTTATTGCATTATAGTTGAATGGGGATTTTTGAACTGGAATCTTAACACTCCCCACTACCTGCCCGTGTAGACAATGTAATGTTTGACAACAAGGCACAAGTCTCCCAAATAGGGTTGCCAGGTCGCTCGCTAAAACCTCCTGGTGAGAGAAAAGACCTGGCACTTACCTTCTGTGTGTTGCCTGCTCCATCTTTGTGTGTGCATGCTCCGGCATTTGTATGATGATATCACTTCCGGAAGTGACATCACTGTGCCAGCCATAGGAGCATTCTCACAGCTGGCACAATGTCACTTCTGGAAGTGATATCATTGCGCCCCTCCCCCCAGAAGCACGCACACACCACATGTTCCCAGGGTGCCTGCCGGTGACAGATGACCTCCAGAGGGCTTGCCACCTCCTGCCAATTGCTGGAGTATCAGCGGGCAATGGGGAAATCCCTGATAGTCCAACAGCACCTATAAGACTAACAAAATGTATGGTAGGGTAGCTTCTGTGAGTCACAGCTCACTTCTTCAGATACAGCTAGAATGTGAGTCCATCTGTCCTTATATCTTGGAGAGTAGAATGATTTCAGATGTCAAATGACAATAACGGGTAAATGACAATAGTAGGCATGATTGGATTTGGTGAGATATGTAGCGGGATAGTAGTAATAAATGTATGATATAGTTTAGTATGAAGTATTTAATTATGATAAATTCATTGAGAACCATGAATGCCAATTCACTAGACAGGGAGATGAGCTTCTTACTTCATTAGCAGAGAAATTCTAAGCAGAGTTACTCTGCTTAATGTAAGTCACTGCCTTGAAGGTCAAAGGTGAGCAGTCAGATTGTACAAACTTGTTTTTTCATTAATCATAGGCAACATGAACCAGTATGTTGAGGTCTTATTTAGAATCTGGGTAAGGACATGCCAATGTGCCAATGTATGATGTGCCAATGTATGATGTCACTGCCAGTGTGAAACTAGAAGTGCCATCACTGTTTTTGAAGAATACTCCAGAGTTTTTTAGACTCCTAGAGTGTCGTGCCAATGTTAGTTTTGGGAAAATACTAGAACATCATGCCAGTGTCACTTCTGATTTTACACCACAACTGATGTCACACAACTGCATGACACCAAATCACATATTCCCATTTCCCCCCAGTGCCCTGTTATGAGGCTGCAGGGAATGGGGAGGGGCAGGCTAGGAAGTGTCTTGTTCATTGTCATGTCTTCTGTGCAGTCCCACATGGGAACTGCACATGTACAGGCTAGCTATGGATATATCAAAGCTCCAAAAGGCGCAACTCGCTCACCCGGCCTTTTCGCATGCTTTTTAGTGGGTGTGGCTATCAAAGGTGGGGCGAGTGGATCCCTCCCTCAGTTCTTCTTTAGCCACTGCTGAATAAGGATGTGCTTCGAGCTCCTTTTTGACTCCAAGCAGGGAGAAGAAAGAATGGCCCAATCCGATGGGCACAATAAATGCCCAGCAGGAGTGGGCATCGTGCCTGAAAGCAGCTCTTTGGGAGTCAGCCCTGAAGGGTGTCTCCAATTCTGAAGTGCCTAAAGCCACTAAGAAAGGACTGCAGTGCCCAGAACAGGCCTCCTTGGTACCTCTTCAGCTCCAAGTGCCAATATTACGAACCAGTCAGTTCCCACTACTTCAGCTTCAGGTGCCGATAATACGAACCAGTTGGCTCCTCCTACTTCGGTTCCAAGTGCCATTAATATGAACCAGTTGGTTCCTACTACTTTGGCTCCAAGTGCTGTTAATACAAAGCACTCGGTTCCTCCTACTTTGGCGTCAAGTGCTGATAATATGAACCAGTCAGTTCCTATTAAAGATTCCTCCAACCTCCTTGGATCCACTCTTTAAGGTTCTCTCCAAGGCAATGGGGCAGGTGGCGTTCCCCACCATATAGGAAATGATAGACATCACAAAATAAATTTGGTCAGCTATGGCATCTGCACCGGTGACTCTAAATAAATTAAACAACCTTTATAATACTAAATAAAACAGGGCTGGGTTCTTATTCAACCACCCTCCTGCTAATTCTGTAGTCACAGGAATGGTCTTTTCTTGTCTAATACAGACGATGCTCTTAAAAAGGATAAAAGAGGATAAGTTGATTGCTAAGTCCCTAGGCATTACCCCGATCATACCATATACACACTGGTTCCCTCCTAGACCTTATCATTACACCCCCTCCCTGCCCCTACCTGTATGGGAAAAAAAATCTCCCAGGGGTGCTGGGTACTGTCTACAGTCTGGGAGGGTTACTCTCTAGAGTTAAGGACCATCCTCCAGACGTTTCTTGCCAGTCACACCCTTTCCTGCCTCAAACATTGTTGGTGTAGGAAATACAAAGCTTGCTGCTGAAACAAGGAATAGAACTGGTTCCGAACCATGGTTCTGAAGGGGTTTATTCCCACTACTTTATGGTGGACAAGGAGTCAGGGGGCTCATGCCCCATCTTAGATTGCCGTTTTTGAACAAGTTTATTGTTCCAAACAAGTTCAGAATGTTGTCGCTGAGGCATGTTTTACCCTCCTAGAAAACCTCTCTTGGTTCGTTACTGTTGATTTGAACAACGCTTACTTTCAGGTGCCAATAAATATTCATTACAGAAATATCTCAGTTTTTCAATGCGGTTCTGAAAGGTTCCAGTACAAAGTCTTCCCTTTTGTCCTTTCTTCTGCCCCTCAAGTGTTCACCAAGGTTATGGCAGTAATGCTTGCTCATCTCAGGGAAAAAAGTTTGCACCATATTTCCCTATCTGAATGACTGGCTTTTAGAGATGTGCGCATCGAGTTTCCGATTCAGGTAAAACACCCGAATTGGACCCGATTCGCAAAGATTCAGGATTTCCAGAATCTAAGCTTCCCAAAGTGATTCGTATTGCTTCAGGAAGCTTCGGAACTTGGTGTTTTAAATGCCCCTTTCCGTGCTGCTATGCAGTGGCAGGGAAAGGGGCATTTAAACTGCAGATCAGCTGCTTGGCAGGGAAATCCCCGCCAAGCAGCTGATCCATGCTGATAGCCACAGCAAAAAGGCCCTTTAAACTCCACCTGGGTCATGGTGGGGGGGCCTTTTTGCTTCAGTTTGCATTGCAAGCGAAGGCGAAAAGGCCCTTCCACGCTCCACCTGGGTCGCGGGGATTCCTCCCATAACCCAGATGGAGTTTAAAGGGCCCACCGCATACCCTACCAAGCAGCTGATCTGCACTGGCGGTTTTTGAACTCGCCCTCCCGCCGCTTATTTCACCTGATGGGAGGGGAAGGAGGGGGTCCCCTCCTCCCCCTCTCATTGGGTGAAATAAGTGGTAGGGGTAGTTTGTTGGTGTGCTCCGAATCTTTACAGAGCACACTGAAGCGGGTCAAACAAGGGATTCCTGAAGCGGCTTGACACTTCAGGAATCCCTTATTTCCGAACCTTTTTTCTGCTTCAGGTTTCCCAAACTGGGAAACCTAATTTTTTTTTGCATGCTTCTACTGGCTTATTGTGGACCAATCCAGGGAGTCTATCTCCCATCACTTTTCCTTAGTCCTGTTGATCCTCAACCAATTAGGGCTATGGGTCAACTTGAAGAAGTCGCTGGGGTTTTTCCCAGCAGAGAACGAATAACCTGGTTACTAGCCACTCTAAGCAGGGCGCGTTCTTGCAGGCACCAAAGTGCAAGGTGAATCCAAAAACGGTTAGGTTTCATGGCTTCTCTGACACTGATATACTATTTGCCAGGCTTCAGCTATTACTGTTACAAGATTGCTTCATCAGGGTGTTTTCATCCACACTACCAGACTCCATACAAGTGGTTTTCAGTTCCAAGGATTATACACATATCCCTGGCCTGGTGGAACTACAAATGGAACCTAATTGTAGGGACCCCATTTGGTTTCAAACCAATTCACCTTTCCATCTATATAGATGCCTCTCCGACGAGTTGAGGGGAGCTTATTCTGGGATCAGTCAGGTGAAGGGTCTTTGTTCTCAGCACGAGTCCAGGCTACATTTGGAATTAAAGGCTATCTGGTTTGCTCTGAGAGCTTTACTGTACTTGTCAGGGGCAAGGAAGCCCATATAAGCATGGACAACTGCCATGCATTATCTGAACAAGCAGGGGGGCACAGTCTCTCTGTCTCTCTCCCAAAAGTCCTCCCTGATTTGGGAATGGGCAATCCAACATCAGGTCTCCCTCTCAGCCATTCACATTGCTGGAGGAGACAGCACTGTGACAGATGCCTTGAGATGGTCGAGGAACCAGAATTACAAACGGTCCATTCACAGTGATTTCCTACAACCCATATTCCTTCAGTGGGGATTTTCCAGCATAGACCTCTTTGCTTCTACAGGACAACGTAGTCCTTTACTATGATTTTGGCACACTGAAGCTGACAGCTTGGCTTGTGTCCTCGCTGGAGTAAAATTCTCTTCTCCAGTCACAAATATACTTTTGCAGGCTAGAAAGCCTTCCGCATGGAAGTCATATTCGGGCAAATGGAAACGTTTCTTCCTTTGGGAAAGCAAACATGGCTTGGTTCCTTCTTCAGCTTCCTTGTCATCTGTCTTAGACTATCTTACTCCTGTTGAAAGACCAGGGACGCTCTCTAATTCCTCTGTGAAGGTCCATCTGGTGGCCATCTCAGCCTGTCATTAAGGACTTAAAATAAAGTCCCTCTTCTTCCAACCTGACTGAAATTCCTTCCTTTAAGGGGTTAGCTAAGATTTACCCTCCAGTGTTCAAACCCACTCCTCAGTGGAGTCTATCTTTGGTTTTAACAACACTTAGGCATAAGTCTTTTGAGCCTCTAGCTACCTGTCCTATCAAATTTCTGACAGTGAAGATGGCCTTTTTAGTGGCCATAACATCAGCTAGGAGAATGAGTGAATTACAAGTCCTAAGGTACGATCTACCTTTCCTCAGGATGTTTGCAGACAAAGGTGCCTTTCACACTGGAACTTTAAAGCATTTCAGTACCTGCTATGCATCCCATGTTTGCAGGGGTTTCACACTGGAAAGGTAGTCATGGGACGCAGTACCGCTCTTTTTCCATGGCATCCCTGATTTTTCTCCCTGTGGACATACCGCGATGTTATTTTTGAAGCCGCTGCTGAGTTGCAGCTGGCCCGATTTATGTCAATGTGAACACTTTTGTCCCCTTTTTGTTTCACTTCCTCCCTCCTTTCCCTTGGGAGCTGATTGGTCTCTGTGGAATTAACCACTCCCACTCTCCTCAGCTCTCTGAACTCCTTGTCCAACATTTTTATCAGTAAAGTGAGGTAAGGGTCATAAGGCTGTTTCTCCATTGGCTTTCTTCCTCCCAGATTTGCATGCACTCTCTTATTATTTTTTTCAGAGCCAGCAACTATTCCTAACTTTGCTTATTCCCTGCTGGCTTTAAAAGTCAGGAAAAGGTTAAATGGCCGCTTTTCCCTTCCTCCCTCCTCTAAGCTAGGGTATGCGCGCACTTTCTCTTTTCTTGAAAGCCAGGAATGATTTGTACATTACTGCTGATTCCCTCCTGGCCTTAAAAGCCAGGAAAGGATTAAATGGCTGCTTCCCCCTTCCTCCCTTAGTGGTATGAGCTCACTCTTTTATTATTATTTTTTCAAAGCTAGGAAAGTGTTGTAACGTTGCTGTGTTGTAATGTTACTGCCCTTTCCTCTTGGCTTTAAAAGTCAGGAAAGAGTTAAATGGCTGCTTTTTCCCTCCCTCCCAGTAAGCTAAAAAAAATAAAAGCCTTTTTGTACAGCCTTCTGCAAAACAAAGCAGCATGGAAGCTGCCAGGAGGGCAGCATTTTAACCCTTTCCTGGCTTTATATTTTAAAAAAAATGAGGATGGAACAAGCAGGAAAAGTACATGTTTTCCCCTAGAACTCTGCCACCAATTGCCTCTGCAGTGGGCACTGGACAGCCCAATCAGCTAATTTAGGTGGGGGATGGGTTCCAACATAGCAACATTACTTCAAACCGTGTGAAAGGGGCCAAAGTGGTTCTTCGCCCAAGTCTCCAGTTTCTACCCAAGGTAGTCTCTGCTTTTCACCTCAATCAAGACATTACACTGCCTGTGTTTTTTCCCTCATCCTCCACAGAGGCCGATAGACTGCTGTACACACTGGATGTCAAATGTGCACTGTGTTCCTACCTGAATAGGACTATTTGCCTTTAGAAAGGACCCTAACCTACTTGTTTCCTTCAAAGAATCTAAGAAATGACAGAAAGTCATTGCTCAGACCATCTCCAACCGGTTGGTAAGGTTCATCGAGTGTTATAAATATTCCAAACAGCCTTGTCCTCTGAACATAAGGGCACTCTCTACAACAGCCCAGTCTACCTCATCAGCATTTAACTTGGGTATTCCTCTAGTGGACTTATGTAAAATTCATACAGACTCTGGGCAAGCAGGCTTCTTTCTTTACACTGACATACTCCAAATCCATTCACTTAAGCATAACCACAACCTCACTTTATGCCCTGCAGGCAAGATTGCAAGAAAATAGATTATTCATTTGTTTTATCCCTTCATGGATTGAGCAAATTTTAATAACAACCATTCTGGTTTTATTTAAATCTTGTTTTTGCTTCTTTAAAAAAACATTTCCCCCTTTTTAAATTCAGTGTATTCTCTTTCTCTGAAAACTCAATTACCACTTCTCAGTATTAATCCTTACCCAAGTGGCCTAGACTTTTTACCATTTTGTCTGCACATCACATTCTTCATAATTTGATGCACAAATTCATTTTATGCTATAATCCACATTTGCCAATTCTGCATACAACCCAGATCTTTCAGCTGTATGACCATTCCATTCTCCACACTTTCACCCTCTGCATAGCTTCTCTGCTATGAAGAGTTCCAGCTTTATTTTCCATTAAAGAAACCTGTTTCTTCATTTCCCTTTGTCTGGCTAAAGTGTCACCTGTAATCTCATTTTCCTCTCTCAAAAGACATCTATTTGATTAACTCATATTTAGTACCTACGGTTTGAATATCACTTCCAAGTTAATGCAACGAAAATTATTTGTATGGCATGTCATTCTAACAATACTTGCCTAATAATTGCAAAAAAAAAAAATCAAAATAGGAAAAGAGAGCTTTCTGACTCTCAAAATTATATACATACAGAGTAGATGACACTGTTTTTTTAATCTAATCCAATTTTTAATCTAATCCATTCCTGATAATAAAGCAAAACATATTTTCTCCTGTGTAAGCAAAGACATTCTACATGGCTAATGCATTTACATAGCAATCCACTCCTTTTGAATGCAGTTGGAAAGGGACAATTTTGCCATGCTACCCATCACTTAATGTAAACAAAATATAACTATTACAGCCTCAAGAGCCTGTAAATGTATTTTGTCTAGATATACCCTGCAGAGGTCTCAGCAGCGTCTTGGCTTAGGGACAAAGCCTACTAACCCATGCTGCTATAGCTTCTGATCCCTTTTCGCAGGTAACAAAGGTATCTATCTCTGTCTTCGTGCCAGGAAACCCCCTCTGCCAATATTACTATTGGCAGGAATTAGCAAAGAATTCTGCAAGTGTTGGCAGATCTACTAAATTCCCCAAAGACTGTAGAATAGATTGCCTTAAAGGATCCTTGCTCCTTCCCGAAGAGAGAGACTGCCATCAGTCTATCAATAATGGCTACTAACAATGTAATTCTGAGACTGGCTGTGCCGCTGGCGCCCATGCACCTGCATAACTGTGGAACTGCTTGTCCACTCCCTAAGGACTTTGGTGGAAGAGCTGAGCCAGCATTTCAGCCTGGCAATGCCAGAAGAGAATGCCATAGAGGCTAGCATTTGGGGGAGGTGAGGGGAAGCTCATGTGGAAAAGCAAGCCAAGGCAACTGCCTCCCCAACTCCTTCTTACCTGTCAGTGCGTCCTTGCCCCTTCCCGAGCCAGGACTCAGGAGACAAGGGAACTCAGATGGTAGTTGTTAGACATTCCTGACATGGCTCTCCTCCCCCATATGTGAGTGCGAGGCAAGCCCTGAATTTCACAAAGTTCCCTCTGTGTATTCTTGCCCTGTCCCTGCGATTACCCTCTCCCACCTCCTGCTCTAAGTCCCCATAACAGGGGACTCTCAGGCGGAACCTTCAACCACCTCCCTACTTAAATTGGGCCATGGGCACCATGATGGGAGTTTATGTAGGGTGCCCGAAGAGCTGATTGGGCATGGGGGAGGGGGATTAGCAGCCACAGGAGTGTGAGCACATTGGTTCCTGCAGTAGTAGGCATCCTATGCTCCACTGGGCTGCTGAGGGGGGGCAGTTGACTTTTCCCATACAATGGGTACCTATAGGCTACACTGTTGTTTTCCATAGCATAACTTTCTGCTACTGAGGGCATTCCAAAGCCCAAAATAGTTTAGGGAGCTGACTAACACAATCCCCACCCCCTGGTCTATCCCCCTGCCAGTGCAGGGACTTACACAGCAGCTACATCTGCACCCGGCTGCTGCAGCTGGGCACTAGCAGAGGGCCAAGAATGGAACCTGGCCGCTGCGCTGGTGTAGGGAGGTTATGCCAATGTAAGTCTGTGATATGCCAGCATAACTCCTAGTCAGCTCCCTGAGCGCTTTCCCTCACTCTTGGATTGTTCTGTAAAACTACAAAACAATTCCAGATAGTCATGTTAACTCTAGGGGTGTGCACACTGGAAATATTCGGATTTCCTACTTCGGGTTTACCCAAAGCAGGAAAACCACTCAGAAATACCCCAAGCGAATTGCTTCAGAATGATCTGTAAAGATTCGTAGCATTCCAAAGTGATTCAGGGGGCTGGGTTTTCCAGCACCCCCACCCACCCCCACTCCCAACCCCCCCCACTTAGCCCCCCCTTCCTATCAGCTGGCAGAAGGCAGGGGGGATTCCCCCCTGCTGCCTGGCAGCTGATAGTTTAAAGGGCCCTGTCCTGCCTCTTGCAAGCAGCAGGGCCCTTTAAAAACCCCACAATACCCAATGCCCCCCAGCCCCCCCCACTTACCTTTGCTCAACTGCGGAGTGCCCGGTGGGGAGGTGCAGAGTTAAGCCTACAGCCTCCTCGCTGCCTCATTTGCCCACCGGTGTCAGGGCTGAGGAGCTCCTCGACCCCGACATCTGTGGGTGAACGAGGTGGCAGGGATGCAGGGTAGCCTGTAGCCTCCCCGCCGACTCGTTCACCTGCTGGTGTCGGGGCCGAGGAGTTCTTCAACCCTGACATCGGCAAGGCGAACGGAGCGCCCAGCAGGTAGGTTGCAGGCTTAAGCCTGCAGCCTCCCCTCTGCCTAGTTCACACACCAGTGTCGGGGCCGAGGAGTTCCTCGACCCTGACATCGGCAAGGCAAACAGAGCGGCCAGTGGGGAGGTTTCAGGCTTAAGCCTGCAGCCTCCTAGCCACCTCATTCGCATGCCGGTGTCAGGGCCGAGGAGTTCCTCAACCCCGACATCGGCAAGGCGAATGGAGCGCCCAGCAGGGAGGTTGCAGGCTTAAGCCTGCATCCTCCTAGCCACCTTGTTTGCATGCCGGTGTCAGGGCTGAGGAGTTCCTCGACCCTGACATCAGCAAAGCGAACAGAGTGCCCAGCAGGGAGGTTGCAGGCTTATGCCTGCAGCCTTCCCACCGCCTTGTTCGCCACCAGTGTCGGGGCCAAGGTGTTCCTTGACCCTGACACTGGCAAGGCGAACGGAGTGCCCGGTGGGGAGGTTGCAGGCTTAATCCTGCAGCCTCCTCGCTGCCTCGTTTGCCCACCAGTGTCAGGGCTGAGGAGCTCCTTGACCCCGACATTGGCGGGTGAACGGCGTGCCTGGCGGGAAAGTTGCAGCCTTATGCCTGCAGCCTCCCCGCCACCTTGTTGGCCCACCGCTGATGAGGCCGAGGAGTTTCCTGGCCCCGACAGCGGCGCCCGCACTCAGCCACTCTTTGGGGAAGCCCCCAACGAGTAGCTCATTCAAGGCTTTAAATGCTCCTTTCCCTGCTGCTCGCAGTGGCAGGGAAACAAGCATTTAAACCCGAACCTTCCCGAAGCATTACAAATGCTTCAGGAAGCTTTGCTTTGGGATTTCCGAATCGGGGCCAGTTTCGGAAATCCCAAAGCTTTCCAGATCCGGTCCGATTCAGGTATTTTACCCAAATCGGATTCCCGAAGCGCACACCCCTAGATAACTCATCCCACTGAAACAGCACCAACAGCATAATACCTTTTTATTGGGATCAAATTGGACAGCAATTTTTATTTTCCCCAGACCTGTTCATCATGTCAGATGTTCAAAAGAAAAACAAGAGGGGAGGAGAGAAAAATATTTCAGGGCATGAAGTAAAGGCCCCAAGTATGCAGGGAATGTTTGGCATTTTTCAAATAGAGACCATGAAGTATTATAGACTTCAGAGTAGATTAATAAATGTGCTGCTGCTGATTTTAAAATGCGCTGAGCACACCAAGACAGAAAGGCAGAAAATAGCCTTGCTTATTTAAAATATAAACGTTGCTACTAGTACTATGTGACAACATGGCTTAGGGTCAGATCTCAGCACAATGCAACAAGTTGCAGCATTTACCTGTCTAAGGAGTCTAACTTCTGATCCTATGCATGGCAACAGCCAACAGGACTTGTCAATTAGGATCCTTATCACAGTCTTTGAAATAGCATCACCTGCAAATACTCATAAATCCATATTTAAGACAATCCTAAGCTAAAGTGCTAGTATGCCCAGCCTCACTACTGTCTTATTAGAATTTTTCTTAGAAGTGCAACACTGAGATCAACCTAGAGAATCAAGGAGAAAATGGTTGAGAGAAATGTTTTGCCATAATATTGAAATGCTGTTTTCTGAGAAATAGTATTAAATTCTTGGATAGAAAGCAGCAATGACTACATGAACTGAGAGCTCCTATTTGAGAATCTTTAATATTCCATACCACTAGAAATATGTAATTAAGTATAGTTATGTGGGTCTTCCAAATATGCTCTGTTAATTACATTCTAATTTGCAAATTTTATAAATGTTAATTAAAATCGATGAACGATTTAACAGTTGCACATCATACCTTTGTCAAGAAGTTACAAAGCATTTAGAACAGCTTATTGTGTGACTTCATTTAACAACCTTCCCACCTACACGAATTGACATTTTAAGAACAGTTTACCTCATTTCAACAGCCCTAAGTTAACCGGTGCCTGGAAATATATTGTGCAATTCCTCCCACTTTCTCAGATTTCTGATATTTCTGCTCTTTGGTTGAAATGAATATACAGTTGAAATGAACGCCATCATTCTGTATCATGCAGTAGTGTATATAACTATGTCAATATTAGTCTTCAGATTCTAAAAAAGTTTCCTAAATCAAATTCTAGATACATTTTCAGCTTCCAAAGCTGTCTTAAGGAACAGAGAAGGGGCAGCTGCTATTCATGTATTCAGCACACACACATTCAATGTACTAGTACAGGTGGCAATTTAAGGGCTAAACTAGATATGATCGAGAATCTGTGAGCTGGATCACATGCTCAGTCTGCAGAGGTTGTTGACAGCCACTGACTTTCTGGCTTTCCCCTTCCCCAGGTAGCCATTTCCAATACTGAGAAGTTTATTCCCAGGGACACTAGACCCATGTGGAATAATAGCCATACAGGTTGCGAGTGGATTCACCCTCTTCTTCCTTTTCTATCAGCGAAGTTCTGCTCATGTAAGAAGTGGGAGAGAGTGCTTTCACCCCTTCCTCTTACAGCCTCCAGTCCCAAGCGGCTATTCCTCCATGTGGGTCCTGTAGTCATATCAGAAATGACCTCATGGAAGAAGGAAAGATGGGATTAGGGATCCTTGCACAGTTCTTGCACTAAATACAACCCCATTCGCCATATATAACTATATGTCATCCTGTTCATGTCCAAAGTAGAAGTCAAGGGGTTTCATTTTAAGAGAAAATACAGCACCCAGCTCACTTCTAATATCAGAACTTGACAGGAAAAACATGTTTCAAAACCACAGAACATAATGACGTCAGGTCAGGCAACATTTACTCCTCCTCTCATTTACAAGCTCTGTTTTAGATGTACACAATTGACATTATTCCTGCAAGTATAAATAAGCATTCCAGGACATTTCAAATTTGACCACCTATTGGTTCTAAGCGTGTGTGATTTGGTATTCATAAACCTGTTATTTAGCTAGATTCATGCTGATTCTCAATAATCCAGCTGTCTTGAATCAAATGAGAGAATCCAGGATCAGATTCGAGAAGCTAAATATTGATTGGCGGGGTCAAACCGAGTTTATTCAGTTTTATCCAGCAAACACAGCTGCAGCCATTAGCAAGTTTCTCCCCTTTATTTCCTGTGCTTTTTTCCAAGAGGGGAGGGGGAATGAGTGAGAGGCCATGGCCAATTAGTGTAGGAGCTCTGCTTATCTGACCAGTCAGGGGATTCTCAGATAGGAGAGCCTATTTCAAAATCTTCAAGGAGTTAAAAAAGCAGGGTTTGCTCAGAGCAATTTCCATTTTGTGCGGATTTCTGGAGATTGTGGAGAGACTACTGCTGTGCTGTGAAAGTGCTCCTCTTGCTCACTCTGGCCTGCTCTCTTGTCTTTGGGATACTACCACTGGATTTACTTTCTCTCTGCTGCTGCCTGAATCTTATTGCTGTTGCCTGCTTGGAGGAAGACCAGGGTCACCTGATCTGACTTCACCTGGTTTGAGAGTCCTTAGACTCATTGGGGTTTTTTTTCTTGTTTGTGGGGGGTTCCCTGAAATGGGAACATGGGAGGGTAAGGGGGCAACGGGCAAAGTATTTCTTAGCTAAAGTTTAATAATTGCTCTGGTACTTTTAGTTTTGTTGTTAAGACTTGCTTGCTGTTTTGGTGGTGGGGATAGTTTTTTTTCTGCGTGTGTGTTGCTTACTTTGCTGCTTGCTGTTTCTTCATATACTATTAAGTGCTGTCAGGGGTCATTTCGTAGAAAAAGAACTGCAGAAACTCATTAGCATAACTCATTGGCATATGTCATACCCCTTGATCGGGCCAAAATGGCCAGGATTCGGCTACTGCCAGATGGGGGAGTGTTCCCCTACCTAGCAGTGGCCAAATCAGGGCTGTTTTGCCCCCAATCCAGGCCAAAACAGGCCCCAAATGGCCATTTTGGGCATGTTTTGGCCTGGATCAGGTCCAAAATGGCCCAGATTGGGCCAGTGCTGGGCAGGGGAGGGGTCCCCCACCAGACACCGAACCAAACCTGGCAGTTTTAGTTCTCATCCCGGCCGAAAACAGCCCTAAATGGCCAAAAATGGCCATTTGGCCCCTATTTGGGCCTGGATCACAACCGAAACAGCCTGGACTGGGCAGTGCTGGGCAGGGGAGGGTTCCCCCACCTGGCACCAACCAGATCCTAGAAGTTCTGGCCCAAACAGGCTGAAAGTGCCAAACGAGCCATTTTGGACCAGGATCAGGGCCGAAAAGGACTGGATCTGGTCGAAGCCGAGTGGGGGAACCCTCCCCTGCCCAGCAGTGCCCCGGTCCAAGCTGTTTTGGCCCAGATCCAGGCTGAAAAGTGCAGGAAACTGCCATTTTGGGCCCATTTGAGCCCGAATCAGGGCCTAAAAGGCTGGGACCGGGTTGGTGCTGGGTGGGGGAGGCCTCACCCGTCCAGCACTGACCTGATCCAGGCCCCTTTGGCCCCAATCTGGGCCAAAACTGGCCATTTTGGGGCCGTTTCGGCTCTTATCCAGGCCAAAACAGGTAATTGGGGCCATTTCGGCCCTTATCCAAAACAGGTAATTGGGGCCGTTTCAGCCCTTATCCAGGCCAAAACCGGTCCAAAATGGCCAAAAATGACCATTTTAGGCCCATTGCAGCCTGCATCGGGGCTGAAATGGCCAGGATCGGGTCAGTGCCCTGCCTGGCACCGACCTGATCAGGGCCGTTTGGGCCCCAATTGTGGCTGTTTTAGCCCCAATCGAGGCCTAAACGGTCGAAAAGTCAGGTGGGCAGGGCCACCTGACTTGCGGGAACCACTGGAATGTGGTGCATTCCTCCTCCAAATGAGCCCTAAGTGTTGTACTTGTGGGAGTTTGCTTTTAAGTGCTTGCTTAATTGCTGTTTAGTTTCTTGTTGCTTTCTTGTGAATAGGGAGTTGTTTTTTACCTGTACAGGATGTGATGTTCTGCACCACAGCAACTAGTGGACTTTTGGGGTGCTCTCTGTTGGGTTGTTTTTTCTGAAATGGGGTTGTTTTTTCTGAAATAATTCCTGAGTACTTTTCATTGCTGGCTAAACTTTTTGAGAGGTTTATAATGTAGGTTAGGTGATACAGGCCTTCTTAAAAAAACATCCATTTCATACTAAGTTACAACTTTGTTTGCTTGCCATTGCCTTGTGTTTGGTGGATCTGTTGTTGTGTGGCTGATGATGTGGATTGTGTTCTGTGGTGTTCCCCCATTGGCCCTGAGTTCTGCCTGGCTTCTATGATTGACACTTGTTCTGTTGGGCTTGCAACAGTGCCCTTTGCTTCAGTTTGGTTTGGGAGGGATTTGCTGGCTTGACATAATACTCTAGTTTGATGTTGGTTCCCTTGCTTCAGTTTGGTTCTGTTGGGTTTTGTTGTTGGTTCAGCTTGCATTGGGACTTGCACTGGGAATTAGCTTTTGGCCAAGGGTTGCCCCATTTCTTAAGGTTTCTTTGCCTGGAAAGCCTCGGAAATGTTTTCCCCATAGGAAACAATGGACAGTGGCTGGGGGCACCTTATTCAGGGGCCCATAGAATTGAACCCTGAGGTCCTATCTTCCTGAATCTTGGGGGTCTTTAGTGGACAGGAAGGAAGAGGTTCTTTGCAAATTTGGTAGCATTTGCTTGAAAAATTCCCCCCCCCCCTCACCACCTCCACCAAAAATACAAGGTTAACAGAGGGGACTTATTTGTACGATCTTGACTATAGGATGGGTTTTTAGTGCAATAATAAAGATTGCTTGGCATTTCTATTTCAGTTCTACTTGTTGATGAATATCAAGAAAAAGGATGCTTGGAAGGATGCAAGAAAGTCAGAGAGAACAGAAAGTTCAGTTTTTCTCCCTGTTGCCTCTAAAGATGAGAAAATGCTTAGCTCTCTTCCTCTTACGGTTAGAGCAGGACCTGGTCCCACCTTCTAACTTAGCAATTCCAATACAAGTCTCTGCTTGCATTAATAAATATGATTTTTCCAAAATATATATTAAGTCTATGTTTTTGCTCATTGATTGTGTCAGCTTAATCATAATCTCACTCCCTGAACAGCTTTTTATTTAGTCCATTATAATGTTTTTGCTAGATCTATTAATGAGAGATCATATTTCATAAAGTTAAGCTAACAACAGGGACCTAGATTTTTACATTAAGCTACTTGCAAGTGCACAACTGCCTTCTGTAAAGGAATTTGTTACCAATGGGCACAATCTTTCCAAAGAATTCTATCAGTTTTTTATTCAAACCACATGAAAATTCTCTAGTTCTGAGAAATATATATAGTACATCAAAGAGAACTCTTCTAGAATGATGCAGTAGTTGCAGTTTAGAACAGACAGCCTGGGATGAATTTATTTTAATAAACTGTCAAGCATTTTTGTGATATTAATGGGATTGTAGCCATTGAATATAATGCAAGGAAACCTGTGTAGAGGGCTAATTGAATAAAGCTGTAATAAAAGTATGTGCTGTTGTGCAGTTAATGAGTAAAAGTGAACCTGTAAAAGCATAACATGGAAGAAAGGCAGCCAGTTTCTCAAACAGAGGTGTTGAACTGAAATCTGCAAAGGGAAAAAGGGAAGGAAGGATTGCAGGTAAGCAGTTTCATGATCACTTAAGATAAAGACAAATTGGAGACTTAAAAGGAATCACAGAAGAATAAATCACTGGGAAATTTCTCACTGACCAAAGTCTCTCTGTAGCATATTAAAAGTCCCCTAAAGGCACCAAATGGTCAACTTCCATTTGTATTTCTTCCTTCCATTTAATTTCTAATCAGCAGTGTTTTCACATTCAAAGTCCACGAGAATATGCTTAGTCCTCAACTACTGTTGTGTTCTTTTTCTTTGTTTTAATTTCCATTTTATGCACTTTTAGAGAGTCCTCCCAACATATAGAAACTAGGGGTGTGCATAAATGAAATCCCAATCTACAAAAAATAGGGAGGGAAACCTGTTTTTGAGCCTTACTTGTGACTCTCCGGAATGGAAACACTGGTCTGGGCTGCTTGGCAGTCACGGAAATTCCCCCTCCAAACATTCCATGGTATTTTTTATTTTCAAGTACTTTAACACTGCAATTCTAAGAGGAGTTACTCCAGTCTAAGCCCATTGAAATCAAGAACAGTAACTCCACTTAGGATTGCATTGTTAGACTAGTGGTATTTCATCACAGCAGTATGCAGCCACGTGTCTCTTACTGCGGGGGGAAGGGGTGTCAAATTATTTTCCCTAGGCAACCAACCAGCACACCTACCCATCAACCATTGTGGCTGTCAGACTCTTTCTGTGGCTGGCAGATCCTTTCTGTGTGGTTTTATGCACAGAAGGACCCTTTCGGTGTGCCTTAAGGAACAGAAAGGAAAGAGGCATCAGCGGCATCTCTGTGCACAAGGAGTCAGCAGAGGGGAGGGGAGGGAGGAGTCTCTCATCCTTGCAAAACAGCAACGGATCATATTATGCAAATAACAGTGAAATTTGGAAATAAATGACTGGTTTTTAAAATGGAGAAAGCCACAGTGATGGCCGATTGGAGTAAGTGGGCCATTCAGTGTCCTCCTGCAGGTGTGCTCACTTGGGATTTTTCCAATTGCCAACTATGACTGCAGAAGTCCTGCAAAACTAAGGTGGAGGAGCATCAAGAGGAGTCATATAAAGATTGCCATCTTTTTTGGCTCTTTCTCTGACTGATAATGTTAACGCTGAGTTGAACGTTGGAGAATTTCTCTATACGCTCACAGCCAACGTTCTCTCTAAGCTGTGCAGTGTTGTGAGCCAAAAATCTACTTCATGAGTTGAAAGAATAACTTACATTAAAGTTGTGAGCGCGCTTCCTTTTTTAAAAAAATGTATTTCAGTCTACAAACATACAAACTAATCTGTATTGTCTCTTGCTTAAAAACAACAGTCATTCATACATGGTTGTGTATTGTGTACTCTCCTTCTTGCACCCAGTAATAGGGGTGGGTGACTAAGTTCAGTGGTATAAATGCTGCAGAGGTTCAGGCCACTGTCCTGTAGTTAGAATGCACAGACCTTTGCCCACCCCAACAATTATTTTCACAAACACCCTTGTTTCACCTGTGGTTCCAATTCCAAATCACAACTTTGTAAGGTTGACATTCAAAGATACCAGTGAGCAACACTTATGTGTGTTTGGGAGAGCAAGAGAGAGATTCAATGCACCTGAACAAAACAGCTGAAGCCTATTCTTATACTGCTACCATTTTGCTAAAGACAATCACTGCATGACATAGTGGCATGGCTGAAGATGATGAACCAATAATTAAAGGACTAAAATTATAAATAATAACCACATTGGAAGAAAGCCATGTTGGTATGGAAATTGTCATGACTTGGAATATTTCAAGCTGTAGGTGGTGAGCCTGATCTCATCAGATCTCAGAAACTAAGCAAGGTCAGCCTTGGTTAGTAATTGGATGGGAGACTTCCAGTGAACACCTGTCCTGCCAACTCACGTTAGGTGCTTGGTGGGCCAGCCAAGACGTCGCACGGGTACCTGCCTACCACTGCTGCCGCCTCTTCCAGCTTCCAGCATCAGGATGGAGAGACTGTGTGGTAAACACAGCAAAGAAGCCACATGGGTGCCCACTTGTCACCACCGCCCCCTCCAGCTCCTGGCGCCGGGACAGAGAGGCTGCTTGGTGGGCCAGCCAAGAGGCTGTGCTGGCACCCGCCCACCCAATGCCGCCGCCTCTGGCTTCCAGTGCCAGGACAGAGGGACCATGCGGCAGGCACAGCAGAGACGCTGCGTGGGTGCCCACTCCCTGCCACCGCCACTGCCAGCTCCTGGTGCCAGGATGGAGACACTGCTTAGTGTGCTGGCCGAGAGGCTGTGCGGGTGCCCGCCCACCACCTCCTCTGGCTTCCAGCGCTGGGATGGAGGGACCGTGCAGCAGGCACAGCAAAGAAGCCACGCAGGCATTCACTCACTGCTGTCACCACTGCCTCCTCCAGCTCCCGGCACCAGGATGAAGAGGCTACTTAGTGGGCTGGCCACGTGGGCACCCGCCCACCGGGACAGAGGAACCATGCAGCAGGTGTGGTGGAGAGGAATTCCTCCATTCCAGGGCCAGAGCCACACCAAGCCCTCTGGGTGAGCCTGCCAATGGGCAGGGAAAGGGGAAGGCGGGGCCCAGGGCAACCCTCTGTGTGCTGGTCTTCTCCCACTGTACGCTGAGTTGTAAAAATTCGTGTGTGACTGCGCAAGAATGCACATTAGCAGGAACAGTACTCACAGCTGTCTTCCCAGATTGGTTTTCCATGCGGACGACCAAACTGGTTGCAGTGAATGAGCACTGAGATAAAGCTTACTTTGACACTTTCTCTTCATTCAACTTTCCATTACTTTTTGTAACTGGAATAGGAGACCAGGCTTTCTGGTTTCCCAACTATATTGGTCAAGAATAGAAAAAGAAAGTTGGAGAACAATTCATCAACCTTCCCCAAAGGTATCTCGGACTCTTGTGCAAACATTTCTCTGTCTGCCACAAAAAAAAAAGGGGGGGGTATTTGTATATCTCTGGCCAATGTATTTTGTCCCTGGTTGGTGCACACATGATTGATGATGATAGTCAGATGCTAAGTATTAAGGTATGCAAATTAGGAGGAAATTTGGCCAAAAAAATTAGAAAAAGTTTATAGGTCTCACAGGTGATCACAGGCCAGGGAGCACTAGACGTACATGCCAGTCTATTCCTGACAGACCTAGATATACAGGCAAGTCTGTGACTGAGTACCAATTGGCAAATAGTGAGAATGAGTGAACAAATACCTCTTATTTAGAATGTTGAGCTTGGAACAGAAAAAGTGAATTAAATATAACTATAAGCATTTATTTACAGAACATTGAGCATCAAATGTAATTGGATATTGTGTCTTTTCACATATAAGAGCTTCCTGCTCTCTTAAAGGAACCTCAGTAACAAAAATAAAAGAAGGATTTCTTTTCTAATTTCTTTTCCAAATGTCGCTGGCTAGCACAAGCTGGTGGTGGTGCTCTGCTAACGGTTTGCTCGAAGTTTTCCACCATCAGAGTCAGTGAAACAATGATACCCACCTACTTCAGAGTCTGTTAATACCAACCTCTGTTGTTTGAGGGTGCTGGGAACTCTGTGAGTCAATGGTTCAGATGGAGGATTGTATTCTGTGCAATTTTGGTGCCATTGACTGCAAAAACAGTTACCCCAGAACCTCCTAGTGTTCCCCTCTCCTTCCCCATTGAAAAAAAAATCACAAAAATCATGAGAATGAAAGAAAACTAATGAATTTCGAGGACAACCCAGCAACATCCCACTGGAAAACTATCCAGTCACAATAAACATTTCACTCAGTGGCTACGAATTCAAAAACATCATGACAATTTTCAAAATGCTCAGTTATAATAGAAACCCCTACCTTATCTGTGGCTGGCCCCACTACACTGGACTCCTGTTAGGTACATAGCAATGAACGTTGCTATTTGAGAGAAGAAGCTAAGAGCCTGTGAGGAAATCGGGGGTGGGGGTGGATCAGTGATTAGGAATTCCCACTCACCCCCACAACCCAAATGTTCCTTTCCCGGATATTATAAGCTTTTAGGGGATTGAGAAGGCTAGTTTTCCCTGACTCTCACCTGATCTCAAAAAGTATGTTTTCTTGATTTTTTTTTCATTTATATTGGGGACTTTTCACACATTTCCAACACAGCCGTTTTGGCTGCCAGTTGCTAATCCTGTTCCACGGGATTTGAAATTTGAGACTGGAGTTGTGCAATATGAGCGCTCTATAGTGGATGCTGTTTTATGAAATATTGATGATTTTACTCTGTAATCAACCAAAAGGGAGATTGCAATGAAGAAATAAGAAGAAGATTGAGACTTGAAAGAGCAGCTGCGAGGGAGCTAGAAAGGATAAAGAGGAACCAAGAACAAGATAATCCAAACAAGGTATTCCCCATTACTACGTATGGATGTGAAAGTTGGACAGCGAAGAAAGCTGACAGGAAGAAAATGGATTCATTTGAAATGTGATGCTGGAGGACAGTTTTGCGGATACCATGGATGGCCAAAAAGACAAGTAAGTGGGTATTAGATCAAATTGAGCCTGAATTCTCCCTAGAAGCTAAAATGACAAAACTGAGGCTATCGTACTTTGGTCACATCATGACAAGACAAGATTCTCTGGAAAAGTCAATAATGCTAGGAAAAGTGGAAAGCAGTAGGAAAAGTGGAAGACCTAAAATGAGATGGCTTGACTCAATAAAAGAAGCCACATCCTCCAGTTTACAGGATCTGAGCAAGTCTGTTAATGATAGGACATTTTGGAGGTCTTTCATTCATAGGATCACCATAGGTCAGAGGTGACTTGAAAGCTGAAGCAATAAAGTAGATTGGATTGGATTGACGGCACATAACACACACAAAACTTTGGAAGGGAAATCTTTCTATATAAATGGATTGTCAAATTTTTGAAGATGCCCCTCTATAACAGTAGCTGCCCTAATTTATTGTGAGTAGAATAGAAAAAATACCATCATTATCACCAGAAACATTTGTTTTATTTATCAGTAAGTTTGCCAGGTGCCCACCAATGGCAGGCAAGCTCCTGGTTGTTTGCCCTACTAAGGTAAGCCATCTGGCAATTAGCTGCCACCAGCAGCCTGGCTAAACAGGCACACAGATCCTCTGCACCCCACTGAGATGATGTCCCTTCTAGAAGTGATATCATGTTGTGGAGAGGCGCATGCACACACTTAGCCAAAACACAGCATTTTAAGAAGTGACATCATCATGGCAGGGTGCACTGGCATGTGTGTTTAGGGATTAACAAGGTAAGTACTACACCGCTGTGTCCCCCTCACCCTCCCAAACTCCCACCAGTAGTCAGGAAACCTGGCAACCTTACTTATAGTCCACCTTTCTTACTCCAGTAAATAAGGACATAAGAAGTGAAAGAGGGTTGTAGGGTAGGGCTCAGGTGCCCTTTCTCAATATCATTGAGAAAGGGGTGGGATCCAAATTTAAGATTTGGGTTAGGAATAAAAACAGCTCCCCTCAACTGCTTGGTTTGCAACTGCCAAGCCCAACTGCAAACTGGGTGCAGTTTACCTGGTGTTAATTTTGCTCGATTCATAAACCAATGAGCATTATGTTTTGGATTAGGAAATAATTTCCTCTCTATGTCAGATCAGCAGTTATCCTGGAAGATATATGCCTTTCCTTTCTTTAAGAAGCTTTCTTGGTTTATTTCTCAACATTGTTGAGTTAGTTGCCTTCTGTGCACTTTTATGAAGTATACTTGCTCTACTTGTGGTACATTATGATGCAGAGTGACTAAACTGATTTGGGAAGGGAGAAAGGTTGCTGGCAGGATTATTTTACTGAACTAGACTGCAAAGTATTTTTGAGAAGGCAAGGAGCTAATATCTGGACAGAACACACATGCATTTTCCCTCACATTTTGTGCTGACACTAGCATCTATATAGCTCTCTAACTTTAACATTATTTCATTGAATTGAAGATACTCTTCTGACTTTGAAACAGAATGCTTCCAGTCTAAGCAAAGGAGTTGTTCTCTGGCTATGGTTTGAGATATCTGAGCGTGGTAAAAAAAATAGCTTATAGGTTAACTAGAACCATTCCGTCTAGGCTTTATATTTCCTTGCTTGTTTTGGCTTTGGAGGATTTGTCAGTGTCCACAGAGGTGATCGTGGACAGATTTTATGACGTGACCCATGGGCAAATATACACGGATGTTTTCATTTCCACAGTAGTTCTCATATTAACTTCTGCAGTATTTCACCTCTGTACGCTGAAGTGAAAATAAAGTAATGGCTATCCCATTTCCCCTTCAATTCAACAAGGGTTTGCAGAGGATTCCGCTTTTTAAAAGGCACGTAATATAACTATTTCTGCCCAGAGCAGTAACATACTTTGGGAGATTCCAGGAGCATGGAAGCAGTGCAAATGCCCTACACCTATTGACAACAAGCAAACAAATAATATCTGCAATGCCAGTACCAATGTCTAATACCAGCATATATGTTCTTGATTTTGGCTGTGTATGTGTATAAATTGAAAAGAAAGGAATATCCATGCAAAGACTGGGAACTGATAGGTCCATGAAAGACAGGGGAAATGCAAGCCTGAGAGGTAGTTAACACAAAGTCTTGTCCTAATGGATTCTACTGTCAACCTTAAAAATCCATAATAAGGCAAATAATTATACATAATTGTTATAAACTGCAGTTGTAATGAGACATGGGCACGATCTGAATTACGATTTCAAAAAGTCCCCGATTTTGGCGTTTGCTCCATCGTGACTCAGCTAATCGGTTCTGTCCACGGCAACCGATCCAGCAGTCGGGAGTTTGCTTGTTCGGGACTTGATTGGATATATCGGTTTCTGTTCGGAATTGCAGACACTCAGGCACCAGTAATTAATTCCCGAGGCAACGGAGTCAGGGGGGGAATGAGCTGCCTTTGCCCTCCTTCTGTCGCCCTTGAAATACGAATGGAAGCCCAGCATTCCTTGATTAGCAGGCTTCCTTCCAACCACGGAGCAGCAACCCAGGGGAGGGAGGGGGAAGGGGGTGGGCACAAAGGAAAGGCAAAAGGTAGCACAGGAGGCTGGGAGGCCGCCTGCGCCGTTCGCCTTTCCCCAGGACAAGGGGCGTGTGGGCAAGCCAGCTGCCCCTTGTCCGGGGGAAAGGCAAAAGGCAGCGTGGGAGACCACCCGCGCCGTCTTTCCCCAGGACGGGGGGGGGGGGATGTACTAAAACGAATGACAGGATTGCCCATTGAAAATAATGGGAGAGGCTTGAATGCGCGTTGGAAATAATGGGAACCTGGAATGCCTATTGACTTGCATGGGCTCCATTGAAACACATTAGAGCAAAAAAAAAGGTGCAAAGAAAACGTGGAATGGATTTTGAAGGAAACTCTCTGGGCCCAGATAGACTGTTCTGGGCCCACTGGATAGACTGGCCCCTGAGTGCAATAATGGCCCCTGGGTGTGACAGAAGGGGTCTGGGACTGGAATGACAGGCCCCACGCTGGAATGACGGCCCCTGGGTCTGTCAGAAGGGCTCTGAGACTGGAATGATGGTCCCTGGGTGACAGTCAGGGGCCTGTCATTCCAGTCCCAGACCCCTTCTGTCACACTTAGGGGTCGTCATTCCTGTCAGGGGCCTGACATTCCAGTCCCAGACCCTTTGTGTCACACTTAGGGGCCCTCATTCCAGTCAGGGGCCTGTCATTCCAGTCCCAGAGCCCTTCTGAGACACCTAGGGGCCGTCATTGCACTCAGGGGCCTGTCAATCCAGTCCCAGAACAGTCTATCTGAGCCCAGAGAGTTTCCTTCAAAATCCATTCCACGTTTTCTTTGCACCTTTTTTTTTTGCTCTAATGTGTTTTAATGGAGCCCATGCAAGTCTATGGGCATTCCAGGTTCTCATTATTTCCAATGGGCATTCAAGCCTCTTCCATTATTTTCAATGGGCAATTCTGTCATTCGTTTTAGTACATCCCACAAGGGGCACGTGGGCAAGCCAGCCGCCCCTTGTCCTGGGGAAAGGCAAAAGGCAGTGCAGGAGGCTGGGAGGCCGCCTGCGCCGTTCGCCTTTCCCCAGGACAAGGGGCGTGTGGGCAAGCTGGCCACCCCTTGTCTTGCGGGGCAGGTGCACAGTGCGGGCAGCCTCCGAGCCACTCGCACTGCTGCCAGCTCCACAGCGCACCAGGACAGCCGGCTTGCTGCGTGGGCGGGAGCGACTCAGGAGTGCGCGTGCGTGCGCAACAGCCTGACTATGGTTGCTCTGGGCGCTGTCCTCCCCGATTTTCGATTTTGGATCCGATTTTGGACCGGAAACGAGACTTGATCGGTTAGAATCGGGTACCTGTGTTCGGCGGTGCCGCGGAATCACGATCAGCTAAATCAGGATTATTTTTTGGATCGTGCCCGTCTAGTTGTAATACAAGTAATTGGTCCCATACAGAGATGCAAACTACTGACTAAAAAGGTTATGTCCACACAAATATCTTACTCCACTTTTCTTTCTCAACCGCAGCAGTACTTCTTAGGACCTATACAATATTGTCATCCAGTCATCCCCCTTTTGGCTTTGCTGTGAGTTTCCCAAACCTTCTTCGGTAAATCTTTCCTAAAAGATCGATTCGTACCTAAATGGGTTTGAGGAACGTGTGGGACCTCCCTTCCCTTCCCGCATCCAGTGCCATTTCCCCACCCAACCTCCTCCAGGCTTTTTCCTTAGCTTTTCTGCTAAGCCTTTATTGGCAGCAAATATATTAAACTACTAATAATTTAAAAACCCGGCAAAATCCCACCAGATGCAAGGGGGAAATATAGAGTGGGAGGGAAAAGAACAGGATATAACCTCTTGTGCAACACTGTAAATGACTTTGCATTCATAGCAGAAGCGAAACCAAACTGGGGAATTGTCCCAGTGTGGAAGCAACCAGCATTGTTTTCCTTTCATCTCACCAACACTAATCTTCAGAACAATTTAGATGCAATTAACCAAATTTAGTCCATTTTGAAAATGTTTTTGTAACACATGATGTTACTTTAGGTAGCTCCCTGATAAAAACAGCACAAGAGGATTGACAGGCTGCTAAAAAAAAAAAAGGACTATTGTAAGGAACGGCTTTTCTATGAATAGACAAATTGTTTGCAATTGCAGCATAGTGGACCATTTAGTCAGAACATGACAAACAAGGGTGAATTTTAGTGTTCCCCAGAAGCTTAAATGAGCAACTCAGTATTCACTGGGTGGAAAGCATTCCAATGTTATGCAATAAAGAACTATTAATGATACTAGCAAGGAATTCACTGGGAAGATGAAAGCAACATGTACTCAGACCAACTAAAGTAAGCAGCATCTTTACCAGATAAGTAACGCTGATAAGGTTACAGGGTTCCTCTTCATGGTATCATAGTTTAATGGGACTGGTCAATGGATATAAGTGATTGTGCTAGAAATTTAGCTTATTTTTTCTCTAACTTTGAGACAGAACTTTCTTTTTTTACAAAGCTGGTGAACTACACCACCTATGACTTAGATAGCAGATTTACTAAGCGCTTAAAGCCCTTCACATAAACTTGACCCTGCAGGACAATCTCCTCCTTCAAGACTATTATTCAGTTTAAATTAGACGATTTTCTCCAAAATTAACTGTCATAGCAATCAGATCACAAACATTCACGTCACCTGATAAATCATGCATGACAGAATACAATTGAAAACTGAAACCTGGCAGCTTGATCCACTGGAAAAGATGAAATTTGCTCCATCAGCCAAGTATGATCATCTGTTCATATACTGTTCCATCAGAAATTATTCTGAAATGTTCTGTTAGGAACTATTAACATCACTTCTACCTGCCTTACTTCAAATAGGAGTATGCATTATAAACTGTAGTACACACTGTGTCATCATAGCACCAGATTTTTTCTTTCTGGAGGAGTAAAATTACAAACAGAAATCAACACGAGAGATTTCAGATGTTATAATAAACAAACTTAATCAGTTAATTCAAAGTAGTCTATCTAGAAGATTGGCAAATGAGAAAATGAGCATCCGTGTGTGTGTGTGTGTGTGTGTGTGTGTGTGTGTGTGTGTGTGTGTGTAACTCTCTTGATAGCACAAGCCTACAAGTTAGCATTTTGAATTACACAATCATTTGCTTCATATCAGAAAAAGTATTACAAACAGGGCTTTTTTTCAGGGGGCACATGGGGGAACGGAGTTCCAGAACCTCTTGAAAATGGTCACATGGCTGGTGGCCCCACCCCCTGATCTATAGACAGAGATCAGGGGGTGGGGCCACCAGCCATGTGACCATTTTCTCCAAGGGCAACCCACTGAGTTCCACCACCTCTTTTCTCAGAAAAAAAGCCCTGATTACAAATATTGTTTGATTCATAGGTTACACTATGTATAATACCTGGTAGTTACATGAGCAGTCTCATGCACAGACTCGGGGACTCCAACTTCAAAAAATATTTTCATCAAAGGGCGAGAGATCTGAAGAAGTGAGCTATGGCTCACAAAAGCGCATACCTTACCACAAATTTCGTTAGTCTTATAGGTGCTACTGGCTCTTTTCTGCTGCTACAGACAGACTAACGCAGCTACCCATCTTGATCTATTTTCATCAAACTATTTTTATGTCTCCAACTTAAATGTCACATTGCATAAACAACTCAGACCCAAATACACACACACACAATGCCAGCCATCAAAACTGTGACTCTGATCCCAAGGACTAAACAAAAATAGTCTGACTGTATGTTTCTTATGTCAACTTTTTCATTGCCTAGACATGAATAACCAATATCTCACTATAGTGTCTCTGTTCTGCCATGCATTGCAGCTGAAGATAAACTCAACAAAATGAAGGTCTTATTTTTTTTTTAAAAAAAACGCTATTGTGCTTCTAAGTAACTGTTACTAAAATCTTTTACTTTCCTTGTCTTCATTCACCTGTCACTAGAAAAATCAACCGTCACTGTACAAGTTTTCTTTGATCAACGTAACTGAAAACAATAATTTAAAAAGTCGTTCAATGGCATTGACAATTGGTATCCAAATCAATCTATTGCTGAAAGCATCAATAAGGACCAAAATGCAGTACATTTAGTTGTAAAGAGGGGTGTTTTATTTTTACCAGACCTACCGTCTATCAATGTCATCTTCTACATAATATATAATCGCAGATATAATAAAATGGTGCTATCAAATGGAATATCTCTATGCAACCTTATCAAAAGACGCTTATGATGTCAGAATATATTTCTTTTATATTGTAGTAAAGGCCTCTCTCAATGCACCTTCCATTCTCAGCAAGCATAATTTCAATCAAGTTACTTGAACTACAGCATGACATGGAATGAGCAAGGCAGCTGTTTACAAATAGCTCCTTAACTCATTTGTACTGTAATCCCAATAGAAGAGACTGACACCACTGGGAGTATGATGAGCAGCAGCAGATTTGCAGGGAAATGGCTCTTCAATCGCTCTGTGATGTGCTCAGAGAGAATTCCACAATGTATTTTGTAGTAGAGCACTGAACCAATCATACAGCTACTGTTATATATTGGTCAAGCTTCTATCACAAACAAGGCTCCTGAAGTTTGCATTGTCATTGGTTGTTAGTGCCAGCAGCAGCCAATCATAACAGCACAATAAAGACCAATCACTATGCTGTAAATAAGATACAATGTATATAGTTGATGCAAACAAGGGCTTCTAGTTAGGTGATTCTCATTGGATGTTAACAAAACTGGGGTGTGGTTTGGAGGTTAACCTTGTGTATAAATATCTGCAGCTTGCTGCCTGTGTTTCAGAGATGTTCCTGCTGAATAAAGAGCTTGTTGAAATCACTTCAGATTCTGAACCCACTACTTAACAACTACTATGCCACAGACTGAAACTTGTGCACTCAGTACCTTATTTGTCACCAGGCTGTATCAAGTAGTCCTTGCAGCTAGTTTTTTGGAGATCTCTAAAAATTATTTGCATTTCTTATCATCCCATGGGATCTTTCACACTATTTTGATTCCTGCTTTGGGATTATCAGGGACTAGAGAAAAAATGCTGGATGGTGTTGCACTGAATACCAGTTCTTTGGGAAAATCTATATACTATTTTCAGCTCTTGTTTTTATTGGCTGGCATTTTAACGGACTGTTCCTTTTAATAATCATATTATTTGATCTTGTTTTATGTTGTGAGCTATTTTAAACAGGTTTCTAAAAAGGCAGTATAATGATTTGTTTTTTAAAAGCTTGCCTCTGGACCTTTAATTCAGCTCCTCCTTATGTTACTTTAAACTTTTACCTCAGGTGGGCCCTGGTCAAAATCATCACTCCTTTTTTTCTCCACTCTGTTTGAGGCTTATATCTCATGAAAACCTTCCTTTTGGGGTTTGAACCCCACTGCTAACACCACCTTTGTTTGTGTCATCACCTATATATTGGTGCCTCCTTGATTCCCTCAAGATGTTTTTGCTGCCATCAAAGACTTTTGCTTTAGACTGCATCTGTTTAACTATTATTACAGGAAGGTTTTGTTATAGACAGTAGTTTGACAGAACAGTCAGTGTGTGGGGGTGGCTTTGAGGTTAAAAAAAAAAAAAAAGATCCTTTCTTGCTTAACCAAAAGTAGAATTTATTTATAAGTACATAAGCATGATGGTTGCAGAGTACTGATATGCGTATTGGTTTTAGAATAGTTCATAAGCTTGGTGGTTTCAAAAACAGTTATATATTCACAGATCCTGTGACAAAGACATTTTTTTTCAAACAGGCCTTCACTAACAGAATGTACACTTCACTAACAGAATGTACAGAATGTACACTCCCCTCCAGCACCGGATCTAGGCTCGTGGGCGCCTGGTGCAAACCTTGCCCGGGTGCTCTGCATGCTCACACAGCGCGTGCATGCTCCCGGCGCTGCGTGATGATGTCACATTCATGACGTCATCACGCAGGGGTGGGAGGCATGCCCGCCTGCACGACAAGCCAGCCGCTCCAGCGCCTGGTGAGCCGTGGAACTGGTGGTGGCACGGGCATGCGCTGGGGCGGCTGGCTGGCTTGCCACGCACGCAGGACCTCCCAGCCCTGCGCTCAGCCACCTGTGTGGCAAGCCAGCTGCCCCAGCACATGCCCTCGCTGCCGCCAGTTCCACGGCTCACCAGGTGCTGGAGTGGCCGGCTTGCCGCGTGGCCGGCTGAGCGCAGGGCTAGGAGGCCCTCCGCGTGGTTCGTGTGCCCCGCTGCCCTGTGCCGCCCACGCGGCAAGCCGGCAGCCCCAGCACACGGTGAGCCGTGGAGCTGGCGGCAGCGAGGGCATGCGCTGGGGCAGCTGGCTTGCCACACTGGTGGCTGAGCGCAGGGCTGGGAGGTCCTGCGCATGCGGCAAGCCAGCCGCCCCATCGGCAGGGCTGGCGAGGGTCTCCCAACCCTGCGCTCAGCCTCCTGGGCGGCTGGCAGCTGTGCCTGGCGCCCCCTCTTTGGTGGCGCCGGGGGCAGGCTACCTCCCCTGCCCCCCCTCGATCTGGCCCTGCTCCCCTCAGGCCTTTCCCACACAGCTTGCCTGCCCTAGACAGAATGAGACCCTTGCAGGCTTCCACATAATTTGCCTGACTTAACCAGAATAAATATTTTCTCTGAGATACACGCAGACAGCTCAGGCTTCACAGAGATTGCCTGACTTAACCAAAATGAACACTTTCTGAGGCTGATACATTGCCATGTGGGAATGAAAGTTTTCTTAGGTTAGATTGGTTATTGGCCTTAGAGTTGATGGGGGTTTTATGCCTTCTCTTGAAATGTTTGGTTGTCTTGATCAAGTTATCTAAATCTGCTTGCTGTACTAATGCTGCTGTACCTCTTCTTGAGACACACTATGGACCAGACTGCAAGGGCGTTCTCTGAAAGATGCTGATGAAACTGTGTACTCTTGTGGTTTGGAGTAACAACTTCAGCAGCAAGGAATACCAAATGAGAAGAGTTACCCAGCTTCGAAATTCCTCCCTAGCTCAAGCTGGCAAAGAAATCCACAAGGCCCTCAATCCCACAATGCTGAACACAAAAATATTAACAGGGACAATTCAGTTTCTGATATCCTTGTCATGTACATATTACCGATAGCAAGTATTAATCTCACACAGCTGAGGCCTTCTCAGCAGCCCCTGCCTGGTAAATTGAAACTAGACCACAAAGCATTAGAATAATTTATCTGGAAGGCTGCTGCCTGGTCCCAAATATCAGGAAACAATTGATTACAAAGAGAACATATTTTGGGTCAGATTGATATTTGTGTGATTCCAAGTGAACATATCTCATCCAAAAGAGAACTGGAAACAATGGACAGTCACCTGAAATACTAATCTCTTTAATTTTCTGGGAGTCACATCTGAATGGGATCCTGTAGGATGCAGCAGCTCAGGAATATGCTGAGTATTGTCTGGAGTAAACAAAGTATTATCCTGAACAAAAAAGTCACCCAAAGTCACATAGCATCTTACCGAGTCAGTTCACCCCAAACCACAAGTAAAATCTAGCTAGAACTGCTCCAGATTCTGCTACCCTGGAACTAAAATAAAGTATGAAATGGCCTTCTGAATAATAGAGACCCCCCCAGGCCCACACCACCCTGCACTGTCCAGTTATATACTTATGATCTTAAAAGTTCATCCTCTCTCTTGTACTACTATAACATTCTAACATGCACTGCTGTCTCCGAAGGTATTTTGCTGGCCCTAAAACATTTCTCCAGGGAATTCTCAGTAAGACAAGCACTCTTGTGACCTTTGTTTCAAAGAGTTAAAAACAGAATAATTGAAAGAATTGCATTATAATTGAAACCTACAGGGTGATTATTGGCAGCTCAGCTCCAGAGATTTTACCTTTAATCTGTACCTCACATCTCTCTGTAATGAATCGTTGTATAATTAAATGCATCAGCAACAATAATAAGAAGGAACTGCACAAGTCCAGTAATGCTATTCAGTGCTGACAGCATCATAAACAGAAGGAACAAGAGTATAATTTGATTACAATGCATTCATGACTAGAATTTAAGATTTTGAACTTACTTTCCATTAACATTTCCAGGAAAAACTGTTACAATTTTTTTTTCATTTAAACATCAGTAGACATGAAAAAAGACAACACATGGAGCATATTTAATACAATTGAATCTCCCATAACAGAAATTAATAAAAGCACCCTGAAGTCACAAAAGTATGTATATATGACCCATCTTTTCCCATTCCTCCAGAAAATAGCCATTCTGAGTCTTGGTGAGCCCAGGTGATGTGGCATCAAGCTGTTCCAAGACTGGTCATGGTGGCATCAAGCCACGCGGAGGCCAGGAGAGCGCTGATACAGTGGCAGTGAGACACACCAAGGCCAGGTGCCACAAAAGTGAGCCACAGCAAAGTTATAAGAGCCCAGGCATGGCTGCATTGAGCTATGTTGAGGCTGATCACTGCAGAAATGAGCCACCCTAAGGCCGAGAGAGTCATGTGCAACAGCAGCCAGCTGCTCCAAGGCTGGGCATGACAGCAAGTGGCCTGACCTTCTACTAGGCTTGCTGTTCTCCTGCTGGTGGTGAAGGATCACCCACTGCCAGTGGGTGCTTCCTGCCACTATCCTGCTAGCCATTGGGGGGGGGGGGAGAAAACAGGAGGGAATAACAACAGCATCCCTACCCACTGATGTCACTTCCGGACACACAGGGAGTGACATCAGTGTGTTGACATCACTAGCAACCCCCTCCCGGTGATGATGTCGTCAGCAACCCTTCTAAGTACTCCTCAGTTACCTGATGACCTTACCTTCTTCTCACCAGGAACATCTTCCATCTTACCATTAGTGTTACTGGTATATCATTAACAGTGGTCCTATCTTACAGTTTTCAATTGTTCCTTTGAAAATGCCTTTTAATAAAATATAAATGATAAAAAGAAATGGTGTGAAATGACTACAAAATGCAGTTTAAAGTTTACACAGAAGGAGAAGGAGAAAAAGAAACCTATCAAAATGCTTAATATGATAATTTCAGTTACTACAAAGCTTTATGACAGGGGTTTGGCAATATTTATTTTCCCCCCAGAAGAGGAAACATGTTTAAACACAGGTTTAAACGTTTTCCCCCCTGATTTCTCACATCCCTCCACAAGTTGGAAATCCATGAAACATCTTAGGCACATTCTCTTTTCTTCACTTTAATTTTTGATAGCTATGTATTATTAATGTAATCATCTGAGTAAGGGAAGTGTGGAAGAATACTGGAATCAGAAATTGAATAAAAAAGAGCACTTATTCTGTATAATAAGTTAATTTAGCAAAATAAATTAGATGAATGTAGCTCTGAAACCAAAGGGAGGGGTAGTGAGAATTCAAAGTGAACATCCTTTCAAAATAAAGCAAAGAAAAGCCATTGCAGCACTGAGTACCATTATTTCATTATTTCTTTATCACTGTAGAAACCAAGGTGGTGGTACAATAAATTTAACATGCTTCTTCTTACGAAAGCTGGGGTACAAATGATTGGAAAAACTTTACCATTGTCCCAAAGCAACATTATTCAGAATCTTCACCATACAGAGCCTTACAACTATTTCTTACCGTCTTGTTTTTACAGCACACTTATTAGTACAGATGAAATCCTCACGTGCCAGCCTCATTGAAAAGAATGGAAGCTGAGCAAGAGCATTCCATGTTCTCATGCAGCCCTCATTCATCCCAGTGGGGTTTGTGCATGGTAGATTGTTCCCTTAGTAACATCAAGAGTAAATCAATCAATGAGCCTTTAATTTAATAATCTTCCTGCTATTTTGCAAATTAAAGCTTGAGTTTAACCAACTAAACAGATGTGATCATGTGACTCTTCTGCAACTATTTAGGCCCATAATAGGACTTACAATCCTTATGTGAATTGATTCTTCTCCCCTTGGTACTTAATGATTGCTACAATTCCATCATACATCTTATATTCCATAATTAATTATCTTGCTTCAAATTCCCATAGCCAAAAATTATAATTTCATCATAATAGTAAAATACTTTTATTTTCATTCGCTTTTCATAATTTGGATATTAATCTAACATTTGTACCACTTCAGTTTTCTATTCACTTCAGTATGTCAAGAAATGAGACTAGCAAAAGAGCTCTGAGAGCTTCTGTGTAGAGCTAGTCTAAATAGGAAGACAATCTTGAGGTGCTCCCACAAAGTTCATCTGCAGAAGATATTTTGTCTTTTTTTCTCCGCTTATGCTATATATACAAATGAAACTATTGCTACAGAGAAAATCCAAACTGCTGTTAACTTTTGTCCAAAGGAAACGAAACCCTGTTGTTTTGTCATTGGAAGTTTTCAGTATTCAATAGGCAATATGTTGCATTATTATTGATAATTATACACATTATTAGCATTATTTTAGCATAACATTTATACATATTTATTTATTTGGGACAGATCACCTTCCTCCAAAACTGAAGGGTTATATAATGATAATCAAAACAACATGCCACTAAACTTCCATAATAGGTTTGTCAGTTCCCTGCTGGGAGTAAACGATACCCCTGCTGCTGCTCACCTGGTCAGAGAAAGGGGAAACACCGGGGAAAGGGGGCAGGGAGGCAGGCCAGGATACAGACCAGGGATGCATGTGCCTGTGTCGTTTCTAGCATGACTCAGAAAGCTTTGGTATACTCTGTAAAGATTCGGAGCACACTGAAGCTGAAAGCCACGCTTGTCCTGTCTCTCGTGAGCAGCAGGAGAAGGGGTGCGGTTGCAGGTGCCCTGGCTTCACCCGATGTGCATCAGATGAAGCCAGGGCGGGAGCATCGCAAGTGATAGCGCATCTTCTCTTGTCACTCATGAGCAGCAGAAGGGGCACTGCTGCAGGCACCCTGGCTTCACCCGATGTGCAGTGGCTGGGGCAAGGGCATCTGCAGCTGACCGCTCCTTTTCCTGTCACTCATGAGCAGCAGGAGAAGAGCGCTGAAACAACCTGGGCCCAGCTTCACCCAATGCATTGATGACATATATCAAAGGACAACACAAAGTACAAAATACATTTCCTTAATCTTTAACAAGGGCTGATGCCATGCTGCACCTCGCAATGCAACCTGCAGGACAGATGCACTTTATGTTTGATGTTTAAAGGATTTTTCAAAGAGAAATTTTTGTTAAAAAATTCTTTCACAAGAAGCAGGACAAATCTATTTCATTATTTAAACCTTTTGGATGAAGGCTATTCAGTCGATAAATCCAATGCATTTCAAACTGTAGATGTTTCTCATGGTCATTATGTCTTTTTGTATCCAAAATTCCCACGTCAATGCTTGTTAAAATTTAGGGATGGTGTACTGTACCTTTAAACATGAATGTATATACATGTGATAATTGGGGTGTTTCCCTATGTGGCATTGTTCCAACTGCATTACTTGACTGAGCCATGAGAGAGGAGGAGATTGTGGTTTAGTGAGTATTTCATTACTTGCAATTACTTGTAAGCACTTGCATGCTGTAAAAGTGAACTGTATGTGATTTGTAAAAATTATTTGGAACCATTTTCTTCCATTCCAACAGATATTGAAGCCTGAGGAAGTTGAAACTATACGAAACGGGTATTGGAAACTTGCTAGCTAAAATCCGTAGCTGAAGTTACCTCTCAGCAGCAGCATTTCACGCCACACTTTGGATAGGGGTGGAAGCAACCCCTACATTGCAACCATTGTGCTATATTGTGGAGGTGGAAGACAACGTTTTTGGCAACTTGGTTGGTTGTGTAATATATACCCATTCCTTACAGGACCAAGGACTACTAAATTCTACCAGTTGGACTCAGTCATACATCTGTGTGCGTTACCTATGAAATTCATTGTCTGTTATTTATTGGTCTTCACTGTATGCACATTTAGAGCACTTTTGCACTTTAAAAAAAGGAAAAAGAAAAATAGAAATTTTCTACAAGTGAAGCGTGGAACCTTGAGTTCTTTAACACCGGTAATTGTTTTGCTTTGGCATTGTTTAATTCTACTGGTGTGCCCTTACTTTGGTTCCTCAGCTTTCAGATGGGGCCTGGAGAACTCTCAGAAATACAACTGATCAATCTGATACTGAAGATTCCCAAGACAAATTCACACAAATCTGGTTTCCGCTGCTGACTTACCTCAGTAAACATAGTATTCTACCACCCTCCTATGTCCAACAGGCACTCACCTCCTTCTGAAATATGTTGGAATTTTACATATGAATGGTAAGCGAAACTCTTTTGATGTTATTGTAATATATTCTATATTCAGTTTTAATCTCTTCTTGTACACTGTTATATTTTATTCTTATGTTGTTATTATTGTAAATTGAATTCTCTATTGCAAACTCTGTAATATGGACTTTTAAAGAGCAACAATAAAGGTTTTCCCAAAAAAAGGGAGAAAAGAAATGCAACTGATCTTCTGTCGACAGAGATCCTCAGTTCTCCTGGAGGAAACGGCTGCTTCAGAGGGTAGACCTAATGGAATCCCATCCCCACTGAGCTCCTTTCCCTCCCCAAACTCTGCCTTCCCCAGCTCCATTGCCCTATCATTGTAGACAGACCTTCCTGCAAAAAAGAAAAATTGACATAATTAGGGTTGCCATCCTCCAGGAGGGGCTTGAAAATCTCCCAGAGTGACTACTGATCTCCAGATTACAGGGATCAGTTCCCTGGAGAAAATGGCTGCTTTGGAGGGTGAACTCTCTGACATTACAACCTGCTGAGTTCGCTCCCTTCCCTCAAACGCTGCTCTTCCCAGGTTCCATCCCCAACCCTACTCACTACAGCAAGAAGCCTCCCAATGGCAGCCCCCCACCCCACCCCCAGCTCAGTAGGGCAGCAGGGGGAAATCATACAAAAATGAGCATTTCAGCCCCACAAGTGAGGTCACAGCATTGTTGCAACCCCTCATGCCCCTACCCACTCCCAGTCTCCCACCAAGTGCCAGGCACTGGCTGGCAACCTTAAGCTTACAATACAGAAACAAAGTACTAAAGTACAACAAAAATAGATGCATGGCAGAAAGGAGGGCAGAAGGCTTCTAAATACAGGAGCATATCTTCTTATCAGTCTCTCACTTTCCAAGCAAATCTTCCTGCCAGCTCTAAACTATGACTCTCGAGCAAAGAACCCTTTGGTCTATGCTCTCTCCTAAGGCCACTCCTAGGCCTTAAGTATTTGGGATAGAAGAGGAACAAACACAATCAGATCTTGCACTAGGGTTGCAAGGTCCTCTTACCCTGGAAGTAGGAGGCAGGAGACCTGACACTCACCTTTTTAGTTGTCTTTGTGTGTGCGCATGCGGGCTCCCGGGCTGTGTGATGATGTCACTTCTGGGAAGTTCTTGTGCTGCCCCTGGAAGTGCTCCCACACACTGCTGCAGGCCGATTTCATCTCATTTTGAGGCCGAAATTGGCCTGCTGCAGAGTGAAGGAGCGCTGCCGGGACATTGCAACAGGCCCTGGAGTACTCCTGTGCTTTGCAGTGGGCTGATTTCAGCCCCAAACAGGCCCGATTCAGCCCGCTGCAGAGAGTAGGAGTGCTGGCAGGAGGGCCCTGGCAAGCTCCTGCACTTCACGGCCTATTCAGGACTGAGACAGGCCTGATTCAGCCCATTTGGGGCACAAATCAGCCCACTGCGGCGCACAGAACCGCAATGCCACCCAGGAGTGCACCCCGGGAAACATGTTCCCCCGCCTTTTCCCCCTGCCAGCCAGGTAAGGCGGGTCAGGGAGCAGAGGGTGGGTGTGGGGGATCACTGGCAACCCTATCTTGCACGGTTGCTGCCGGTCAGCTTCCAGCTAACACGTCACGAGGGCTGATTCACATTTTACTTTTTGAGGCGTCAAGTTTCTCATGAAAACAGAGATCACGCCAATAGTGCAAAATAATGTATTTCATAATAAAGCAATCCCAATGCACTTTGAGCTGCATAAAGCTCTACTTACAGTGAACTATTTTTTAAAACCTAGTAAAGTGTAAACCGCTATATTATCTCATAATATATTTTTTCTTCTTCAGGCAATCCTTTGTTCAGTGGAGCTCACATTACAGAATGCATATGTGAGATAATAGTCCTTAAGACACTATCTTGTGTATGTCTCTAAAAATAGCCTTTATGTTAAAAATATCAAAATTTTTATCAGAGAGAATTCACAGAAATTGCTGCATAGGGACTTTTTCAAACAAAAGAAAGAGAGAGAGAAATGATTGATCAATTCAATAAAAACTTTACTGCCCCGGAACTGGCTCACAGTAGCTTTCTTTGAATGCCTTATAAAACATGAAATGTCGATTTGCACAGTACTTCTACAAGAAAGAGTTAATAAGGATCAAAAATGGTTGCAGTATGCCTTCATTTTCAAAGATCTCTTCAAACCAGGTTTAGAGAGACAGCAAGGGGCTTGATGTCACTCTGCTGTGAAAAAAAAATGGGCCCTCTGAATATACTTAAAGTGCTCCCTCCTACATTTTCCAGCTTTCCTTGCGCTAATGAAATGACTTTACCCACATGTAAAATTACAACTTTGCAAGGTAATGGCTCAGTCTGCACTCTGTGAAGGTTCAGAGGTTAACCTAAAACCATCTTTAAATGTAAGCAAAAGATTGCAGTTTTTCTATCTTGCCTTTAACCTGCCAGTTTAGAAGGATAACAATTCATATGATACCGTCGTAGCCAACAGAACTGTGATATCAAGGCCCATACTTAATTAATGAAGTGTTCAGGAACCTCCCAGAAGCTATTTGTGTTGAAGCTAGGTGGGTTCCCTACCTGCAGTGTACTGGGGACAGGATTTTTCTTCACCCTTTAAGAGGGAAGAAGAACAAGGCCTTCACTGCTGTGCTGTTGCAGCCAGGTTGGGCCAAGAGGATAGAAGGGCTATTTAAGCAAGCCATGCTCCCAAGAAAACAAAGCTGCATTATACTGAACCAGACATTGGTCCATCAAGGTATTGATGGATCAGATTGGCAACGGTTCACAAGGACATCAGATAAAGGTCTTTCATGTCACTTACTGTCTGCCTCATATTTTTAATTGAACCTACAATCCCCTGTATGCCAACCAGATGCTCTGCCACTGCGCCATGGCCCTTCCCTGAGATATGGCACAGAGGAGCAACCCTGGGATTCTGAAGGTTGCACTATATCTAGGGTTGCCAGCTCCAGGTTGGGAAATTCCTGGAGATTTAGGAATGGAGCCTGAGGAAGGCAGAGTTTGGGGAGGGGATGGACCTCAAGCAGGTTATAATGCCATAGAGTCCACCCTCCAAAGCAGCCATTTTCTCCAAGGGAACTGATCTCTGTAGTCTGGAGATCAGTAGCCATTTGAGTAGATTTTCAGGGCCCCACTTGGAGGCTGGCAACCCTAATGATGTCTTTTTTTCGTTTTCTTTCTTTTTTTTGCAGGAAGGTAGGATCCACTCCAGCAACAATGGTAGGATCCACTCCAGCTGCTTACCTGTTAGGAATAGGGGAAAACACTCATCTGAAGCTTTGAACTGGGAAAGATTTGCTTTGATTTCATTTCAGAATAAGGCATATTAAATAGTTACCTTCTGCATGAATGTTGCCTTACCAACTGTTCCCTGAAATATCCATTCCTCCCTCCATGAAAGCTAAGTCCAAATAAATTATTGTCTAAATAGTCAGAAAGTTCCAGATTTTATACATACAAATGCCCTTAATAACCTTCCTGTAAATGTGAAAGGACTGGATAATCATATAAAGCAAATGAAGTGAGAAGAACTCTAACAGCCTTTGGTACTTAACCAGAAGTTGTTAAGCATTTACTACCTAATCAAAAAACAGTTCCTGAACAACATTCGCTTGCTACTGCTGACACCTACATAAGGAATGAAGAGCAAGTTAAATCCTGACAGGCCCCCATAACTAGCAAAGGGAGCTCCAAATTTCCTCTTCTGTTCTCACATGTTCAGAAGACAATGCATAGGGCTGGAAAATATTGTGTTTTCACATGAGGGGATCTGCAAGATGTGGGAGAGTAACAATCGGCTGAATGGCAGTAGATAGCAGATGAGTACCAAGGTGAAAGACAAGACAGATGGAACAAAGAGTAACAATAAAGCAAAGAAGAGCCCATATGAAAGAGAAATCCTTAAAACCTGCTGGGAGTCATGCCACAAAAGAAACGAGACATGGTAACTAAGGAAACTGAAAGAGAAAGAAAGCAGAAAGCTAAAATATGATTGATTAGCCAAGGCAACTAATAGAATAGGGAAAGGTGAGTGTAAGGAAGGAGAAAAGGTCAAACATGATTTCCCTACCCTATGAACATCTATGCACACACAGCCATTAAACCTAGATTTCTGTGTGAGATGTGATTTCACAACCAGTAGGTTTCATATTCAGATGGAACAGCCTCTTAAAGCTTCAATGTTTTTAAGTAGTCTAGCGTTAAATCCAGATTAAACAGAGCTCAGAGCAACAGACCACATGGATAGCCGTGAATTCTGTTTTCAATCCCATTATTACTATCATGTTACCTTGAAGATTCACTGCGGGGGGAGGGTTGAGGCCTGCTTTAATACCCCTTGATGAACGCTAAAGTAGAATAAGGGCAATGGCAAGGAAATTGTGGTAGAAAAAGGAAGGCAAGACTGAAGGAGAGAACAGTGGGGGGCGGGGTCACATTTTCAATTACACAAACCGGGAGATGTCTAGGTTGAGCTATAAAGGGAAAAATCTTGAAGCAAACTTTCATTCAAAAACATTCAAACAGTCCACAAATTAGGAATATTCAATAATCTGCTCACTGTGACTTTTACTATAGGAAGGACTCTCTGTATCCTCATTAACATATCCTTTTGCTTACCACTTTGGACAAACTTACGGAACCATAATTAGCAGTTCCATTACGCCACCAAAAGATGTGCTCAAATTTGGAACCAGCCATTTCCATGCTCCATTTCCTGCCTTTTTACAGTTTGAATTAGGGTCTCACCACATGAGACAAAATACACTCGAATTACACTGGTAATTCAAATGTATTTTGTAATTTGAGTGTATTTGAGTATAATTCGAGAGTAATTCAAGTGTATTTTGTCTCGTGTGGTTTGACCCTTAGTCTCTGTCCCCCTTCTAGGATCAAACAAATTCTATCCCAGTGCCCTAGTCTGGTCTCAAACCTAGTCTTCACCTCTCTGTCTCCTTTGTTTCTAAGCCCAGTAAGAAACAAGTATTTCTGTGTCCCACTACTTTGTTCAATAACTAGGAACAGAATCATTCCCAAAGTGCACTTCTGGCTTTCCTAAGATCATCATGTCTTGTGAGCTGTTTGGGATTTAATTCCTGTCCAGCTACCAGCACTTCATTACTGGTGCTGACCTTGTTGTATCTTAAGAACAGTAAGTTATTTTACTCTTGAAATTGTGGGGTGAGGAGTGGGAAGGGAAGCTCAGATCCTACAGTGCATAAATAAGGTTACTGGGTTTCAAGCATATTGCTCAGCGAGCTTGGACCACCAATACTTTGGTAGTTTCTAGCACTACCTGGAATATGATATAATAATACCTGTATGTACAACAAGATGATGCCGGGTCAGTCTGAGGGTTTCCACTCATAAGCATGCATGTGTGTATGTTTAGGGTTGCCAATTCCAGCTTAAAACGAGATATCGGCAACTACCTTGCCCATATGAGGCAAAAAACTCCTCCTTGGTAGCAAAAGAGAGTAGATAGCAAGTCTCTTGAAATATAAAGATCAGGGTTAAAAGGTGTATTGCTACGCACACACAAATAAGCAAAATGGGGAACATTTGGTTAGGGAAACCCAATACAGGAAAAAAAGCAGTTCCTGGATTACTAAAGATTACTAGTTTTTCTGTTAACTACATTTTTACTCTCAAGACAGATCAGACAAATTATTGGTCAGGTAAAAGCACATATAGGTGTCTAAATGCAGACAACTAACTCACTCCCTTCCAGGTCATTTTTCAAGAATGCATTGGGAACAAGGGGGTTCCTTTTGGAGCAGTCAAGAAGTGGGGTCCTAAATGTTCCTTCAAATAGGCAATGGCTGATAAATTATTTCCCTCAAATCATTTCTAGGTTTATTGTCGAAGGCTTTCACGGCCGGAGAACGATGGTTGTGGGTTTTCCGGGCTGTATTGCCGTGGTCTTGGCATTGTAGTTCCTGATGTTTCGCCAGCAGCTGTGGCTGGCATCTTCAGAGGTGTAGCACCAAAAGACAGAGATCTCTCAGTGGCATTTCTAGGTGTGTTTTTGTTTCGTTTTTTTGCTCAGGGATTTTAGCAATGGGTGAAAAACTTGAGAGTGGGATGCAGGCAGGGTTACAGACTGGAGAAAATTTCCCTTTGATTGCAATGTGGGGTGAAGATTGCTGGGACATTATGACAACTAGGAGTGAATTGGCCGTTCAGGCCACCAGGAAAAATTGGGGGGGGGAGTGGCCCAGGATCACCACCCTGGCCCCGTGAGGTCAGTTTCCCTATTATGGGGATCCCCTTAAGGGGTCTGCAGAGTGTGGCATGGCAGGTGCATGCCCAGCTCGGGGGCTGTCAGGTCCACCTCACTTCCAGGTGGCAGGGGATCCACACAGGAGTGTACGCCCACAGCAAGGGTCTGAGGGGGCATGGGGGTCATCGGCTGGCAGGCGGGTCAGCCGATGTTCGGATCAGTGCCCTATGCAGCACCAATGCTCTGTGAGCTGTAAATCAATAAAGTTGTGGCCTCTTTTAACTCCATCATGGTTGTCTTGTGTATTTTTTGTCACCTTGCCCTCTCCCAGCCCCTCCACCCTTTGGTGCTGGCCTGCAAAGCAGATAGCAAGCACTACATATAACCAACATTAATTGAGAATACATGTTGGTGTTGAGGATTTTAATACTTTTTTTAACATAGTGTTTCTCTGCCATTTGGTCAATCCTTCAGGCCAGCAGTCCAAGGTACTACAGTCACGAACAGCAAATATTCTCTAGTATTACTTTTAAAAAATATTATAAATAGTTGTTTAATCCACATAATTATACTACTGAAGTTGTATAACTTTTCTTTCTAAGAAGTAAGGGTGGCTGAATAAATCCACATCATGGGATGTCAAGGGAATGCTGAACCTTTTCCCAACCATGCCTTCTGTCTCAAAATCACTTCTCATAGATTGTTGAGCGGGCTTACATTCTGGTTTCAGAGCCATCACACCGCTTTGTACCAGCAACACAATAAAACTATAGATTTGCAGTTGTACAGCAACTACTGTGTGGATCCCTGAGCATTTTAAGCCCCATGCTATGTTTGAAAATAAGCCACATAAAATTACTGCTTCTGGCCTCCTACTGCTTTACTTATTATTTTCATTGTGCACATTGGCCAGGGGCTTGTCCCATTTTAAATCTCTTCCAAATCTGCATACCCCCCCCCTTTTTTTGTTAGTCAGCTACGTGGTCTTTTTCATGTTTTCTTTCATTGACGCCAAATTTCACAAGTCCTTTGTGAATAATTATCTGCAGCAGGATCCTTGACTTTCATATATACATTTTTAATATATTAAAATTATCATCAAATGTACTACAAAGAGTGGTATACAATTCCAGCGGCAAACTACCAAGTAATTAAGAGCAGTTTTTTAAAAAAAAATAAAAAATCACATTTTTAAGTTAATCATGCAATGCTAGCTAAAAGAATATTCACTGATCAAGAGGTAAAAGCAGTAAGATTATTACAGCCAGAGTAGGCATCAGTGCATAAGAACATCTCCTTAAAATATATCAGTTATCTGAAAATACTCTCAAACCTATCCCAAATACTGAAGACTTGTTGAAAATAAAATACACAAGAACCAAAGGACAAACGCCATGATGTACTAACTACTCCAATTTAAAGAAATATCAATGTATTTTTTTCAGTATTATATATAAACACAGCAGTAGCATATACAGAAATTTGAAAACAGGTTACAATTTAAAGGCAAGCATTAAATAGATCATTCTTAACTTTAACTCAGTCAAAGTTAAAGTGCAAGGTGCTGTATAAACATTCCTATGTCCATATACAAAGTGCTAGTACCTATTTTACAACAACCTAAATGGTATTAAGTGTAACCATGAAATATAATACCACTCCAGTGTCAGGTTCTGATTGTGTTTAAGCCAAAGAGACTCCATTTTAACTTTGTCAGTGTGTCAAGTGTGCTTCTTGCAGGTGGGGAGACTGCTGCTGAAAGCCTGGAGGAGGGAGAGAGACTGTTATCGTCTGCATGCCTTCGTCTTTCTGTTGCCCTTAAGAAACTTTCCTTTTCTCACCCTCAGGCCGTTTGTTTTGAGAACGAAGGGGGAGGTTGGGGCCTGAGGGAAACTACATACTCTGTACCTATCCTTTTGCTTGGTATTCGTAAATGCTACAGATCAGCTAAGATCAATGTATCTTGGAATGTGTACGCCATTTGTTGACAATCTTCAGTAAAGCCTTTTGAAATCAATGGACTTTTGTCTTATTGCAAGAGGTTGGCTAAGTTGCAACTTTTGGCAAGCCACAGTCTGACATCCAGTAGACTATTTATAACCAGTATAAACAGTCACTGAATATCCATTCAAATGTCTGGATATGCCACTCCTCCTTTGTTTATATATAATACTGTGCTCTGTTATCACATTGGAAGAAAGAAAGTGGTCAGAAGCCGAATTTGGGGAAAAATGCGAAAACTGAGAAGCACCTGTGTGCTGCTGTGATGAGGCAGCACAATGAAAAGCAGTTAAAATTGAAAAATACCATGGAATGTTTGGAGGAGGGGTTCCTGTGACTACCAAGAAGCCCAGACCAATGTCTCCATTCCAGAGAGACAGAACTAGGCTCAAAAACTGTTTTTTTCTGTGATTTTTACAGATCAGGATTTTTGTTCTGCACAACCCCTAGTGAAGAGGACAGTACCCCAGCATCTTGGACCCCTAATGATCATCTGCCCTGGAAAACAGCCCTATGTACATCAGAGAATGGGTAGAATGGAGGTTAGCAGAATTCTCAAGTCATCATAGATTATAGATGTGCGAGATCCTTACCAGGAATATTTTTTTTGTTCTCACTGAGATGGCAGCTGTTCTGGAATATTGATGAGTATTGCCAACAAGATGAAAGCTGTATTCAAGCAGCATCAGAACAACAGTTAACTGTCCCAATACTAGGTAAATAATATCATAATAAATCTGTTCCACTTATCAAAATGGTTGCACCC